>NW_008337142.1:599174-684836 GCF_000622305.1 Nannospalax galili | reverse complement strand
ATGCTCAGATGCCAAGGAGCTCAGAAAGTAACTGACTGTGACTAGTAATAATCAGATATATAGAGATTAGAAACACATGTTCATCTTAGTGTCAATTGTATTAAAAATGAATTTTTCTGTATGAAACTGTGTTTTAATCATGAAGTGGAGATCTTTTTTAAAGCTTAAAACCTCATTTAATTTTTATGTCTTATAGGGTTTAGACATAGTACAATATTTTATAACTGTATTAACTATATACCTAAAAATTTACAGCCAGTTTTGGAAAAGATGCATCTTAGCTCTGGAAATTGTTATTGAATATGTCAATGCTGTTGTAATGAAATGTTTCTTCTGATTATGTGGTTATTAAAAAGAAAAAGAAAAAGAAAAAAAGAAAAAAAAAAGAAATCCCAAGCAAAGTAGCCCAGAGGGAAACTGAAGGTGTAGAGGGGAATTAGAGCAAGAGAGGGATATGAGGCTGGCCTCATCAAAACTGGTCTCTGACTTTGCCAATAAATTGAATAAGAGAGAAAGGAGATGATGGAAGTATTGGCATGCCGTTTTTTTACATCTAGGAGGTCAAAAGAGAAAAAAGGTCAAATCAGATTGATAATACAAGGCCCATCTTGGGACCCAAAACCTGTAACCCTGGGAAGAATCAAGTAGTGATGAAGAAGGAAGTGACCTAGAAATAGTGAAAGATGCCCCTCAGGTCCAACCTTTAATTCAAGGAAAGGGAAAATCCATGATTTAGCATGCTGATGGAGGTCTTAACAATAGCCTGGTGCAGGAGATGATGGTAATCAGAGAATACTCAGCTGTTTGAACTGGGAAAGACATTCTTTCAAATAAGCAATGAAAAAGCCCTTAGCTACCTGGTTTCTGAGGCTGTGGGACATGGGGGCAGATGGAATTCTTTTAAGTGCTGCAGAAGCAGAGAACCTGACCAATATCACCAGTCATCCCTCTTTGAGACAAAGACTTCAGAGTCTAAGGCAGTATTAGGGAAATCAGTCCATGATGGATTGGCTCATAGATTAGGGACACATGGTTATTCCCAGCTGAGATTCCCACGAACACCAGAGACTGGAAAACCATAAAGGAAGGACAGGCCCTATCGAGGGACCTGAGTATGAGAGAAGCTGTGTTTGATGCCCAGCTCACAGACCCAGACAGGACTGCTTTTACTGGAGACAAGAAACTGATTCAGCAGAGCCCATGAGACTGGTATGAAGCTTTGGTGGGAGTGCTGAGCCCCATGGTCAGGTGTGACTTGTATGAGGCATGAGAGGCCTCAGAAGATTTATATGATTTAGACCAATATGTAAACTGGGTTTGTAAGATGCTAAAGCTTGTAGACATGGGCCCCTCCACTTCTCCAAAGCACAGATGTGGATGGATCTGCACAGAGAAGGAATTGCTAAGGATAAAACTGACAAGCAACAAATGCTGTGCTGGTGAACCTATGGAAAGCTTTAAGACCAGACTAGCAATTCACCATAGGAGTAAGAGAACTGGAGACCAGGAGGTGTGGGTGACTCCAATTGCACTACCTGCTTCAGAAGAAGGCAGCCTCATGGGATGGGAGCTTATTGCCCGCAGTCACTCCCTTAAAGGGTGGTGGAGGTTACCCATAGATGAGGAAAATACTGAGTGACCAGAGGCCCCATGTTGAATGAGGATTTATTTGTCCCCCACTAATATACAAAACACATGGACCCTAGTGGTTACTGGAGCAGAGTGTGTGTTAATTCATGGCAACCCCCCAAACCCCCCTGTCCCATGGATGGCAATGGACAGGTATGGGGACAAAACCATAGGGGTAAAGTGGACTAGACTCATTCTGCGAGTGGGCAATTATCCCCCAAGGAGTACAATATTTGTATCTCTCCCCTGTGAGAGAACATCGTAGGGGTGGATGCCCTACTGGTTCACACCCTACATACTACCATGGGAGAGTTCTGGCTAAGATGCAAACAGTAACAGTAACTGCAAACAGTTACTCAGGGGTGGGAAAAATGGGAGCCAGTCAAATTGCCCACCCCATGAAGGGTGGTGAATATCAAACAGTACCAGCTGCCTCAGGGTTGGGACGAAATTACAGAAACCATCCAGGAACTAGAATGAGTAGAGGTTATCTGCCCTTCCCAAAGCCCTTTCAATAGCTCCGTTTTGCCTATCAGGAAGTCAGATGACTCCTGGAGGATGACTGTAGATTACAGGGAGTTAAATAAGGTGGTGCCTCCCATTCATGCAGCCATACCCGACATTGCACTGCTAACTGAACAGCTGGTGCAGGAAATTGGGTCCTTCCATGCTGCAATGAACCTTGCTAATGCATTCTTTAGTATTCCCCTACCTTCTGAATCCCAAGACCAATTTGCATTCATGTGGAATAGATGACAGTGGAGCTTCAGAGTACTTCCCCAAAGTTACCTCCACAGCCCCACCGTTTGTCATGGAAAGGTGGCCCCAGGACCTGGCCCTGTTACTCTGCCCGCCTCTGTAAGAAGATTTGACTACATGGATGACATAATGCTAACTTCTGAGTGCCTTACAGATTTGGAAGCTCATTTGGGGAACATGCAAGTGCACCTACCTGAAGGAGTGAGAATGAGAAATCAACTCACAGAAGGTACAAGGGCCTGGTACAATGGTAAAATTCTTAGGAGTTTTATGGTCAGGCAGGAAATCACATGACATCCAGCACAGTGGTTGAAAGAATCTTTACAACAAACTGTATCAATAAATACAAAACAATTACAGGTACTTTGGGAACTTCTAGGATATTGGCAAATTTTTATACCTCACCTTGCTCAGGTCACCCATCCCCTGTATAATTTAATAAAAAGAGGTGCTAATGGGATTGGAATGTAAAGGCCCAGGAGGCCTTCGAGCAGGCCAAGATACTGGTTGGGCAAGCTAAACACCTGTGTGCCCCAATACCTTAGTGTTCCTTCCTCTTGTAAGTCACCAAGAGCCCTGAGGGCTGTGGGTGGGGCTTATGGAAACAACAACCTGAGGAGAATGTCCTAACGGATTCTGGTCCCAATCATGGAAAGGGGCAGAGTCCAGCAGGGCTTAGAACAGCAACTGCTGGCTGTGTAAAAAGCATTGCAAGAGCTAGAAGGGGCTCCCCCAATTCTGGCTGATCGCTGGTACACTGATGACATCAGCAGGGGTGCCAGACAAGAATGGGTAGCAGTGACAATACAGATGAACACTGACACTTTGTGCCTAGAAAGGGGAGAAGGAGAGAGAAGCCAATGGGCTGAATTAAGAGCTGTATGGATAGTGTAACAGGGGAGCCTTGGCCAGTAACCATCTGTACTGACAGTTGGGCTGTGTACAAATGCTTAACTTATGGATACTCCAATGGGAGAGAGAAAACTGGCAGGTTGTAGGACAGCTACTATGGGACAACAGATGTGTAACCATTTGTACTGGCAGTTGGGCTGTGTTAAAAAACTTAACCTTATGTATGGCCCAGTGGGAGAAAGAAAATTGGCAGGTGATGGGATGGCCACTATGGGGACAACAGATATGGAAAGACATATAATAAATAAATGCAGCAGAATCTAGTGCCCCTGGTGGTTTGCCATGTGGCTGCCCACCACCTGGTGAATCTCCCAGGGAATTAAGAACCTCATGCTCTTACTAAGGTGAGGACTATCTGCCCACAGGTTCCCCTAGAAGCAGCCCACTGGATTCATATTAAGTCCGGCCACAGGGGAGACAACACAGGATGGAGAATAGTTAAAGCCACTGGTGTTCCAGTAAAATACTCTGATATTCAACAGGTGGTCCAGGTCTGTGAAGTGTGTTCCTGGTTACAGCCCCAAAGGATGGATGCCATGATGGAACACATGCATAAGTCAGCTTCCCCTGAAAGGGACTGGCAAGAAGATTATATAGGGCGCCTGCCAGTCAGCAAAGGGTGCAAGTACACTTTCACTTGTGTGGACACTGCCACAGGCCTTTCCTTTGAAGAGAGCAATGAGTAAGGCTACTATCAAGGGCCTTACCCAACTCAGTGTCATGTATGGGTGCCCACAGTGGATTGACAGCCACAGGGGCACTCATTTCACAAGTACTGATGTACAAGCCTGGACTGAGAATGATCAGGCTCAATGATATTTTCACCTTCCTTACAACAGGGGCAGGGTTATTTGAAAGAATAAACAAGTTGCTAAAGAAACAGGTAAAAGCCTCAAGTGCAGAAGGAATGATGAAAGAAAGCCCATCCAGAAGCTATACTGTTGTTAAATGAAAATCCCAGTACTAGGGGTGGGTTGTCCCTTATGATCTGTTGGCCAGAAGGGCCCTAGGGGTCCCTAAAACAATAAAGTCTACTGCCAATAATGTTGTTTGTAAACTGGAAGTGGATGATAAAACTCTATTGCTGAAGACACCACATGATGTGAGCACAAGAGAGGGAGAAATCAAGCTTGGAATAAGCTGAAAACTCCCTGCCACTAGATGGGTGGCTTTCATAGTGCCAGAATGTGCTATGCAGATGGCTGAGGGAGAACTGTCCCTTATAATTCTGCTCAATTACAAACCCTGTGTCCTGCACTATTAACATTCCAAGCAAGATGTTCTTGCTGGCGCAACAGTGGTGCATCTAGTGTATGTACAACAAGCAAATTTTCAATTGGATATAAGGCCCACTCCTATGGGTGGAACACACATGTGGTACTGTAGACAAGGCCAAACCCCTGTAGGAGGGGAGGTTATAGGCCCTAGTTGGGAAGCCATTGCTATTGTGCTGTTAGTTAGGTGTGATGCGTCTGTTAAAGTACCGTCCAAGTATTTGTGTTTATGCCCATAGGTTAAATTATTATAGCAGCCACTGTTTAGATGTTCTTGCTTCGTGTTGTTTGTGTTTTTATAGTAGATGGAATCCCACTGAAATGGGACAACAGCCCATAGAAAACAAATGATGAAGAAGCCTGAAAGTTCCATGCCTTTCCACAATGGAAGGAAGATCACCCTACATCTATCACCCCCTCATGGCTCAGGGACTTTTGCAGAAGAGGTTGGTGGAAAGAATGCAAGAGCCAGAGGAAGGGGTGGAATGTTATATGGAAGTGTCCTCCAACCACCATGATGGCAAGCTATGTTCACACCTCCTTCCCACACTCATCAAGGAGTCAAGGGGTGAGTCAGTTAACCCTCCCACCTAATCAGTCAACCTTAGCTGCATGTCAGGGAGGGGCTGAGGATATATAAGCCAAGAATGCAAGGAGGGACCTCTCTCACCATTTTCTGTGGCTGTCAGGAAGTCACAGGATCTATATTTGAGTGTGGACTTTTCAGTGCAGCCAAAAATGGGGGGTACCCACCCCTCTGTAAATAAACCCCCACTCTATGCTCTGTTAAAAAAAAAAGAAAATGATAGGTGTTTAGATAGATAGATGAGAGGGATCTGACTAGACCACAAGTGGATGGACTTGCACTGGGGGATGTCTGGGAACACTGTCTTGACACAGTGGGCCTAAACACCCAGGACAGAGTATATGGTTTCCAGGGGGGGGGTATGATGAGGCTATAAAGATGATTCAGAACTTTTGAAGGAAATAAATAAATTGGCAATACAAAAAGGGGAAGGAACTGAAGATTATTACTTTCCTCCTCCATATAATCCTAAATATGTGAGTTTAAAGAAAAAATACTTGACTAAATATAAATCTGGACTTAAGCATGCAGAATTTCAAAAAGCCTGTAAACAATGTTTTATAGATTAAATAGATTTTATAGTTTAAATTTTCCTGTAACTGTTAATCCAGCGCCTCCAAATGAAGACTATCTGGAAGGGGCATTTCATGAGGCACATCTCTCATCCTTTTGTGTGGCTGTTGGGAAGTCACAGGATCTATGTTTGGGTATGGACTTTTCAGTGCAGCCCTAAATGGCAGGGTGCCCACTCTTCTGTAAGTAAACTCCTATCCCATGCTTTGTTAGCAAGCCCAATAAACTGGTTAGGATTTTCCAAATGGTGGTTTTGGAGAATTCCTGCCTCAGGTTGTTGTAAGGACAGTGGGAGGAGGGATCTGGATGCCATGTGCACCTGCCAGCAGTAATTCTTAGCACAGACCACAGCACAATAAAATTTGAAATCAACAGGAAAAAAAGCTCTAGTAAATACATGAACTCATGGAAATGAAACAACACACTCCTGAATGATTAATGGGTCAAAGAAGAAATAAAGAAAAAAGATAAAAATATTCCTGGAATTAAATGAAAGTGATAATACAACACAACAAATCCTCTAGGACACATTAAAAGCAGTCTTAAGAGGGAAGTTTATAGCTCTAAGTGCCTATATTTTTAAAAAATAAAATAACAGAGCTCGAATAAATGATTTAATGGTACAACTCAAAAATCTGGAAAGGCAAGAACAAACCAAACCCAAGCCCAGAAGATGATAAGAAATAACAAAAAATGGAGCAGAAATTAAAGAAAAATTAATGAAATATAAACAAAGAAAACAATTGAAAGAACCAATAAGTGCAAGCTGGTTCTTTGAAAAGGTAAATAAGATAGACAGGATGACTTTAATGTCAGCACTTGGGAGACAGAGACATGCAGATCTCTGAGAGATCAAGGCCAGCCTGGTCTAAACAGTGGGTTCCAGGCTGGCTGGGCCTACAGGGAAACCCTGTCCCTAGAATAGAAGAATAGAGTAGAGTAGATAGAATAGAATAGAATAGAATAGAATAGAATAGAATAGAATAGAATAGAATAGAATAGATAGGATAGGATAGGATAGAAAGAATAGAATAGAATAGAATGATAGAATTATAGAATAGAATGATAGGATAGGGTAGGGTAGGATAGGATAGAAGAGAAGAGAATAGAGAATAGAATATAGAATAGAATAGAATAGAATAGAACAGAACAGAACAGAACAGAACAGAATAGAATAGAATAGAATAGAATGGAATGGAACAATGATAGAATAGAATGATAGAATAGAATGATAGGATAGGATAGGATAGAAAGAAAGAAAGAAAGAAAGAAAGAATAGAATAGAATAGAATAGAATAGATAGGATAGGATAGGATAGGATAGAAAGAAAGAAAGAAAGAATAGAATAGAATAGAATAGAATGGAACGATAATAGAATAGAATGATAGGATAGAATGATAGGATAGGATAGGATAGGATAGAAAGAATAGAATAGAATAGAATGATAGAATGATAGAATGATAGAATAGAATGATAGGATAGGGTAGGGTAGGATAGGATAGAAGAGAAGAGAATAGAGAATAGAATATAGAATAGAATAGAATAGAATAGAATAGAATAGAATAGAATAGAAATTCTGCTGGAGGGGAAACAGGGGCCTGCCCAAGGGAGGTACCCTGGAAACACCAATGAGAGAAAAGTGGGGTTAGGAATGCGAGGCTCCCAGAATCATATAAAAGGCTGGACCCAGAGCTCCCACTCAAGATTCCAGGTTCTGGGGCACCCCTCCCAACCTGATAGGAGCTGTCAGTTTGCAATAATAAATTTGATCATGTCTGCTCTCTTCCTTAATGCGTACCTATCTTCTGTGCCTGTAACTTTCTTGGGTCTGACCTCCATGTTCTTGCTCCCACCCTAGTGCTTTCAAGTCTAGGGGTCTCTTGCTATCACTCTTTGCTACACTCTTCCTAATACACACCAGTGTCCTAGCCTCCACATCTCAAGCTGTTCTGCCCTCAGCTGCCACTTCCGTGGTTGCCATGGTACCCACTCCTTGCTCTTTTTCTCTTTCTCGCTGTCTGTCAATCTTATTTCTCTGACTAGCCACTCTGTCTGCAAGGATCTCCTACTTTCACTGACCTATCAAGCTGTTCTTGCTTGCAATTTTTCCCTTACCCCTACTCCCCCTTCTTGAGTCTTCTGCCTTTCCAGGGCATCCAATTGTTTGTTTCCTAGTCATCCAATTGTTTGTCCCATAGATTGAACCCAACAACCACCCCTCACCCCTGAAACCTGCAACACCCTCATTTGCAACTTGGCACACAGAATTAAAAACTTTGATTGCCTACTGCATGTATTCCCATCCTAGGTGGAACAGGTAATTTTCTGTCTTCTTAGCTCTCATAAACAACTGTCCCTTTCACTACACATTTAGTATTACAGGTTCAGGAATGTGAGAAGATAGTCTGAGATCTGGTAGCAAATGTCAGTCAAGGGAGGTGGAGTGGGAGGAGGAGACTCATAGGTCCCCACTGATTCACATGTTAATGAATTTGAGTATTGAGAGGTAATGTTGAAACTCACCACCCACAAGGTTTCTTGGTTCTTCAGTTATTTTCCTCTGCATAAGAGCAGGAAAATATATAATGACAACTAGACAGTAAGTCCTTTGGCCCTGGCAAAAAACAAAGAGGACTGTGTATACTGAATAAAGAAATCACTGATGCTGAAGTAAATAGTGCCAACAATGAAGAGCTTGCAACTGGCACATAGTGTTGGATGAGCTAAAATATTAGAAGTGCATTAGGTTAAAACAGCTTGTCAGCCATAACTAAAAATAAATGCATGTACCAATTTCCCTTTGAAGTCTCACTTCCCCCAAATCACCCTCAGTACATAAGAGATCTTCTCAGGCAGAATTGAGGCAACACATAATTCTATGCCCATGCTGAAGATTTCAGAGAAGAGTTCACTGTTGTAGCTTGGTTTCAAGCACCTGTGCCACCATCTTCTCCCTTTCTTATAATAAAAAATATTTTAGTGACTCCAGTCAGCTAGCACTGAAGGGTGGACCCAGCAGGAGGCAGCAGGCATGGGTGCAGAAAACTAACTGGATTATATGTTCATTAACATTGTGTTACATAGAGAAATGTAAACACTGATGCTTGGGTGCCAACCCTTGAGCAAGGATCTAAAGGAAGCAGCCTAGTTTAATTTTCAACTTGACACAGCCTAGACTCATTTGAGAGGAACTGCCTGGATCAAATTGGCCTTAGGACATGTCTGTGGCGAATTGTCATGATTATTAATGGATGTGGGAAGGCCCAAGTAGTCTTGTCTATATCAGAAAGCTATCTAAGCATGAGCCTGTGAACACCAGCAAGCGGTGTTCCTCTTTTCTTCCTGCTGCAAGTTCTTGCTTGAGTTCCTGCTCTGATGTCCTTCAATGATAGAAAGCGACGTGGAAGTATAAGATGAAATGAACCCTTTCTTCCACTAAGTTGCTTTTGGTCAAAGTGTTTCATCAGAGCAAAAATGAGCTAGAACAGGATGAAGAAGCTGACAGTCAAGTTTCTCCATTTTTTTACCCCATTGTCCTTCCTTCTACATGCTAGCTGTCCTATCCCAGCACCTCTGGATTCCCTGTGCTCCCAGGGAAGAGTAATTGCTGTAGACTCTACTTTTCATTTTGATCATGTAGGAGAAAAAGCAATTGGATTCAACTGATGGAATTTAGGTGATATTTGCAATGGGGAAGGAAAACAAAGGGAACAAAAAGGACAGGACCATATGAATGTTTAAGGTGCTGTTGTGGGGTGATGTGTTGTATGCTTCATTTCTTTCTTTTTCCTTCCTTCGTTCCTTCGTTCCTTCCTGCCTTCCTCCCTTCCTCCCTTCCTTCCTTGCCATGCACCACTACACCTGGATGTGTGCTCCTTATCTCTGAAGGGAACCTCTTGTTAGCATGCTCCATGTTCGACTTCTAGATTTCCCTCTACCCCTCTGGGTAGACAAGCAAAGCAATGCAGAAACTGAAGAAGAGGATGGGAAAGACCAGTTGTGATTAGACACTACTGAAAGGCTATTTTGTAGTATAACATCACTCTCTGCCTGAGGCACACAGCAAGTACACTCCTTCTCCATCCAAAGCATCAGGTAGCCTGAGACTAATTTTATTGAAATTGACCACTGGATCAGGAGGTTTTCTTTACTTGGCATCATCCCCTTTTTGGAATGACTCAACTGAGTCACCAACAAAGGCAGAGTACAAAAGTCCTTAGTAGTTAAATGCAAACAGCGTGCTCAAAAGAGCCTAGACAGTGTGATGCTGACATCACTGGTTTTATGAGAAATCATGTCAACTGCCTTTCTGGAAGAGATTTAGTTCCTTACCACTTCACCTGGGATTTGTTAAAAGAACATATTAAAAGGAACACACAGTCATTTCAGATGTTGAGAAAGCAACCCTCTGAATAATCAGATGTTTTGAAAACAGAGGCATATTAGGACATCTCATCTGGAGTAAAAGATAAACAGTCCAATCTTGCACACCTCCACTACAGAAAAAGGAGGCCCTTAGTTCATTGGAGTTGGGCATTCAAAGGGGATTGTGGGACCTTGACCAGTGATGTGACTCTGTTCCCCTGTGCACGCTTGCCATAATGTGTGGCCTACCACATGCACAGGACAGTTTCGTCATGGACTGGAACTTCCTAAACTGTGATACATGCACAAGGCTATGAGCTTAATCTCTAGGGCATTGAATAAAGAGGGAAAATAAACTAAAGGAAAGAAAAAGAAGACAGATGCTTCTGCTGTGGTTTCTCTATGTCACCATGGTATAGAAAGGTCTCTAGGCCATCAACAGGATGAGTATAGCTCCCCATGCTGCCACTGGTAATATTTGCCTTATGTTTACCCAGAGAAGGTTCCAGCCAGAGCTTTGCAGCACATCCTTGGTTATGATATTTCTGACTGCAGTGGGTCTTTCTGTTTTCCAGTGTTGAAGTCTCCTGGCAGTGATACAGGGGAGAAACAGCATCCACTAGATGGTTCTTAGTCTCATTCATAAAATAATTTTAAAATGGTCTCAAACAGAAGCTTCAGGACAATTTCATTAAAATTTAAAGAATAATTGTCAGGGAAGGCAAGTTGAAAATCTCATTATTTGCCTTGAGGAAGAGAATGTAGAAGGGGAGGAAAAAGCCATAAAGGTTTAGAGCCAGCGTGGAAGTCAGACGTGGCTGACTAGAAGCCACATGGCAGTGAAAAGAAGCTTTAAAGAAAATCTAAGGAAATACAAGATTCTGGGGCATCCCAAAGCATTAGGGAAAGCATGCTTAGAAAAGAGGGATGATGAAGAAAAGGAGAGAGATTACACTTCTTTGAATACCTCCAAAAAGCAGGCAGGACTTAAGGAGAACCACATTTCTGAGACCCAGATCCACAAGAACTGCACTAGGAGACAAGGATTCTAAGCAAGAAAAGTTCACTATCTCACTAATGCACTAAATAGTCTGTCCACCTATTTAGCATGACTTCAAGTGAACCCACCTTCCTAGAGGTGGTCCTATGACCAGGGGATTGACCAGTTTGAAACTGGAAATGTGGATCTTCCAACAGATAGACTAGCGATTTTATTTTTTGAACAGTTAATCTACGGGGCTTTTTGATACTCTAACAGCAGGTTGTGTGTGACTGAGTGTGATTGGACATTTTTATAAATGTGAAATGCTCTTTCACAAAAATTACAGTCTGTCTGAGGTATTAGGTTCCTAGAGGTGGTCCTATGACCAGGGGATTGACCAGTTTGAAACTGGAAATATGGATCTTCCAACAGATAGACTAGCCATTTTATTTTTTGAACAGTTAATCTATGGGGCTTTTTGATACTCTAACAGCAGGTTGTGTGTGACTGAGTATGATTGGACATTTTTATAAATGTGAAATGCTCTTTCATAAAAATTACAGTCTGTCTGAGGTATTAGATTTCTTCAATCACTGCTACACCTCAGTCCTCAAACAGAATGAGATGACTGCGAACTTCTAGTCGGCCCAGTTGAACTGCACTGGGATGGGGGTAGGGAGTAGCAAAACATTCAGTAGAGAGTGCCTTTTCCTTCCTCTCCCATTTCCTTGTTGTTACTAGTTTTTAATACTGTATTTTATTTAAGTCACTTCCAGAATGTTACCATTCCAGCATGTAATAAATGTGTGTTTTGATGAAGTATTTCATGCTTTTTATTCTAGTTCCTTTAAATACAGTGGAGGGCTTTTTTTATTACTATTACATTTTCATCACATCTCAATTCAGACCAACACACAGCTGTTCTTAACAGCCTACTTGTAACCTGTGTTTCTGTAGTGCACACCACCTTCTTCACCCTGGTTGCAAACATCTGTGCACATACACAATGCATATCTGGAAAATCAATCCACTACAAGGGTTTTGCTCTGCAGGCACCTGTTGCTTCTTCCTGACTGTCCAAGTCCTGGGGCCCGTGGCATTGCTGTCCCCTAGAATGTTCCCCAAGTTCCCTCTTTCACTCACTCACCAGACCTTAGTGACCCCTGCCTGCTGCAGGACCTGATGTCCCCTTTTATCTCCACCCATGACTTCAGGATTTCCATGGAACACGTTCGCTCTGATCACCTTGCATGAACTGCAGCAGGAACCCCTACCAGAGCCCTGGTTCGTGAGAAGGCGCTGGCCTCAAGCTCCCATCTGTACAATCGGCACCCAATTCCCAGCCCCACTGGGGCACGTTCTAGTATTTTTGATTAAAGGAACTGGGGAGAGTAGAGACTGACATCTATACAGTGGCAGCCTGGTTGTGACGCAAGGTCCTGCTTATGGCCACCAAAAGCAGCACTTAGTGGACAAGAGTGAAGCCCCAGCCTGTGCCCCAGCCCCGGTCACTCTTAACTATTGACGGCATGAGTCTCCACAGAGTGAGTTGCCGTCTACTTGAAAGAACAGCCTGGAGTTAGGGAGGATTTTTTGACAGTAAAATAATGCGGAAAAATCTCAAACTAGTAGTGGGCGGGTGAGACAGACCTGTGCCCTGTGCCCGGGCGGTGCTGTTGTTGGGGGTTGGGGGGCGCTGCTCCATTTAGATATTGTCTACAGTTAAAAAAAAAGGAGTCTAGCCGGGCATGGTGGCACACGCCTTTAATCCCAGCACTCGGGAGGCAGAGGCAGGTGGATCTCTGTGAGTTCGAGGCCAGCCTGGTCTAGTGAGTTCCAGGACAGCTGGGGCTACAGGGAGACCCTGTCTCAAAGAGACAAAAAAAAAAAAAAAAAAAGGAGAGAGAGAGTCTATGGGTCAAGTTTGTGTACCCAGATGTCCCTAGGTGTGAGGTCATCCACAGGAGCCTCGTCAGCCTGTCTAGTTTCACTGGCTTAAAGGAAAGCAACGCTCCCTTACCTAGCAATGGTCAGTTGCCAATAGTTGATCAACTAAGATTCTTACCCATTGCAGATAAGGGGAGGGGCTCTAAATATGATTAAGGATTAAGATGTATTGTATGAAATGCACAAAAATTAACCAAAAAAAAAGAGAGAGAGAGAGAGAGGGGAGAGAGAGAGAGAGAGAGAGAGAGAGAGAGAGAGAGAGAGAGAGAGAGAAACAATGTGAGGATTTAACAGTGCTTAAGGAAGAACTTGTAATTTTTTAGTTTTGGGGTTGTTTTTTTTTTGGTCTTTTTGAGACAGGGTCTCCCTGCAGCCCCAGCTGGCCTGGAACTTCCATCAACATAAGTGTATATCTCAGGAATGTTCTTCCAAGAATTAGAAAGTTGTAAATGTCTTTATTATTTATTCCAGTAGCTTCCTCAAAGAGCCAACCTGTTTTTAATAAGAAACCTCAAAGATTTCTTGAGTATGCATCAGTAAGTTTGATATATGCACTAACCCACTCTCCTACCCAACCCTAACCAATCTTCTACATTAAATAATAGACTTCAATCATACGTCAGAACCCTAAAGGCCTATGATGTCTGGTCAAAATTATTCCTCTGCCTCAGCACAACCAATATTCTACGATATGATTTTTTTTCACACTACTTCAATAGAGGTAGTTTTACAAACAGGTTTCTAGGAGCCAACATTTGACCTCTAAAGTTATATGAATCTTGAAGGCAACTGTAGCCAGCATCTTCAACTGAGAATCAGTGTACTGTTCTGCGGTCCCTTCAGCCTTCTCTTCCAGGGGTAAAAAAGGAGATGTTGCATTCATTTTATTTTTGTTTTTGTTTTTGTTTCTTTTAATTGTGCTTTCACAAGTACTGTTAATTTCATTCCTAGGGGTAAAGACACCTTTCAAGAAATTTTTTCCCTTATGTGATCAGATTTCTGAAAAGATTTTATGTTTGAGAAAAGAAAGTCAATCTTTCATCAGCAGCCTTGTAATTTGTCTATATTCTTGTTCATTTTTTGTTGTATTTGTGTAACAAATTCACAGAGAACAGATATAGAGTTTGAGGAGCCCTGTGTACTATAAAATTCAGGTATTTTTTAGACTAGCCAGGCTGTCTGAAATGAAAACAGGGCATGATGCTTCACTCTGGAGCCAATTGAAGCCCCAGAACAGTCATTTTATTACTTGTTTGTCCAAGGAAGTAAAGAAGTGGGAGAAACAGAGGTGAGGTGAGGAGGGTATGAGGTTGAGCTGAGAAAAGACTGGGCAAGTTTGGAAGCAAAAGAAAATAATCATTTGGGTGTTATAATGAAAGCAACTAACTTTGCATACTAATAAAAAAAGAAAGGAGAGAGAGGTAGAGAGGGAGAGAGAGAACCAAATAAATTCACTGATTAGAGAGATACTAATTTTTTAAGGGTGCAAGCTTTCTTTCAAAACCATTTCTAGATCCTTATCTTTTGCCTTGCACAAAAGTCAACTCCAAATGGATCAAAGACCTCAATGTGAAACTGGAAACCCTGAAACTATTAGAAGAAAATATTGGAAGTAGCTTACAGGATATAGGTATAGGAAAGGATAGTCTAAATTGGACAGAAGTTGCTCAGGAATTAAGGTCGGCACTCAGTAAGCGGGACCTCATTAAATTAAAATGAAAGCGGCTGTACAGAAAAAGAAACAATCAAAAAACTGAAGAGAAAACCCACAGAATGGGAAAACATCTTCACCAGCGACACATCTGACAGAGGTTTACCATCAAGGACATACAAAGAACTCAAAAAACAAAGAACTGAGAAAACAAATCACCCAATTAAAAGATGGGTTAAAGGTCTAAACAGGGAGGTCTCAAAGGAAGAAATAAAGATGGCTAAGAAACATCTCAAAAACTGTTCAACATCATTAGTAATTAGGGAAATGCAAATTAAAACTACCCTAATGTATCATCTTACCCCAGTCAGACTGGCTAGGATCAAGAGAGCAAATGATACCAAATGCAGGCGAGGATGTGGAGAAAGGGGAACACTCATTCACTGCTGGTGGGATTGCAAACTCATGCAGCCTCTATGGAAAAAAAGTGTGGAGAACTCTTAAAAGACTAAAAATGAACCTACATATGACCCAGTTATACCACTCCTTGGCATATACCCAAAGACCCATCCTATTGCAGAGACATTTGTACATTCATGTTTGCTGCCGCTCTTTTCATAATAGCTAAGAGATGGAAGCAACCTAAGTGCCCTCAACTGACGAGTGATAACGAAAACGTGGTAATTAACACAATAGAGTTCTACTCAGCAGTAAAGATGAAATAATGAAATTTGCAGGTAAATGAATGGATCTAGAAACTATTATACTAAGTGAAGTAACAGAGACTCCGAAAAACAAACGACAAAGGGAAGTATAGCCAAAGAGTAAAGTGATCAGTATATTTCTTTAAGAGTTAAGGGATTATACTTCTCATAGATTAGGCTTAAGTCCATATAAAAAGTTATTCAGACAATTATTTTTCATTGATGATTTTGTTCTGAATCAGAAAGTGCTGCTCAGATGTAAGACTTCAAATCTTGGTCTGCAGTACTATAGTGCCCACCTATAGCTAAAGGAGACAACCCACTATTGTTCTAAAATGATGGCCAAATTTGTTTTCTCCCCCTATTTAGAAGCCTTTCAGAGGCAACTGACACTGATTCTAACCACTCTAACAGCTATAAAAATGCCTGAAAGCAAATCCTGAATCCATCACTCTTGAGTCCATCCTTGGCAGACTAGAGAAAAATGAGGAGGGACCCAATAGAGGGATGCTTTTGGAAGCTCTCGTCAAGAATTTCCAATGGACTCTCATATGAACATTTGAAATTGCCCTGTTTTGACTTTTTTCTAGTTCCCTGTCTAGAACTTGTAATGCTAATTACTCTTGCATTTACTTCTCCTTCACATCTCCCATTCATGATTCAAGGATTTTCTTCTCCCTTTAGAGACAAAATTTATGTAATTTGGGAGTCTTTTAGATAGATCCACTGAAGGGGTACTCCAGTTGCCTCACCCTGTGTCCCTGTTCAGCATAGAAGAAGCCAGAATGGTCTGTGTCCCTAGTCCCCATTGGCAATTTGGGTAACCTCTTTAGAGGATGGCGTAATAAGAATAGGAGGTAGGAACTGGCTAGGCAGTTAGAGTTAAAAAAAACCCAAAGAAATGTAGTCAGTTGCTTAGCTAAAAGTTAGAATGTCCTTGGACCTGTTAGCAGCATACTCTGTTCCAAGGCCAAAAATGTCAAAAGTACTTGGGAGCTTGTATCTAATCCTTTAATCCTTAAAAGATTTTAGGGTTACCTCATCAGAGGGGGAAATGTTGGAGGGGAAGGAGTGGGCATGGATTTGATCAAAATATCTTATATTCACGTATGAAATTCTCAATAAAGTTTTTGCAAAAAAAAAAAAATCAAAACCACTTTCAATGCATCCTTTCTTACCTTATCTTTACTAATGCAGACATACTCTCCCTGGCCAACTGGCCGTGAATTGTTGGTGCTTCCTTCCATAACAGCATACTTGATTCAAGTGACTGGATTCAAGTTTAATGGGAGCTGGCTGTGAGGAAGGCATGATGTAGACTAATGAGCTTGTGGGGAGCATGGATCTTCTGTAGGATAGATGTTGGCCCAGGAGCACTGGAACTTCTTGGGTGGGTGACATATCTGAAGGACCTGTGGGATGCAGGTTTATTTTCAGTGGATGCTTATTTTTCAGCTGTATGCTAGAGAGAGCCAGATGGTGGCTGGGACAAGGGTTAGGTCAGCTGTGGCTCTTGCTTCTGTGGAAAGTCTGAGTGAAAGCAGAAAGAGAACATTCTAGCTGGAGTGGTATATGGACCTCAAGAGAGCATAGGAAACTGTGGTGGAAGGGAGGAAAGAGCTGTAAGGGAGAAACAGCAGGAAGTGGGGAGGAGGGACAGAAAGGGAAGGATGGGTAGATGGAAGACGGAGGGAGAGAGATAGGGGAGTGTAGCAGGAGGCCTCCAAAGATGGCGCTGGACCCAGAGCCCTGGGATTCAGCGAGAATTCACTTCACTTCTTGGTCCACAAATAGCCCGGCAAAAGGAGCCACGCCTGCTTGTGAGCCCAGTGGCTGCTGACAGGCTGCATGGCATGGACCAATCAGAAAATGATACGCTGACTAAAGGGACTTGGGGGCGGAGAAAAGGGAAATATGAGGCCTGCCTCCTCCTGCATTAAACGGAGCCTGCAGCACCTCACCTAGTGCTTGCTTCTACCTGACTCCCAGGGTCTGTGTGTTGACTCCGCTCCTCTTGCACCCCCTAATCAGCAGGGGACCCGATCCAGGTCAGGGTCTTCACAGCTGGCCTGAGGAGAACCTGCAATGGGAGGAAGAAAGACAGATTCCAGGGAAACTGACGGGAACTGGAGAGGGGACCCTGAACTGGCTGTGTTGCTTTATTGCTCTACTGGCGGGAGAAAGCAAGTCCTTCAAGTCAGTAGAAACTTGACTTCTCCAAAAATAAAGTCAGTAGATCTAGGATAGTTACAGTTACTTCACATTTTAATAGAACACAATAGAGTATGAATACCAAGAACCATGTGTGTGTTTAGAGTGTTTTAGAGATATAGACTGTTTTCTAAAGCTCTTGGCCTTGCTGCTATGATTATTCAAGTACATGCCAGTGAACTTCAAAATTCATGGTTCTTTCTGCTCATTTGTTTTTCACAGTGTACATCATCAGACACAGGGTTGCCCCAAGTTGTCTTTCAGGTTGAGCAATACATTTCTGCCTTCAGAGATCTTGTAGTACAGTGCAGTTCTCAGGTACTTATCTACTTTCATTATCCAGATACTCTCCAGTCTACTGAGTGCCCTGGTGGTCAAGTAGTGATATGGATAGTAGTACTAGCAGTAGTGTTTACTGAGCTACCTAGCACATGTGGACCATTGTCCTGAAGACTTTACCTGCACAGTATATGTTAATTTAATCTCCACAAGAGTCAAGGTTGACTCTGTTACTACTTTTAGGGTAACAGAAGGGCAGAAACTAGTTAATATCCCAAAATCATGACGCTAGTATGTGACAGTCTGTTAGTGGAGCCCACATAGCCTCATTAGAACTAACACTGATGCAGCACATTTACATATGAGGTCATCATCTCATTTAGAATTAATGCTTATTTTCACAAACAGGAAACTAAGGATCAGAGAGGTTAAGCAGATTCTTTTACTTGCTTGTCACTAGTAGTTACTTGTAGAAGCCTAAGGCTCCTGTTCCAAAATGGAGGGGCCAAGAGTATAAACAGACTTTGGATGGTTTCAGTTTGACTCAGTGTATCTGTTCAACTATAGTGTGAAGAAGCAATCCAGGAACTGAACTAATCTGCAATTTCTCTGTTCTCTTCAACAGCCTGATAACTTTTCTAACATAAGAGAACTATGAAAGATGATTAAAGCAGGGGTGGGGGTGTTCATCTATAATTCTAGCACAGAGGAGGGTGAGGCAGGAGAACAGTGATTAGAAACAGCCTGAACTAGACAAGAAGACAGTGAAAAAAAAATTAAAGGTGATATGAGAACTTCAGTTGTGTTTTGATGTAAATAAACTAGCATTGTGATTATATGATAAAAAATTAACATTTAAAGATGAAAAGTGACGCAGCTAAAATATGATATTTCTATTATCTGGTAAAATAGAAAGATGAAGTTAAATTTTGTGGAGAAAAGAACAATTATTGACTATGTTGATAGCTGTTCAGAAGTCACAATACAATTCTTTCTGTGTCTCTCTGTCTTCTTCTCTATCGTGCTTTCTATTAGAAATTGTTCTTAATAAAAACCCTCGAAAGTATATTCTCAGGAGTTTTGAGACCTTGTGTGAAAGTCCAACCTCTTTAGAAGCTCAAAATATTTACAGATGAAGTTGAACTAATAATCTCCATCTTATAGGGTTAAAGAGTTACAGGAAATACTTCATGGAATGGACTTAGAACATGGCTGAGCAGATCACTGCCTACTCCATTCATCCCTTGAACTTGTCTTTACAACTGACCCACTGAGGGTCTGCTGTGAGCCAGGCATTGTTTAGATGGTGATGTATTGAAGACAGAATTTATCCTTCTAGTGTATTCAGTACTGTTATCTCTTTTGGAGAGAAACCAAAGCAAAGACTTAAAAAGACTTAAAGCAGTAACTAAGACTTCCAAATATCATTTTGGATAATTTTTCCACATTTCTTTTTGATAGCTCTTTCCAATTTTCTTTTGTCTTCAGGGTACTTCCCAGTTCTTTTCCTACTGATTTCCCTGAAAATTTACCATCCTTTACCACCTCCATCTTCAGGGAAGATAATATTTGAACAGCAGTACAAGTAGAATAGTTTTGAATTCCTCAACCGCTGATTCCTCTGTGGGGTATTGTTATCTGCATTTGAATTCTCTCTCTACTTCAAACTCTGAGCTTCAGGACATCACTTCCCCGGCTAAACATGTACTTTCCCTCAACCCAAAAGCTAGATAGAACCTACTTTCTACAGTAGACATGGGGCTAACAATATGGAGCACACAGTTTACCCACCAAACCTAATCACCTTAGCAGTAAATGCAGACCATTATGTATCAGGTACATAACAGAATATTTTACTCTCAGGTGGTTTTGATTATTGAGAGTGAGATGTGTTTCTTGGAGGCATCAAAAAGATGCATTCTGTTTTCTAATTCACTCAGTCTGTGCCTTTTTACTGGGAAACTGAGAGTTATTAATGACCAATGTGCACTAAATACCTGTGATGATGATGATGTGGTGGTGGTGTTTTCCACAAATCCTACTCTGCTACTCAATCCTAACCAACCTCATTCATTAAAGACTGGACTGAAGCCAGACCTCAGCACCTCAAGGTGCCTCTTGTTGTCAGCCTTGCCCTTCTCCCACAGCACAACCAAGATTGTGTGAAGTGAATATCCTCATTACTCCAGCGGTTGGGCTTTGTTTTCTCAATAAGTTTCTGGGAGTCCACCCACATTTGACATCATCAGTCTCTAACTGGAACCAGTGCACTGCTCTGCAGTACCTTCAACTTTCTCCTGTGCTGCACTCTACCCTGAGGTGAGGAAGTAGATGTTGTATTAGTTTGTATCAGTTTTCTTTAGTTATGCCTCACTAGAGGTTAGTAAAAGTGGGTAAACACACACTTGAAGGAATCTTTTTCATTTTATGAGCACATATTGAAAAACTTTTATGTTTGGCAGACAAAATCTGCCTTTTACCAGCAACACAGGGAACAACTGTTCCCTTCTTCCACCGCTGCCTGAAAAAGCAAAGAACAAAGGAAAATAGAGATACTGAGAGGTAGGTGGGAGGTCTAGCAGAGAAATGCCCTGGTAAGATTGGAAGTAAAAGAAAATAACCAGTTGAGGGCTGCAGAGATGCCTTAGGGGTTAAGAGCACTGGCTGCTCTTGCAGAGAGAGGATCCAGGTTGGATTCCTAGCACCCACATGATGGCTAACAATCATCTGTAACTCCAGTTCCAGGTGGTATCCCATGCCCTCTTCTGACCTCCATGGGCATTGCATGACACAGAAAATGTGCTTACATACATTCAGGCAATATACTCAGACACATGAAATAAAAATAAATTTTAAAAACCCAATTTGGTGTCATAAGGAAACTTAGTATTGCTAGGGGGAATGGTACACAGAACCCTTTTAATTCCAGCACTTGTGAGGCAGAGGCAGGCAGATCTCTGAGTTGAAGGCCAGTCAGGTCTTCATAGCCAGTTCCCAGTCAGCCAGGGCTACATAGTGAGACCCTGACTTCAAAGAACAAAAACAAAAACAGGAAAAAAGGAAACTTTTGTGAGCCAAGGCCCCCTACTCCTGTCCCCCCCAAAACCCATCAGAAATAAAATAGAGAAAAGGTAAACCAGTAATAAAATAAAACAAACTCATTGGCCAAAGAGACAGCAATTTTGTAAGGGTATAGTTTCCTTTCAACCCACCCTCCAACCGTCTTTTGGATGCTTCTTCGCTGTTCAGGACTTCCTGGGGTGCAGTCTGAGTGGCCCTGGGGTGCACTATGATTGGCCAGATTCTGTGTCTCTTGGGATTTGTCAATGCCTCCCTCTATAAGAGCTGACCTGAGTTAGGGGCTGGATTTGAAACCAGAGTTCTGACTGTGAGTAAGGCATTAAGCGGGTGAGTGAATGCACAGGATTTGAGGGTGCTCTACAAGGTGGGCAAAAGCTTAGAAGCCTGGAGTCTCAGGCACTACCAAGGATAGGATTGGGGATTCCCTAGGACTGGACCAGAAGTGGAATCCATGTGAAGGACCTGGAGAGCACAGGTTTATTTTCAGTGGCGCTTCTTGTCCTGTGTGTCGCAGAGGGAACAATGTGGTGGGCTGGGACAAGGTGTAGCTCTACTGCTTACTGTGCCTCTACAAAGGCTGCTGAGAAAATCAAAAGTGAGAAAGAGCAGTCAAGCTGGTGAGCCTTAAAGAGGCTTTAAGAGAAGACAGGAAATTGTGGGAAGGAGAAAAGGAGAGTAAACTAGAGGTAGGGAGAGAAGTGAAAGTAAATGAAGAGGATGGAGAGGGAAGGAAAAGAGGGACCAGGAGAGGGAGAAAGAGAAATTCTGGGGAATTGTTAGGGACTGGAGCTGGGACCTCAACTGGCTGGGTTGTTTTATTGCTTTATTGAAGGAAAGAAGCAAGTCCTTTAGCTCAATGGAATCTTGGCTTCTCCAACCATAACATGTATTGTTCTAGGGTAGATGCAAGTACTGTGTTATATTTGATGTAACATGGTTTAGCCCTGAATATTAGAAAAAAATGTGGGGTTCTGGGAAAATGGATATGGAGTGCTTTTTAAAAATATTATTTGTATTTCATTTTATGTGTACGAATGTATTGACTGCACGTATGTGCACTCATGTCGTACAATGACCCTGGAGGTCAGAAGAGGGCATCAGATACCTTGGAACTGGAGCTATGGACAGTTGTTAGCTGCCAGTGTTCTTAATTTCTGAGCCAGCTCTCTAGTCCCTGGACTGTTTCCTTAACCTCTTGACTCTTACTCAAATACTTGCCAGGGAACTGCAAAATTCATGTTGCTTTCTGTTCACTCTCTTTTTCTTTTAAAGTTTGTTTGTAGTATGAATCACTAGCAGATGCCAGGAATCCCCCAAGTTTTCTTACTGATTGAGAGATAAATTTCTGCCCTCAGAGATCTTACAACATAGTCCAGTTCCTCCCTTATACTTATTGTATAGTATATTTACAATAGTACTAACAGTAATGTTTGCTGAGCAACCTATAATAGGTAATATGCAGTACATGGAGCATGGTTTGTTATACCTAAATTATGTATTTTTAAATCTTCACAACAATATAGGTTGATTCTATCACTACTCTTAGGGTGAAGAAAAGGAAGCAGAAACTAATTAATGTGCCCAGGGTCATGCAGCTAGTATGTGGCAATCTGATAGTTGAGCCTAGTCTTTTAAGTACTAACATTGATGTGACACATTTACATATGAATTCATTATCTCATTTAGACTTACTATTTCATTTCCTAAACAGGAAACTAAAGTCCAGAGAGGCTAAGAAGATTTCCTTCCTTAGTAGCTCCTCACCAGGAGTTACTGGTAGAAAGAAAGCTAGGGCCCCTCCTCCGTAATAGAGGGATTATGAGCATAAACACAGTCTTGGTGTAGCCTCCATTTAACTTAGTGCATCAGTTAAACAACTGTTTGAAGAAGCAATCCAGGAAGTGACCATTCTATAGGTAATTTATCTCTTTCTTCAACAGGATGATAATTTTTTAATAAAAGGCTTTTAAATCAGAATTAAGCAAGATTTCATGTTATGCATTTATAATCCTAGCAGTCAAGAGGATGAGACAGGAAGATGATGACTTTGAGGTCAAACAGGGCTACATGACAAGAGCCCTCTTAAAAAATAAATAAGGACTGGAAAGATGGCTCAGTGGGTAAGACTGCTTTCGCAGAGGACCAGAGTTTGATTTCCAACACCCATGTTGGGTGGCTCACAACTACCAGTAATTCCAGCTCCACAGCTCTCCCTCTTCTGGTGTCTGATGGCACCTGCATTCATGTGCATAGACACATACACATATATATTATGAAAGTAAAATGAATCTTTAAAGTAAATAGATAAAAAGTAATAAATTAATTAATGGTGATTTCTAGTCATCTGTTTATTTTTATGTGAATAAAAAATTGCTATTGTGATTGCATGACATGAAGTCCTTAACTTTTAGAGATGGAAAGTGAATTTGGGTTAAAATGTCATGATAGCTCTAACTGTAATCTATTAAAATAAAAGACAAAGCAAATTAGAGAGAGAGAGAGAGAGAAACAATTATCAACAGTGTGATATATATTTGGAAATTCCTTATTATCCCCTCCCCCACCCTGCTTCTTCTTTTCTATTAGATTATTTTTTGTGTGGTGGTGGTGGGGGGCTAAAGTAGAACTAATAACAGCCATCTCACAAGGTTATAAGAGTTATGTAAGGTAGTTCCTGAAAATCAGAACTTGACTTAGCAGATCCCTGCCTATGCCATCCATTCCTTGAATGTTTCTTTATAAATGTACCTGTTGAAGCTCTGACATATGCTAAGCATTGTTTAGACAGTGTGGTATTGAAGAAAATATCGATCCTTCTAATAGTATTTAGTACTATTAAAAGTTTCATTCTTTATTCAAAATGTTCTGTTATGGAGAGACAGTGAAGAAAAGGCACAGAGGAAAAAAAATACCTCTTCAAACAACAAGAAAAAAGTCACAAGTAACATGCCTATCATTTTAGATAAACTTTTCAAATTTCTTTTTGATATCTCCCCAAATTTTCATTTGTTTTTCAGGGTACTGCCCAGTTCTTTTTCTACCTATTCCTTTTACCATCCATTACCATCTCTATCTTAAAAGAAGACCAGATTTTAACATCAATTTAAGAAGAACACACTTTAGAATTGCACAACTGCAAGCTTCTTTGTGAGGTATTGATATTTGTATATGAATGTTATCTTTGCTTCAGACTCTGGGCTTCGGCATATCATATCCCTTGCCAAAGATATGCTTTTCCCCCAAAAGAAATCTAGATAGAACTTCCTTTTCATTGTAGTTGTGAGGGTTAATAATCAGAGATAATTTCTGTAAAACAAATTTAGTGTAGCACTTGACAAATAATTCTTTTTATTGATGTGATTATGCTTGGTGGATAAATTATTTGCTTGCTAACTTAGCAATCTTTGGCATGCAAGGCTAGAGTTGAGGGGAAAGGTGAGATGAGAACCCCAGCTAATCTTTTCCTCTGTGCAATATATGCCAGCTGTGAAGAAACCACTGTAACTTGAACCATTTTGAAATTAGTGTTTCAGTTGAATGTCTGTTTCATCTCCATGATGAGCTGTGTCGAGGGCATGTCACAGAAGGACCTTGGTGATTTAAGAAAACACATGAAAATCCAGCATCATTCTCCTCAGGTATGTCTGTAAATTCTGTTTACGGAATATATCCACACTAGGTGTGGCCATTTTTGGTCCTATGTCAAGTATTACCTCTGGCTACAGTGCTGCCTCATTATGCACTGGGAAATCTTTCTCATCCACATTATTCTTTCTATTTTTGTGCTTTTGTGCATGAATTGGGGAAGGGTTTTGTAATTCAAATTTCAGACATATCAAAGTAGCCTTTTGCTTGAAGAAAACTATTGTAATTCTGCCTGAAACAACAACAACAATAATAAAATATCAACTGCAATACATTAGAGTAAATTTTGGAAAAACAAAATTACTGCTATTTCATAGTGTAGAAATATCATTTCTGAGTATGACTGAGTATAGTGATGCAAAGAAACCTATATTTTTATAGTATTTTACAGTCTATAAAATGATGTTTTGGGGATTGGTGAGATGGCTTAGTGGTTAAGAGCACTGGCTGCTCTTGCAGAGGACCCAGGTTTGATTCCCAGCACCCACATAGTGACTAACAATCATCTATAACTGCAGTACCGGGGGATCTGATGCCCTCTTCTGACCTCTGCAAGCACTGAATGACATGGATGCACTTACATATATGTAGACAGTACACTCACACACATAAAATGAAAATAATAAATAAAATATTTAGAAAATGATATTTTGTATGTGTATTCTTACTATAATCTTGTTAGATGGATGAAGAGGGCTTTATCTTCAGTTTGTTTACATAGAAAGAGAAAAGAAAGTTACTTAAGGCAAGACAGTAGACTTGGGTAAGTCTTCTTGATATGAAGCGAGAACTCTTTCTACTCTCTAGGTTCTGTTATAAAAACAGTTATGTCCTTTTCTGAGACTACAATCCTCTTGAATATATCAAGAATGATGATAAGTGACAGGCATTTGAAAATGTGAATTCAAAGCCTCTACATTGTTTCTTCTTTGTCCAAGTTCTAGAAAGCTAGAAGATCCACATAGCTAGAAAATGCATGCCAAGCCTAGATTTGTTTGTTTCTGTCTTATTCTATAACAGAGTAAGATAATGCCTGCATATACTTCTTCCCTTCCCCTAAAAGTGTCAGGTCAGGACTAGTGGCATACCCCTGTAATCCTAGCATGTCAAAAGCCAAGGAGGGAAGATTGCACATCTCACAGGAGTCAGAGCTATTTAGTGTTGAGAGAGAGAGAGAGAGAGAGAGAGAGAGAGAGAGAGAGAGAGAAAGGAAGGAAAAGTGTCTGTATCTGCTTCCAAATTCTTAGAATAGTTGGAAGTCATTTACAGTACTCAGTGGGGTATGACAAGGATGCTGATGGCATGGAGGCTGCAAGGAGGCTTTTTATTACCTTACATTCTTTTTTAAAAAGCAACTAGTGCTCTTTTTATTCTATCTTATTATTTTATGTGTATGAGTGTATTGCATGCATGCACATAAGTGCACCTGTATCATACAATACCCAAGGAGGTCAGAAGAGGGCACTGGATCCCCTGGAACAGGACTTACAGATGGTTGTTAGCTGCCACGTGGGTGCTGGGAATCTAACCTGGGTCCTCTGCAAGAGCAACCAGTGCTCTTAACTGCTGAGCTATCTCTCCAGCCCCACCTTACATTATTTTTATCTGTCTGACTGAGAGTGTTAGTCTTATTTCAAATGACAACAGGCTTCATCTTTACCATGCTTCAACACTGTGATTTCCATTACCTGTGAGTGGCATTGCTGACACTTGAATGAGCCTGTGTCTGTTGACACCCTTGCCAGAATGAATATGACTTAGTGAAAATAAACCTTTCATACACAGGAAATCAGATATCTTCATTTTATATTGTTTTTACTGTTTAATTAGTCTTCCTTAATTCCGCCCCCTACACCTCCCTGGTTCTTAGAGAATGTCCTATAAAAATGGAACTCATGGATGCAAAATTTACAAAAAGGAATGTATATTTCAATGGGAAATGATGTGATTCTGAGTCTTGGAATCCACATACTCAATTCCTTTATTGGTTGTTGTGTGATATCAGGAATGGGTACTTACAGAAATACCTAATCAATACCTCTGTATGTTTATCAGAATAGAGGGGTCATTATCTCTCCCACTTATTCATAAGATGGGAGTGTTGATGTAATAGAGGAGATAGTTAAGTTTTATGCATGGTAGATGCTGGGTGACTCTGCATATTAATTATCTAAAAATCACTTTTTATGAGCAAAGGATTAGTTAAGTAATGATCTTTTGTTTAGCATTAATGCCTGGTAGCAAATTATGGTAGTATATTCTTTCTGAATTTGGGGTTTTAAAGATAAAATTTAAAATCTTGGTGTGATGATGTCTGCCTAGACTCACCGCACTAGAAGACTCAGAAGAGACAATTATAATTTTGAGGCCAGCAGGAGCTACTTAGTGAATTCCAGGGCAGCCTTCGCTGCATAGTGAAACTCTGTCACAGAGAAACAAAAGTAAATAAAAAAAAATTTCAGTGAAATTCACCACTATAGTTGTCAAGATAAAAATTATGTTTTTTAAAAATAATGACCTGAAATACTCTGTAAAGAAGTTGGTGAATTTTTAAACATCTGGACAGCAGTTGTGTTCTTATTTGTTAGAGAAATACACATGTGTAGTAAGAAGGATTTAACTAACTGATGTAGGAAATTGAGCCTGTATTTTTGGATCCAAAGTTAGACTCTGATTTAATTCTATTCATTAGTCTTTTGAAATAGGTTTTGAATTTCCCATAGGAACTCTGCGAATTGCATACTAAAAAGGTCAATAAAGGACTACGGTTGTAGTCAAAGTTTTAATTAATCTAACATTTGTTTTTAGGTTCCCAAAGAAGATCAGAATAATTTTAGTATTTATGAAATTAACATGGAATCTAGAAAAAGACCGTGTGAGATAACCAACACCCAAAACCAAAGACCACATTCACCTAAGAAGCATTGACAGGATCAGATCACTTCCCTGAATAAGACAATTTCTGTCACCTTAGATGTAAACCACAGGAAAAAAGAAAAAATGAAATATGAGCTCACATATAAGAAGACAGGGAGCTTATATGCAGCACTGAGCACTCTTAATGCTGTTAAAGAAGAGACAGAAAGTCTCCAAGGCAAAGAAATGTTGGCATGTGGCATAGAAGGAATTGAAGGGTAAATAAACCTTGACATACCCCTCAGTTGTTTTCCAGAAAGTAGCCATGTGGTAATTTCATTTTCCAAAATGGAAAGTGAGCAGAGAGAAGATAACCATGTGTTCAGCTGTTATGACCAGGTAAGCACTAACTGCATCAAATTTTATATTCATGCGGTTGGAAAAAGGAAGGAAAGAATTCTGAAGTGTGAGGAACTTCACAAAGGGAACAAACTCTGTGTGTATGGCTTCAAAGGAGAGACCATCAAGAACGCTGTGAAGAGGGATGGCAGGTTTCTTCCCTTTATAGAAAACGACCACTGGAAACTCATTACTAACCTGGACACCATCATAGAGAACACCCAACCAGTTGATGAGTTAGAGGGCAAGCTGTTTCAGGTTGAAGTTGAGATGAAGAAGAGCCCTAGGGTAGCAAAACTGAATGAGAATTTAGAGAAACCAACTTACCGTGAGCTAAAAGAATACATTGTGGAAGAGTACCCCACACTGAGAAGAGCATGCGAAAAACTCAGAGCACACATCAAGGAAGAAAGTGAGAAAAGAAAACATTTAACTTTCATAGAGCGAACTTCAAGAAGCTGGCAAAAAACTCCACCCCAACTAAAGTGCTCAAACTTCTTTCACAGTTCAGTGACTCAGTTGGGCTCATAGTTTGGAACAATAATGGAAATGAAGGTTTAGCTACCTGCTTTGTTTTTACTGGATGGCATATTTTCACCTGGAGGCATGTAATCAATGACATTGTGGGTGAAGGCATAGAACCAAGTAAGCGGGCTGACATAATCAGTCAGTATGTAAGGGTGACTTTTGATTATGAAGAGTTCCAAGTAAGGGAGAAAAGCTATTTTTCTGTTGAAACTTGGTTTGAGGTATCTGATGCTACTCTAGACTACCCTGTCCTGAAACTGAAGGAAAATGAACAGCAGGTACCTGCAGGGCTGTATAATGGGAGAGCACCTGTACCATCTAATGGGTTGATATATATGATTGACCATCCTGATATAAAACAGAAACTTAATGATGGTTATATTTTGATCCCTCAAGATGAGCAAGGAAAGAAATATCAAGAACATGTTCAAGAAAGAGAACCAGCAGGTGGCAGAGATCCTACACATTTTATCTTTGTGTACACCCAAAGAAGTTTCCAAGAAGTGTTCCGTGAATCTGGTATGGTTACCTGTAGGAACACTTTTTTTTGTGGGTCTTCTGGATCTCCTATATTTGACTCTAAAGGTTCTTTGGTGGCCATGCATGCTGCTGGTTTCACTTGTGACTACAAAAGTGGACTTTCCAGTATCATTGAGTTTGGTTTGGCTATGGAAGCCATCCTCACTGACATTAAGCAAAAACATGAAAAATGGTACCAAGAGGAATGTGTAAATAGGCAGGATGTAGAAATGTTGAGTCTGGACTACTAAGGATTAAAGCGAACTTAGTCTATTTTCTTATTCAGTTTCTTAAAATTTTTCATTGAATTTTTGTTATTTTCATACAATATAATTTAATGGTATTTAGACACCTTCCCCTATATACTGCCCTTACCCAATTTAATGTACTCTCTTATATATGTAACCCAGTCTAAAGATTCTGATTTGTGCCCCCAAATGTCCTTCAGTGTGGGTCCATCCACTGTGAATCCTATCCCTGTAAGACATTGTCTCTCCCTCTCCCAGCAGCCATCAATTGTCAAAAGTTCATTAGACTGGGTTTGGATTTCTTACCCACTTCCCCATGTCTATGATGAAATTTTGTCCTGTTTGAGCTTGCATAGGACTTACGCATGCTGTCACCATTGCTGTGAGTTCATATGAGTAACTGACCAGCTGTCTGGAAGACTGATTCCTTGTGATAGTCCACCACCTCTTACAATCTTTCTGTGTCCTGAGTCCTCTTCTGCATTGATCCCTGAGCCTTGGAAGACAGAGGTTTGAAGGAGATGTTATATTCATGGATAAGCACATCGGCACATTGGCCAATTGTGGGTTTCTGTGCTAATCACGATCTACTGGACCATCTCCAGCCTTGCTAGTCCAGAGCTCAGGCCTTCTCCACTTGCTAGTGAGAAGCAGCCTATTCTGTTCCCATGAGCTCTCCTTGAATCTTGGCCCCCTCCAGCTGAGGCTGCCTTGAGAGCTCCTGACTGGCTGGGGCAAGTGTACCTTTCACAGATCATCAAAGAAGCTTCTTTTTGCAACAGATAAGACTGTTAGAGAGCCTAGACCAGAACTGATCAAACACAGAGAATAAGTGTCTGTGAGACGCTTAACCTTAAGCATCTTCAATGCAACCTCTACACACAGGATGAATGTATCTCTCAACTGCCAACTCTCTCCTAGCCTTGCTGGACTTTTGACTGGGTTGATCTTGGGCAGGTCTTGTGTAGGGAATCACAGATGCTGTGAGTTGGTGAATATAGTATTTCACGTCTTACGTTCTTTTTGCCCCTCTTCTGTAAAGTTTCCTAAACCTTGGATGGCAGGGAGTTGATAGCTGAGCTCAGAGTTACATATATATATATATATATACTTGGAACTTTGCTAGTTATGAGTCTCAGCATTAACTACTACTTACAGTGTGAAAACAAACTTCTCTGACTCAAGTTGAATACAGCACAAATCTTCCTGGGCCTGCATCTTGTTTTCTTCTTTAAAAAATATAACGTTTTTATTCATTCTTTTAAAATTTCAGACATGCATGCAATGTATTTTGATCATATTTATCCTCTGCCTTCTTCTCCTTAATTCCTCTCTGATCCACTCTCAGCACTTATACCCCCCTTTCCAACTTCATGTCCTTTGGTTTTTGTTTTATAACCTACTGAGTCCAATTTGTTCTCTCCTGGGTATGTGGCCATCCACTGGTGCATGGTCAACCTATCAGGAGCTACACCTTAAAGAAAACTGACTCTCCCTCCCCCAACAGCCATCAATTGTCTCTATAGCTAGGGATTAACCTTCCCTAGCCCCTCCTCTGTCCATGTTGGAATGTTGATTAACTTGATCTTGTGCAGACTTGATCTTGTGTTCATAACCACAGCAGTCCTTCAATCCACTTTCTGTGTTTAAGGGAGTTGCATTGTTTTCTATAATAATGATATTTTTCTAATTTTCAAAATGGCCAATTTTATAAAAATGCATATGGCAGACATTTTTCCAAGCTCCTGAAGAAACTGATCCTAAAAACTTTTTGAGGTGGGCTATTGTACATATTTTAAAGAAAAGCAGGCGTGAAGAGAAAATTAGTTTCGTGACAATAAATGTCAAGCTTTTGATTGTTTCATTTCTTTCCCCTAAATTTCCTGTTCTCAAAACAGAAGCTAAAACTTGTTCATCTGATTATCTATAGTATGGGATCCATGGAAAGTAAATGCTTACAAAATGTGTGGGTCAATCAACCGGCAGCAAGCTTGAGGCTACAGTTCCTGTTAACTGAGGAGATAAATGCTTGGTTAGGAAATCATCAAAAGACAAGCTTAGCATAGTAGCACTAGACTGTGATCCCAGAACTCTGGAGGCTGAGAAAGGAAAATCAAGAGTTCAAGGCCATCCTCAACTACACAGCAAGTTCTAGGCTAGCTGCAGTCTACTTGAGAACATATCTCAAATAAGCAAACCAAAAAATTATCAAGATGTTTTAGAATTTCCAAAATTTTTATATTACTAAAACTGCCATAGTATATGTGCCCTGAAAATCAAATAATATTTCCTCTTCCCCCGTTGTAGCCTGTTACGTTAAGGAGGGCATATTTTAAAGATCATATTATTTTATTCAGAATTCATTAGTTTATATCTAATGTCCCCTTTTCTGTCCCCAGTCCCATCTACAGATATATTACATTCAGTTGTCCTGTCTCCTTAGGCTCCCCCAGGCTCTGACAGCTTCTCATCCTCTTGTTTTTGATGACCTTGACAGTTAGGAAGAGTGCTGCTCAGGTACGTTTTAGGATGCCTCTCTATTGGCATTTGCCTGACAATTTTTCTGATGGTTACACAGGGGTGTGAGCTCTGAGGAGGCAGATCACCAAATTGAGGGTCATTTCACTGCATCACATCTAGTTCATTGAGCCACATGATTTATCACCACCGATATTGAGCCTAATCACCTGACTGAAGTGTTCACCAGGTTTCTCTACTGTGAAATTGCTCTGCTCCTCTTCACTTTCCATATGCTGCCCATAGGAAGGAGGTCACTGCACACAGTGCATGGTTTAATAGTGAGGACTTTTGCTCTTTCTGGCATAGGTTCTCCTGGAGTATCCACATAATTTCTTTGGGATTATTCTGCATGGGATCTGTATGTCTCTTCTCATCCACTTATTTATTCAGTCATTTAGGAACATCTGTAAAGACACTGACCCTGTGCTCCATTCCCCTCTACATTTGCCCCATTCTCCTCCACATTCTCTCTCCTTTTCTCTCTCCTCCCTCCCCCATGCATGCATGTGCATGTGTACCTTTAAGCATGCATTGTATTTGGCAAGATCAATGTCTTTTTGCTGGAGATAGGGCCTCATGCATACTAATCATGCACCCCACTACTGACCTACCTTGATGACCCCAAAGAGTTTTAAGTAATAAAATATTCTCTTGCACTTGTGTCCCTCCTACTCATCGGAGGTGTGTGCTCCATCTTAACAATGCTGAATTAAAGTAGAGCAAAAACGTATATGCGTGCAATAGTCTAAATAGATATGTATGCCCATAAATATTTGCATCTATAACCATATGTATCTACAATAAATTATAGAGTTCTTACTTATGTCACCAAATCTAATCATAACTACATTAACCATTTCAGCTTCTTCTCAATGCTTCCCTGTAAATTCCCACTCCACATATGGAAAGTAGGGATCCTACCACCCCCCAGTCATTTAATTGATTAGAGTATAAAGACATAGATACATGCATAGATAGATACATATATGTATAGATACATATGTGCATAGATATGTAGATAATGGGTTACATAGGTAAATACATCCATAGACAAATGCATAGTTACATACGTGGCAGAAACATAAATATATAGATGTATATACACATAATTGCATAGGTACATAGGTAGATAGACATATAAACATAATTGCATAGGTACATAGATATATAGATACATAATTGCACACGTACATTAATTCACACATAGATAATATCTACATAGATAAATATATCCATAGATAAATGCACAGTTACATAGGTGATAGATACACTCATTGATACATGGATACATAAATACATAAATAATGGATGCATAGATAAATACATAGAACCATAGATGAATAGATTACACAGATAAATGCATAGATATAGAAGCACAGATACATGCATGCACAAATACATATATGAGATATTCACACAAGTACCTGGATACATTACTAAATATATAGACAATATATACATAACAATAGCATATATAACAAAATTGTTCATTTGTACCTGGATAGGAAATAGTTTTATCGACTGAATAATATGCTCATGTACAATTCCTTTTACTTTTAATCTTACACACTCCATTCCTTTCTAAAGTTGTTTTGAGTCAGGACCTGTTACTGCCCCCCATACACCTACTAATTGGACGTGATTCTTCATACATTTAGGAAACAGTTATAAAAATCATACTAAATTATCTTGTTATAGCCCACATTCATTCTTTGACCATCTAAACTCCTGATTATATAAATTTGTATAATGTAAAGTTTCTTCCTTGCATTATAAAGTTGATTGGGTTTAGCAAGTGTGTAGTGTCACATATCTTTAGAGGACCATGCACAGTGACTCAACTGTCCTAAAATTCTCCTGTGTATCATGTGATTATCTCTGCTCTCTCTCCTGAACTATGGCAATCATCAATATTTTATTGTGTTTGTATACCGTCTTCAAGATATAGTCTAATTGGAATCACATGGTATGTCCCTTTTAAGAATGATGAATAAGTCATTAAAGTTTCTTGTGTATTTTGTGGTTTGACAGCTCATTTCTGTTCATCATCGAATAATGCTGTATGGATTTATGAAAATTTTTTACTCATCTTTTGAAAGATTTTAGTTGCTTCCAATGTTCAATGATTATGAATAAAACTGCCACAAACCTCTGTGTTCTCGTTTTTATATGACATATGCTCTTAGCACTATTGGGTAAATATCAACTCAGGATTATAATTGATTAGTTCTATACTAAGATAATGTATAGCCTTGTGAAAATCTACTGGAGGAGCTGGAGAAATGGCTCAGTAGTTAAGAGCACTGGCTGTTCTTTCAGAGGACCTGGGTTCAATTCCCAGCACCCACTTGGCACCTAACAACCATCCATAACTACGGTTCCAGGGTATCTGATGCCTTCTTCTGACCTCTGAGGGCACTGTGTGACACAGGTGCATCTACCTATATTCAAGCAATACATTCATACACATAAAATAAAAATAATAAAAAAAAATCTTTTAAAACTCTACCAGAATTTCTTCCAAAGTAACTGCCATTTTGCATCTATCTCCCACAACAAATGAGAGGTTCTATCTCCCATTCCCCACCACCACTTGATATTGCCAAGCTCTGTGTTGTGGTTTGCTTGCTTTTGATTTTAGGCATAATAATATTGTTAAGATGCCTAGAATTCTTCAGGGGATTACAAATTTATTAAAGAAATTAGGGCTATTTGTGGGAAGCAGGGACATACAGAGGGATTATAGATATCACAAGAACTAGGGGATCTTCCAGCAGGAGAGGATATCTCTAAGACAGCAGCCAGAGGATGTCAGCCTGAAGCCCTGGGAGGGGGAGAGAAGCTATTACTAGAGGAGGAGATGTCTGAGGAGTTGCCACATTTTGTCACCATGACACTGCTAAGTAATTTGTGGAGAACTTACAAAGTCATGACATTAGATACTATACACAAGTCAGATATTTCTTTGAAAGTTTTCTTTTTATTTTAATTTTATGTGTATTAGTGTATTGTTTGCATGTGTGTAACTGCAACCGTGTCCCGCAATGCCCATGGAGGTCAGAAGAGAGTGTCAGATTTCCCTGTAAGTGGAGTTATAGATGGTTGTTAGCCATCTGGGTGATGGGAATTGAACCTGGGTACTCTTCAAGAGCAGACAGTGCTCTTAACCGTTGAGCCAACTCTACAGCTCCACAAGTCAGATATTTCTAAGTCCTGTCTGACTTCCCAGAGCACATTGTTTTGCAGCAGTGCTCTCTAGTCTTTGACTCTTACAATCATACCAACTCTTCTTCTATGGTTGTGGTTCTGTGAACTTCTGAGAAATAATGTCTGTCACTTGGTTTCTACCTTCCATGTTTCTTTCTTTTTACATCTAAGTTTTAATTTATTCATTGAGAGTTTCCTACATAAACACAGTGTATTTTGATCATATCCATCCCCAAACTCCACTTTAACACCTTCCAATACTTCCCATGTCTCCTTCCCAACTCCATTATTTCCTCCTCCTCTTCTTCCTCCTCCTCTTCCTCTTCCTCCTCTTTGTTCTTCTCATAACCAACTGAGTCCAAAATGAGCACTATCCAAATCTGCTTGGGTATAAAGTCATCCACTGAAGTGTATTCAACCTACCCAAGCTACAGTTCTTAAGAAAGTTTGCTTCATGTGTTTATCCCTCCCCTCTCTCCTGAACCCTGGTGATAATAATTTTTTGTTGTCTTCATGGTTTTAACTTTTCCATAATGTCTTATCATTGGAATCTTATAATACATACCCCTTCTCCTGGCAGCCATCAACCGCCAGTAGCTCTTCAACTGGGGGAAGAGGGCTTTCATCCATGTTGGAATGTTGACTGGCTAGATCTTATGCAGATCTTGTGCAGACAACCTCAGAAGTGGTGCAACATTCCTGTTGGGCCCAGAGCACACTGCTTTACAGCAGTGCTCTCCAACCTTTGATGATAACAATCACACCAACCCTTCTTCTATGACTATGGTGCTTTGAATGACAAGTGTCCCCTATAGGTTCAAGTATTTGAATACTTTGTCAGTTTGTGGCATTTTGGGCGGGAGCATCATGGAACCTTTAGGAGGTGTGGCCTAGCTGGAAGAAGCACTTCACTGGACCTGGGCTTTGAGATATACCCCACTTCTAACATATCTCTGCCTACTTCCTGTGCTGCTTGAAAATGTGTGCTCAGCTTTCTGCTCTGGCCACCTCTGCTGCCATGCCTCCCTACCATGATGGACTCTTACCCTTTTGGCACTATAAGCCCAAATAAACTCTTGCTTCTATAAGTTGTCTTGGTCATGGTGTTTTATTATAGCAACAGAAAAGTAACTAATACAGTCATGTTCTCTGAGCCTTAGGGACAGAAGGTATGACATAGATGTCCCATTTGAGGCTGAGTGTTTCATAGACATTTGTTCTTGCGTTTTGAAAAATTATAAATCTGTTAACCACTGCCCACTGCAAAAATAAGTTTTTCTGATGGGGACTGAGAGCTCATCTAATCTATGGGTATAGAGATGAATATTTAAAAGGTAGATTGATACTATATCGATCTAGTGAAATAACAGTAATAGGTTCTTCCCTAAGGCCTATGAGGTCCCTGCCACAGGTCCTCAGTCAGATTTACAGTACCAGGCATGAGTTTCCTCCTATGAATTAGGCCTTAAATCCAACCAGAAAGCAGTTGGTTACTCCTGTAACATTCATACCACTATGGTACCCATGGGAAAGTCTTATTAGATCAATGATTAATGTAGCTCATGGGGTTCATTCACAGTTCAGTGAAACTGTTGATGACTTTTCTCCCACAGCAAATTACATAGCACCTTCCGGTACTATGAAAGATAGTCAGTAAGGAGTAAGTTTCCAGTTAGTACCAGCTTGTCTTCTTCATGCCCTGTAACTGAAGTGTGTGGTATCTTCAGCAATAGAGTCTTACCATCAAGTTCTTGTAGGTAACTGAGAGCAATGGCAGTAATCTGTATTGTTCTGGAGATCTTTGAGGCCTCCTGACTGACTTGAAGGAAGGTATCCCACAGCTGGCATTGGGCTTTTTGTTTAACAGTCTATGACTTCTGTCTGGGAGAATCTTTAACACACTTAGGATAACTCCATTTAAACTATCTTTATCTCTATCTTTATATCTGAAGGCTTATAAAATAGTAGGTTTCCACAGCACATTCATAGTGCTCTTTATCTCTCCCCACCTTCTCCTTTGTCCTACCTTCCCATACACCTCCCCATTTGAACCTATGCCCCCATTTTTTCTTATACATTTTTCTTATTTGCCAGTGTTAACCCCAGAATTTCTTTTCATCTGTGTATCCTCTATATTTTACAAGTAAATTACACTATGAACAAATCCAATCACCAGATGCTTTAGCCAACTGAAGTATTTATCTGAATGCTCTGCTTCTCTGTTTAATACCCGATGCCATCATAAAGAAGCATAAAGTTTAAAATATTAGGCTAAGGGGCTGGAGAGGTGGCTCAGCAGCTAAGAGAACTTGCTGCTTTTGCAGAGGCCTTCGGTTTAGTTTCCGGCACCCACATTGGGAGGCTCGCAAATGCCTGAAACTCCATTCCAGGGGCTCTGATGCCCTTTTCTGGCCTCCAAGGGCACTGCACCCAGATGGTGCACATACCCCAGGCTGTCTTCAAATTCATTATATAGCAGAAGGTGGCCTTGAACTTCACTTCTCTCTCTCTCCTCTCTCTCTCTCTCTCTCTCTCTCTCTCTCTCTCTCTCTCTCTCCACACTTGGGTGGAAGAAAAAAGTGCACGATTGTGCATGCTTCTAGTGCCTCCCTCTTTTTGCTTTACTCTCTTGAAACAGGATCGCTTACTGAACCTGGAGACTGCTCTTTCTGCTAGTCTGGCTGGTCAGCAAGCCTGCAGAATTCTCCTGTATCAGCCTTCCCAGCACTTGGATTATAGGCAAGCTAGGAGGCATTTGACTTTTTTTATGGGAGTTCTGGTGGGTTGAATTTAGGTCCTTGAGCTTGCCTAACAAGAACTTTACACACAGATCCATTTCCCAGCCCTTGAACTTCTCATCTTTCTGTTTCTTCTTGACAACTACTTCTACCTTCTAAGTGCTGGGATTACAGGAGTGTGCCACCACATCCAGTTCATGAAGTGCTAGGGATTGAATCCAGGGCTTCATGCATGCTAAGCAGGCACTCTTCCTAATGAGCTACACCCCAGCCCTCTCCAAATGTCTTTCTTCCTTTTTCTATTCCTTCCTTCCTTCTTATCTTCCTCCCTCCCTCCTTCCCTCCCTCCTCCTCCCTCCCTCCTTCCCTTCCCCTCCCCCTCTCTCTCTTTCTTTCTTTCTTTTTTTTCTTCCTTCCTTCCTTCCTTCCTTCCTTCCTTTCTTTCTTTCTTTCTTTCTTTCTTTCTTTCTTTCTTTCTTTCTTTCTTTCTCAAACAAGGTTCCTTAGGGCATTTCATATATACCTAATCTTGGTTGACTCTTACCCGCCCTCCTGCTATAAGCTTTCACCCTTTAATTTTCATATTGTTTTAAAAATATTTTTATTATATTTGTTTATTTATAGTGTGTGTGCGTGTGTGTGTGTGTGTGTGTGTGTGTGTGTGTACACAAATACTATGGTTGGATTGCAGAGGTCAGACAACAGTTTGTTGTGTAGTTAATTGGCTCTCTCTTGCTACCATATGGGTCCCAGGAATGGACACAGAAAATCAGGCACCTTTGCCTGATGAGTCACCTTACTGGCCCTCACATCATGCATTTCCTATTGCTATCCCAATCTATTTCCTTACCCACTCTCCCTTTCAAGGCCCTTTTCTAATTCCCAGGTCTCTGCCCATACTTAGTCACATTTAAATACACACCTGAAGGCTTTAAATGTGACCTTTCTCTTACTCATTTCTTAATTCTATCATTTTTTTCAAAATATTCATTTTTGCTACTTTATTTCTTTACATCTTTCACACTGAGTTACAAACTTAATTTTTTTTTTGCCATACTTCTCCTTAATTTAAAGATAGAAAAAATTTTGAATGTCAGATTTTGAAAACATGCCCAATCTGTGTACCCAGTGTTACTTGAAAATTTTTACTTATAATTAAAAAATAAAACCCACCCACATAACATGTTTATAGAGTAGATGCCTTTTAAAGTACTTTACACATGGTTACTTGGAGTTTTCAGATATGTGGTACTCAGGAGTCTGGCTTCCTTGAGGAGAAAGGAAGGATGTGTGCTCAGGAAGCAATCTCACAATCATGATAATGGATCAGACAGAATGCTGTACTAAGCACATGTGTTTGAGAAACTCAGAGAAAGCGGAAGGAGTGGATGAGAGGGTATAGGACGGTCTATGGGAGATAAGACTCACTAGCTATTATAAGTTAACAGAATCCTTTCGCACAATTTCCTTTATTCTTTACCAGCATTATTACATAATTAGATCTTTCCCCCTCATTCCTTGAAAACACATTCTCAGACCACAACTCAAATACATTGTGATCACTGCAGCAATTTATAAAATAGAAGAACAAAGTGTATGACTGTTATCAGCCTGAAGATCATTATTTTAAGATCCCATATTTACAAATTAACCTGCTCCCTAAAATTAATTTATAAACACCCAAATCAAGTCCTTACAGAGTTTTCTCATTTGCAACTTTGTACAGAGTTGAGTTGAGTTGTTGTACTAATTCCCAACTGGGGTGAAGCAAGCTGAGCTCCAGCGCCTCAGCTCTCATAGAAATAACTGTCCTTTCCATGACATGTCTAGGACTACATTCTTTACATTTGTTGTGACATTTTTGTTGATAATTTTGCTGTTTATGTGGCTCCAACACAAATCCTGAACTAGGAATTACGCCTAGTATTCCTAACCAAAGAATGACTGTGATCTGACTTAGTAGTGAAAATATATGTGTTGTAGTAAGTTCACATGAGTTAGCACTGTTCACTGTGAGTTCAATGTTAATCAATGAACTGTATAAATCAAGTTGTTTCTTATTTATTTTCTTATTAATTTTTTTTAAATTTTATGTGTATGAGTGTATTACCTGCATGTATGTGAGTGCACCCATGTCATGCAATGCCGCGGAGGTCAGAAGAGGGCTTCGGATTCCCCTAGAACTGGAGTTAAGGACAGTTTGTAGCCGCCATGTGGGTGCTGGGTATCGAACCCTGTCTTCTGCAAGAGCAGTCAGTGCTCTTAACCACTGAGTCATCTCTCCAGCCCCTCAAGTTGTCTTTTAATAGATACATAAGAAAGATTATATCTTAAAATGACTGGTAAAAATTGGGAGTAATAGAAATTTCATCCTGTGTTACCCCAAAAAGTGATGGTTCAACATGCTCTTCTCATTCTGTGTTTGAGCAACTTTACACCACATAACCTTCACAAATAATGAAAAATGTCTGCATAGCATTTCAAATATAGTTGGAAGCATCTAATCATTACAGAGGCTTTACTGTTTATTCAATGCTCTCTGACATATTGCCTTAGGCCCTACTGGATAGAAGAGCAGGTACCATCATGCATAATTTCTATGTGAGAAGGAAGGGTGGTAAGTGTCCAAATTGTAGTAGCTAGAACTTAAATCATCAAGTGTAGTTTACAGTTCTTCCTACAAATTGGATAGTCCTTCCAATCAAGACTGCTATTCCTACTGTTTCCATTACTAAAGTACATCCACTCCTGGCTCACTTAAGAAATATTACAAGCATTTCAGAATACAGAAAAGACCTTTTTTGATTTTCTTTTGTCCTGTGAACGCTAAGTATTTGGAAAACCCAATTTAACCCAACATTTATTGCCACCTACTCCCCTCCAATTCCCATTTATAGTGTTATATTCTTAATTCGTTATTACAAGCTACTCCAGATCTCTTTTGAAATAGGATAGTGGGGGCTGGAGTGATGACTCAGCAGATGAGTGCCTACAGCTATTGCTGGTTTGGTCCCCAGCACCCACTTTAGGTGGCTCACAACCCAACTCTATTGTTAGATATTATTATAAGCCTCTGATTTTCATTGTGATCCTGTCTGGGAAAAGTAGTAGAATTCAACTAGTGGGGTTTACATGAACTTTGCTGTGGGGAAGGAAAGCAGTGGGAATCTCACGTACAGGACCATACAAGTGGATTCAGGATGCTGTCATGGGGTGTGTGTTGTGTACATCACAGCCCCATCTCAGAAGGCGTCCTCCTCTTTAGTGTCTGCTCTGTTTGATAAATGAAGATTGTTCTCTGCCCCTCTGTGTTAAACAGCAGAAGCAGCCCAGAATCTGAAAAAGGGAATGGGAAAGCCCTGCTGAGGTTAGACTAAAAGGCTGAGTGTATGCAGTAATCCTTTCCCAATACACTATCGCCACCTGCCGAAGATATCGCGCAAGTACACGTCTTCCAAACAGCTGGTATCCTCTGGACAAACCTGTTAAAATTCGCCCTGGAGCCAAAGGACCTTCTCTTCCATGCCTTCCCTTTTGGAGATGACTAAACTGAAGCTCACCAATTCACAAAAGAAGTGCCCAAAAAGCCTTGATAGTTAACCCCACACGGTGTACTCAAGAGCTCAGCCTGTGTGGTCTTGGTATCATTGGTTTTATAAAGAAAAATAACGGCCGCTGTCTTCCTGTAGGGAGGAAATTTTGCTCCTGATTTTATAGCCTAGCATATTATTAACAGAATACATGAAAGGCCATGACATACATGCATTTTAGACGATGGAAGATAAGCCCTAGAATAATCAGAAGTTCTGTAACTCAGAGGCATGTTGGAACCTCCTATTTATAGTAAAATATAAACTGTTAAATCTTGCATATCCTACCAGGAAGGGGGAAGTACATACCCTACCATGAGAAAGGAAGTATGCCACCTGATGGACTTCTTTAGGGTCTCGGGGCAGGACCACTCTCATGCGTTACCTCAGCTATTTATAGGTATACACACCGGGCTGCCGGCTTTGTGCACGGACCTTAGGACAGCGTTCTGCAGAAGATCCAAGGGAAAATTATAGCACAGATTCCTGGGATTCTGAAGGAAGACCATGGTTTCTGCAAGGAAGAATCCAATCTCTTAAATAGCATTTGTGGTATTAAGCCTTGGTTCGGATCACTAACCATGAGAAATAGGTGACCATGCATACAGAGCTTCCCATTTCCTGGTGAAATTTACCAAATCATGTCGGGAGTGGCCAAAAAGTCTCTTAGAAGATGGAAACACAAGAGACTGTAAAGGATTTGCGTAAGGAATATGGAGAGCAGATCCCCAGAGACACACACAGCCTAATCCCTAGAACCTGTGAATATGTCAAGTCACACAGAAAGAGACTGTAAAGGAAATTAGCAATGCTAATCAGCTGACTTGAAGATAAATTGTCTTGGATACCTGGGTGAGCACTTTATAATCACAATGATCCTTAAAAGTGAGAAAAGAGGATCCGGAGGAATGGTTCAGTGGCTAAGAACACTGCTCTTGCAGAGGACCTGGGTTCAATTCCCAGCACCCACAAGGCAGCTAACAACCATCTATAACTCCAATTCCAGGGAATCTATATGCATGAAATAAATAAATCAGTAAATAGACCTTTAAATAAGTGAGAAAAGAGGGATAAGAGAGTCAAGGGTTCAGATAAAATGTGACTATGGAGGAAAGACACTAAGAAATACAAATTGCTGCCTTTGGAGACTGAGAAGGGGGCCATCTAGTACAGAATGTGAGTAGACTCTAAGACCTGCAAAAGACATGGAAACACAACTTCTTTATGTGAGCCTCCAGAAGGGAACTCAACCATCAAATATCTTGATTCTAGTCCAGTAGGATGCATCAGATTTCTAACATATACCTGACAAACAAGAGGCAGAGACAGGAGAGGCCTGCTTACCTTCACTTTACAGTGATACACTCAGGGAATGTGTGCCTCCTGACTATTCTTCCTTTCCTTTCCCTTGGTAGGGAAGAACACTTCTGACAGGAGACAGAGAGTGTCACTCAACTCTATAAGCTATAGCCTCTGCCTATCCCTTCACAAACTTAACATCTAAGGGACCAGTACGCAATCAACTCAGTTCATAAGGAAGTGGCAGGGCTGCTGAGACACAGTAATGAAGGGAGGGATGGGATTGCCAGTGAGTGGATGTGCTTGAGCCTACTTTGGTGTTCCCTTGCCCAGATATGGTATTGAATTGACAACCACATCAGCTCTAGCCTGAGAAAAGCAAGGCAGACAGGGCCTCAGGCAGTCAAGAAAGGAAGACTTGGGTCAGACACCAAGGAAGGCGGGAGTTCTAAGCTGACAGCAGCAAGAGGGGTTCGACTGACACAAAGACGAAGAATTGTATTGATGGATACAGAGAAAGCATTCAACAAAGTTCAACACCAGTTGGTAAGGGCTCTCAGCAAACTAGGAATAGAAGAAATTTCCCAGGCTGAGAAAAAAAAAACAAAACAAAAAAAACCCCAGAAAATCCCTACAGCTGCCATAAATAACAGTGGAAAACTCTAAATGCCTTCCTGCCAAGATCAGACACAAGGCGGTGATATCTATCTCAGTACTCCTATTCAACATCACACTAGAAGTCCTAGCCAGAGTAACAAAATTAGAAAAAAGGAATAAATATTGTGTATTGGGAAGGAGGAAATAAAACTATCTTTGCAGATGATACAATTGGTTATAGAGTATATAGAAAAACCTCAAGGCATGAACAAAAATAGCAGCCTGGGATGAATAAATGATTGTCTTAGCTCATTCCAGCTGCAATAGCAAAATATCTTAAGATGGATTATTTATAAATAGCAGAAGTTTGTCATGTATAGCTGCGAAGACTGAGTCATCTAAGGTGAAAGCACTGATTTCACAGAGTTGATCTCTGGTGAAACCTCACTCTGCTTCCAAAATGGTGCCTTTTCTGCATCCTTGGCTGTCAGGCTGTGGAAGAACAGAAAGAGCAACTAGTTCCCTCCAGATGCTTAGGGAAGTACCAGGGTCATCTGTGGAAGCTCTACCTCTTAATATAGTCACATTACGGGGCTGGAGAGATGGCTCAGTGGTTAAGAACACTGGTTGTTCTTGCAGAAGACCAAGGTTTGAATCTCAGCATCCACATGGCAGCTAACAACTGTCTGTAACTCTAGTTTTAGGGGATCCTACAGCCTCTTCTGTCCTCGCAGGCATTGCACGGCATGGGTGCACTTAGCTACATGCAGGCAATACACTCATACACATAAAATAAAAATAACAATTTTTTTAAATATATTGTCACATTAGGTCTTAGGCGCCAATATGTGAGTTCTGGGGAATACTTACATCCAACCTGTAGCAGTGATTAGAGCAGTTGTAGAATTAACAGATGATATGAAAAAAATGTAAGCACTTTCTTATATACTGACAATGAACAACTGGAATTTGCTACTTAAAGCAGCATCATTTACTTCAGCAAATCTCTTCAAAAATACCTTGGTAGAATCTCCACTGAGATTTTACCAAATCTTTTGATCAAATTGAGAAGAACCAGCAGTTGACAACATTGAGTCTTTCCATGCTTGTATATCGCTTATCTCTCCACTTATTTGGTAGTTCATTGATCGAGTTCATAGAGTTGGGCGGCTTTCCCCATAGAAAACTCATAGAGTTTTTCAGATTTGTTCATCCGTTGTCTAATCCCAGTAGAGCTGTATGGTTAGAGCTATTTCTCTCATGAACAATGGGTGACAGCACATGGAGTTTTTCCTACCAAGGAAGCTAACACAAACAATGGTTTCAGGGTTTATATTGGGAGCTGGTCATATAGACATGGTTTACCTAAATCTCTAGACACTGCAGAGTTAGAATTGATAATGTGTAGCCCCAACTTTTCCTTGTAAATGTCAGATAAATTAGATTTCCAATGAAAGAAAATTATCGGGGACAGAGAAGGGTATTATATAATGACAAACCATCTCACCTAGAAGACAGAGCAATTCTAAATGTGGAAGCACAAAGCAGCAAGGTGACAAGGAAAGCAAAGCAAAGCCTGATAGAACAAAGAAGAGGAAAAGCCCACAGTTATGACTGAGAAGAATTCAGCATGTCTTTCTCAGAAATTTGTAAGGCAATTATACAGGAAAATCAGCCTGGGTATAGATACAGAAGGATTAAAGAATGTCATAAACCAACACAATCCAATGAACACTCCACCCTACAATAGAATATGTTTTCCTTCCAAGCAATCATTTAATGTGGCCCCAAGCAGTAAAAACACACTTCAATAAACTTTAAAAAGTTGAAATGCATTACATTATTTGCTGACCACAATGAAATCAAATTAGAAATTAGCAACAAGGAAATAACATGGACAATCACCCCAACACTGGGAAACTAAGCAATACACATCTAAATAATGCATGCACCAAAGACGGAGTTCAAAGGAAATTTCAAATGCATTGAGATGAATGAAAGCGATATGAAACATAAAACTTTGTGGGAAACAACTAAAGCACTGCTGGGGGGGGTGTGCGTGTTGAGGACATAAATGCTTATATTTGAATACTAAAGTCTCAAACCTATATCACAGCTTCCACCTTAAGAAACAAGAAAAAGTAGATTTAGTAACGTCACTGCTGAGCAAACAGGAGGACATGACTTTGGATCTCCAACACCCACATAAAGTTAGGCATGATGATACCTCTGTAACCCCAGCGCTGGAGTGAAGCTGGGGTGCTCCACAGTTGGATTCCAGAGGCTCATTGACCTTAGCCAAATAGACAATCTCTAGGTCTAGTGGGAAACCCTGTATCTAAAAATAAAGAGTGATTGAGGAAGACATTCAAAAGCAATCTGCATCTTACACTCTCATGTCCACACATAAATGTATCCATAGGAACAAATACATATAACACCTCACACTTACACATGCACACACAAGAAGCCTAAAAAAGAGAATGGCAAAATGGATATGCAAAGAAAGAAATGATAATAATAATGAAAAAGATAGATTAAGAGAAACAGAGAGAGATGAATGTCCAGTGTCAGTATCATGAATGAAATGGAACATCAGGACAGACACAAGACAGACATCACCTGTATAACAATGAAGTGCTGTGAACACACATTCCACAACTTGTGTGGCATGAATCAATTCCTTTAAAAATGCAAACCACCACAACTCTTTCAGTGTGAAATAGATGATTTGTATAACCCTGTAACCACTAAGGCAATTTGATATTTAAAACTCCTCTGAAAAGAAATATCCATGCCTATATATTTTAAGAGAAGAATTCACACCAATTCTACCCACCTCGTCCAAGGAATAGAAGATCATGGAACACTTCCCAATTTACATAATGAAGCTAATATTGTCAGGATATGAAAAAGCCTTACAAAGACAATATAAAAAAAGAAACTTCAGGAAAAGATCTCTCTTAAATGCACATCCCAAAATTAAGCAAAATTTTGAAATATTTTTAATTATATACTATGACTAAGTAGGGCTTATTCCAGCGACACCAAACTTCATTATTTGAAATCAATCACACTTAGGTCTAAAGAATAAAATCACATTAGTACATCATTAAATTCATATCTTTTCATAATAGTAAACACATTTTTTAAAAAAACTCAGAAAGTAGGACTGGAGAAAACTTTTCTCAATTTGGCAAAGGATGTCTAGGAGATATCTTCTACTAAAACTACAACCAGTACAATTCTTTTTTTAAAATTTTATTTATTATTTTTATTTTTTTGTGTATGAGTGTAATGCCTGCATTATGTAAATGCACCCATGTTGTACAATGCCCATGGAGGACAGAAGAGGTGGTTGGATCCCCTGGAACTGGAGTTATAGACAGTTGTTAGCTGCCATGTGGGTGCTGGGACTCGAACCCAGGTCTTCTGCAAGAACAGCCAGTGTTCTTAACTACTGAGCCTTTTCTCCAGCCCCAAGCTAGTATAATTCTTAATGATGAAGGCTGGATGCTACTTCTGTAAGATTCAGAACAAAGCAAGCATGTGCATTCTCACCAAGCTATTCAACGTAGTGTTGGAAATCTAAGAAGTACTTTTCCTTTGTGAGAGGGCAGAAAGAACATGATAAGGTAAGTTAAAGTTTGGTAGAAGATATTTCCAAGATATATCTCCAAGGTTATTTTTTAAATATAGAATATTTCTTTAAAATATTTTTATTGATTGGAGAATTGCATACAATGAATTTTGATAACATCCAGACTCCCTTCCCTCTTCCCACCCCCACCTTGCTACCCCCCCCATTTGATTTCATGTCCTTTATTATTTGTCTTTGACTTAAATGCCTTCCGATTTTAATCAGTGTTTTCTTAATGTTCTTGGGTGTGGATCTATCCTTTGGAGTTTAGCTGAGCTCTATCGGCCCTTTATGGAAGCTGGGAGAGGGAGAATCAGTTTTCTTTACTGGTGTAGATTTTTTTTTTTTTTTAGTCTTTTTGAGACAGGGTCTCCTGTCCTGGAACTCACTATGTAGACCAGGCTGGCCTTGAACTCACAGAGATCCACCTGCCTCTGCCTCCCAAATGCTGGGATTAAAGGAGTGCGCCACCATGTCCGGCTGGTGTAGAATATTTTTTAAAGGTCTCAAACTTCAAAGTAAGAAATAAACAACAACAACAACACAGAAAATAAAGGGGCTAAGGCATGAGCAGCCATTTTATCAAAGAAAATATACAGATGGCAAATAGCCACACAGAGAGATATTGAGCATCACAATCATTAACACACATGTGTAGGCAGAGAGAGAGAGAGAGAGAGAGAGAGAGAGAGAGAAAGAGAGAGAGAAAGAATAAAAGCACAAGAATTATCGAAGTATCACTCCATGGCTATTGGAAAGACTAAAATAAAGAATACTGAGAACATTAAACTATACTGTAAACAGTGAGGATGTAGAGACCAGATGCCAGGTATATTGCAAAGTAAAAATACAAAATGGAAAAGTGGCAGAATTTCTTTTTAAAAAAATAAATAAAAAGATGTTTACATCATCGTGTGTGGTGACACATGCCTTTAATCCGAGTCTTCAGGAGACAGAGGCAGGTGGATCTCTGTGGACCAGGAGATCAAGGACAGTGTGGTCCACATAATGACTTCTAGGTGGGGTGGGACTATGAAGGCCCTGTCAAAAACCAAACTAAACCAAACAAACAAAAAGAATTATTTGTTTTTATGTGTACGCGTAAGTGCTTGTGTATGTGCATATGCACTGTGTGTGTGCCAGTGCCCTTAGAGGCTAGAAGAGGGTGTCAGATTCCAAGGAACTGGAGTTATAGGCAGTTATGAGCTGCATAGTCAGTGCTGGGAATTGAACCCAGGTCCTCAGCAAGAGTGCTGCCGAGCCATCTCTCCAGCCCCATAAAACTGATAGCTTTTTCAAAAAGAAAAAAATTTGCATTTACCTTATTATCCTGTAATTAAAATCCTGGATATTTATCACAGAAAAATGGGAACCTAATGTTCACACAAAAATCTGTTTGAGAATGTTCATAGCAATTTTATAATTCATAATAGCCCAGACTAGAAACATTTCGTATGTTCTTCAATGGGTAAACAATAAAACAAACTGTCGTATTGATACTATTGAACATTACTTGGCACTAAAAAGGAGCATAGTTGACACACTTAACTTGAATGAATTTTTAGAGAATTGTTCTCAGTGTAAAATTCCAGCCTCCAAAGACCAAATGTTTGATTCCATATATATAACACTATTTTTTAAAAAGTCACAAAATCATAACTATTGTGAGAACATGTTGGTGATTGCCAGTCAGGACAGATGACCACGGGAAGGAAGTGGGTGTGGCTGGAAGACTGCAGCACAGGGAAAAAATGCACACCAGAAGGGATCTTTGTGGTGATATAATGTACATTGTATGCAAAAATATGTATTGTACAATGTATTGCACAAAGATGTACTAATAAGGGCGCTCAGTTGTAACTTCTTTTACTGTGTATCAGTGATAGTCTTGTACAGTCTTATAATGTTGCCATTGGATAACAAGGGAAAGAAAGTGCTGACACCTGGTCTTATTTTTTACTACTGCATATGCTTTATGATAATTTTCAAGTAAACCTCTTAATTAAAACAATGGGCCCTGCAGCTTCGGCCTGACTTTCCATCTTGGGTTATGCTTAGCTGGAAATCAGTCTCTGTATGGTGAGGTTGTTGTCAACATGTAGAGGTCCTTGGGCAGACAGCCCGAGTTGAGTTATCAGATCCCAGCATCAGGGAGTAATGCTGTGTGTTGCAGACTCACTTTCCTCAGAAGCCTTCCTGGAATCACAGATTTGGTGCAAAATAAAAGCTTGCTGCTGTTTTCAGCCACTAATTTCAGAGTGGTTTATTCTATAGTAATGGGTGATTGGGAAAAAAGTGACTTTTATCTATGAACACTCCATAGAAAAGGAAGAGAATGATTTTATTAAAACTTGTGTACACAATGATGTCATTTTCCAGAGTTTCATAAAATTGTACCTTTGGACAGCTCAAAACTGGCTTCATTCCATTTAGTCTCAATTAGTGAGGTTTTATTATAACCACCATATGTCCAAATTACAAATCAGGCCTGCCATTTGGTTAAAGATTTTTTTTTAATGTCACTTATGGGCATAGGGCACACTTTGGGTGACACAATTTGGATACTAAAATGAAAAGGTTTTTTAGTTTTTGCTTTTTGGGGTTTGTGACCCAGACCAGCTGAGGTTAGGATTGCTTTGAAAGATTTTTAAAATGTTTATACTTATTATTTACTTATAAACTATCAGTTCTAAATATGTTTTTATGAACTCTAAGCTAACATGGCTTATTAAGATGTACTTTGTAACTGGAATTGATGTTAGTTATTTGTCTTGTTTGCTGTAGAAAATGCCTCAAAGTAGGGAGGAAGGGCGTACCGTTGGCTCACAGTTCATAATAGCCTGGAAGTCATGGTGGCAGGTTCTTGACTGAGGGAACTGGTAACATTGTGCCCACAGTCAGGAAGAGAGAGTGTTGAATGCTGGTGTGCACCTCACTTTTTTTTCAGTCTAGAACCCTAGCCTATAGAATAGTGTTGCCCACAGTTAGGGTGGGTCTTCATACCTCAATTAACTAAATCAAAATAACCATAGATATGCTGGGAAGCTTGGCTCCCAGGTAAATCTAGATCCTGTCAGGTTGACAGTACTATTATAATTGATTACTAATATGAAGCCATCTATACATTCATTCTTCTAGCAAATTAACCAGGCCGTATATAGATCCTCTCTGGTGTCATCATGCATTTGAACCTTGCTTAATAGTCTGTGGTGGTTAACATGGCAGACACAAGAACTCCAGACACAAAGTCAGGGTGAACATGGGAAGGTCGGAGTCTATCTTTGCTTCCTATTCATTGTTTAAGCATCCAACCCAACGTAAAGAACACTGGTTTAGGCCTGCTCCACCTGGGAATTCCTACTTCACATGCATGGGCACCATTTCCTGTGTGTCTTCTAAAGCATTTAAAAAAAAGATCTTACAGTGTTCTTTTTCCATAGTCTGTCTTGACTTTGACAGAATGAGTGAATTGTTCCTGTGGTTTCAGCCACGGCAAAACAAAGTGTGCATTCTGACAAGATTAATATGGAATTAGTTTGTGCTATTTGGGCTAGAGAAATGGCTCAGAAGTTAAAAGCTCTTGCTGCTCTTGCAGAGAACCAGATTCAGTTCCCAGCACCCGGAAAGCAGCTAATAACCAGTTCCAGGGTTCTGACACCCTCTTCTGGCCTCCTCTAGCACTACAAGCACGAGGTGCATTTATATACAAGCAGGCAAAACACTTATACACATAAAAAATAAACAAATTTTTAAAAGTGGTCTTGATATGTAGCCCAGGGTGGCCAGAAATTCCTCATCTTCCTGCCTCAACCTCAAGTGTTGGGAGTGTTGACGTGAGAGACCAAGCTCGCCATTAATATGTAATCCCGACCTCAATCCCCTTTGGCCACTTAACATTCTTTTCCTTGTTAAGTATTACTGATGATCTGAAGATAACCAAGTCTAGCTTCCTGTTTGTTTTCGTGTCTTTATTCAGAGAACTACTCCAGAATAGATCATAGTAACATAGAAATGGGCCCGCAAAACCACACCTGCTCCACATAAAGTACTGGGAACCGCGCATCCCTTTGGATTGGCTCAGTAGCTGATGTAGGCTGAGCAGGACATGTGCCCACTAACCAGCAACCTGGAGCTTTGGACCAGCAGGGGGCGGGGGAGCTCAAGTGAACCAGAGCAAGTAGCCAGGGGGCGTGGCTTCTGCATCCTTGACAGACAGCTGAGGAAGGATGCAGCCTAGGATGAGGTCATTCCAGCCAGATCCAGGAGGGCGTGGGGGTGTGCGTGCGTGAATGAGCGGGTGTGAGTGTGTCAGGCACGCGCGAGCCGAGACCGCGAGCCTCGGAGCTCCGCTGCGGACGTTGATGTCGCCGCATTAAAAACAGAAAGTTCCAGGTTTTGAAACAAAGCTGCAAAGTTCCTGCCGGCCGCGCCATGGCAGGTCCCTCCTCGGCATCCAGGGACCCCGGACAGCCCCGCGGGCGCGAATTGGTCCTGGCGCCCAGCTTGGGAGGGGCGAGTCCTTCTGGCAGCGCCTGAGCGCAGCCAGGGGAGGGGGAGCGGCGGCCTGCGCGGTCGGGCGTAGAGAGGGCGGAGGCGGGCCGACCAGCGCGGTCACCCGGCGCGAGCCCGGGACGCGGCCGCTGCGAGGCCCGGACCCTCCTGGCGCTTGGCGCTGCCTGCATCCTTGACAGACAGCTGAGGAAGGATGCAGCCTAGGACGAGGTCATTCCAGCCAGATCCAGGAGGGCGTGGGGGTGTGCGTGCGTGAATGAGCGGGTGTGAGTGTGTCAGGCATGCGCGAGGCGAGACCGCGAGCCTCGGAGCTCCGCTGCGGACGCTGATGTCGCCGCGTTAAAAAAAAGAAAGTTCCAGGTTTGAAACAACGCTGCAAAGTTCCGGCCGGCCACGCCATTGCGGGTCTCTCCTCGGCATCCAGGGACCCCGGACAGCCCCGGGTCAAGACTTGGTCTTGGCGCCCAGCTTGGGAGGGGCGAGTCCTTCTGGCAGCGCCTGAGAGGAGCCAGGGGAGGGCGGAGGCGGCGGCGCTGGAGGAAGCGGAGGAGGGCGGGCGTGCCGGGCCCGGGAGGCGGGCAGCACTGCACCGCAGCCCCGGGCTCGCCATGCTCCTGGCCTCGGCCGTCGTGGTGTGGGAATGGCTGAACGAGCACGGCCGCTGGCGACCCTACAGCCCGGCCGTGAGCCACCACATCGAGGCGGTAGTCCGCGCGGGGCCCCGCGCCGGGGGCAGCGTGGTGCTGGGCCAGGTGGACAGCCGGCTGGCGCCCTACATCATCGACCTGCAGTCCATGAACCAGTTCCGCCAAGACACGGGTGAGCGCGCACCTCCCTGGTCTGCCCCGGGATCCCGCCTCGTGGGCCCACTGTGACCCACCCAGTGGGTAGCTCGCCTACAGGTGTCACCGGGAGCTGCTGGGAGCAGGCGCTTTGCTGCCTTTATCCCACTGAGCACCCCACAGCCATCCCCAGATAAACGTCCTTCCAAGTAATTATTACTGCCCTAGTTATGCAAACCCAGCTTCAGCCTAGCCCGCAGGAGACCCCTTTATACCCTCCATGGCCTTTTGTGTGGAATTCTGAGGCTCTGCAGCCCCCAGGCAGTGTGCACGCGTCCACAAGGTACTGCTTGGATCCCTTGGCTGCACACACCTTGGCTGACCCTGCTTTGCCTCAGACGCCCATGGTCTACCACATATGGCCTCTTTCCTCCTCCCCAAACCTTACTGCCCCTAGCTTCTTCCATGGAGGGGACCAATCCTTCCTGTTGCCAGTACTGCATGTGAGAACCTGGGGAGGAAGAGGGGTCCCCCAGGCTCTAAGTGAAGTGTGGGAAAGACCCCTGAGCATCCCTGGGAAGAGAGAATGGAGCCTGGGCATTCCAGGGAACGGAACATCCTGGGTGCTGTGGCATTCACAGATGCCTCTGCCTGTGCACTCCAAGCACTGAAGCAACAGGCCAGAGCAGATGGAGAGAGGAGGGGAGGGACTGGGCCCCGGAATCCCTGGCAGCTAAGCTGCTGTCTTTGTCGAGGGAGGAGGGGAGGATAGGGGACGTAGTATGCCTAAGGAGAAACTGTCCCCAAACTTCTTCCAGAAGGTAGCACATGAGGGACACTGCTACCCAGAGTCCTAAACTCTTGTCTTTGCAGCAGAGCTAAGTTCCAGGAGGAGGAGGAGGAGGAGGAGGAGGCGGCGGCGGCAAAATTCCTAAGAATAAACTGTCCCCTGGCCTCTTCCAGAAAGTAGCATATTAGGGACACTGTGCCTCCCAGAACCCTAAACTCTTGTCTTTGCAGCAGAGCTAAGTTCCTCCTAAGATCGCTTCCCACCTCCCAGCTGAGCAGCCATTGTTCCAGATCAGAACCAGGAAGGGAGCTGCAGGGTGCAGGTTGGGGTGGGGGTTGGGGGTCACTGGAGGATGGAGAAGGACACAGCTGTATCTCCTTACTGGATCCAGGGTATCCAAGTTTAATTGATAACCTGGGACAGATTTCTGTCTGGAAAGTGTAGGCTCTTCAACTGGGGGCCCTTCCCAAGGGTGTAGCTAAGGAGCCTGCAGAAGCAGGTGTGGTGGAGAGGGAAGAGAGAAGATGAGGAGGGGCCTGTGGTTCAGGGAACAGCTGTTGAACAGATCATCTCAGCTTCCCAGGAAAGCCCTCACATCCTGTGTGCTAATGAGGACTGTCATGGGAAAGAGGTCTTTCCTCCCTGGTGTCCCCATCTTTAGTCATAACTCTCAACAGCCTCTTTACTGAGGATTGTATGACCCTGGCCAATTGAGCAAAGCCTTCTGGGGCCAAGATTCCAGAAGTCTCAACATCTAGTGGTCTTGAACCTTGGAGACAGCAGGGGGAGGAACTGAGAGACTGGGGGAAGGGAGAACCACCTGGTCATGCACATTCCTGTTCCATTGTTGGAAAGTCAGAGGTTTAAGCTATGTTTTGGGGTACCTAAAATGGTCATAGAACTTGGAGAAGTCATTGTGTCTTAGGGGATTTTAAAAAAACAAAGGTGAAGTTGTAGGACCTGGGAACACATAGCTGAATCTCCTTCACAGGGTCTGATTGCTGGTCTCTTTTCCCTGAGACAGGCCACCTTCTGCCTAGTGGTTATAGCATGTGAGTCAGAACTGGAGTTCCTTGAGGTTTATGTTTGAGGATGAGAACATGCCTTGTAGTCTAGGCAAGTGCTCTACCACTGAGATACTCCTCCAATATCCACACCCCTGTCTAAGGATGTGGTCTGTGGGTCAGGATTTTTAGTCCAGATTGGCATTAAACTGGTCAACCACCAGTCTCAGCCTCTGAAGTGCTAGGATTACAGGTGTGCATGGCCTCCTCCAGCTGGAATCCTCTTAATGACTACCTTGTGGGTTTCACAGTCAACACTGCTTTGGTTTCATCCAGCCATTCCTCCTTCAGGGTCACCTTCCTTGGCACCTCTCTTCTGTACCAAGTTCTGCGCTGGGTGCTGAAGGCACGAGGCTGAATTCTTAGAAAGGCTGGGTCTGTCAGACAGCTTGTCAGAATAGATTAGAATTCCTGCATGTAAGCTCTGACCCCCTCCTCTCCTCCATCAACACAAGTACACAGTTCCTTTCAATATAGCCCATTGATGAGACCAGGACATGGTAGGAACTTTAAGCCACCAGCTCCCAGGCAACCCCAGCCAAGCCCTGGCAATGTTTAATTAAATTACCCACTGTCCCTAAGCCACACTTTAAAGCTGGGAACCAGAAAAATCCCTGTGAACAAAAGAGAGCTGGAAGTTCCCCGCCTAGAGGCAATTCCTCTTTCTTTGCTCATCTTTCTATTTGGCGTTTGACACGGGCGCTTCTCCTTTTAGAAGTTGTCTGCCTGGCTACCCAGTGAGTCCTTGGTCTCTCCATCCCTCTAAGCCCTTTCTTGACTGAATCTAGCCTGTCTCCAAGGAGATGGCAGGGAGGTTGCAGACACCCATCTGCTGCCTCTGTTTGCCCCATCCTTCTCCTTCCACAGACTCCTGCAGATTTAAGCTGATTTGCATTCTATGCTGGCTCCCCCTAGGCATTTAGGCTGGAGAATCTGGAAGAAGGGAAAGAGAGGGGCTTAGGGCAGTGAGAACTGGTCTTGGCTTTTTCTGTAAACCCTGGTAGAGTCCTCTCCACCCAAAGTCCTTTACTCTTGTAGGGAGTTTCCTTTTCTCTTGTAGGGAGACTTTTCCTTCAGCATCACTTCCCCATGTGTTCTAACACACCTGATATACTCCAGCAGCAGGATGGAGAACACTGGACTGAAAAGGGAGAATACATGGCTCAAATTCTCATTCTGGACTTGCTGCTTAGTCTGTGACACTGAGCAAGTCCCCTAACTGCTCAAGCCTTTTCCATTGTATATTGAAAAATCAACCTTTAGAGTCTTTCCTCCTCCTTTCCCTCTAGAATGGGGATCTGCAGGTGAATGAGCTCAGCACCTTCAACAATGATGCAACCATCAACAACGATCAACCCATCATAGTGGGTTGATACAAGGAAGAAGTCTTCCCAGTTATGAATGTTTCCAGTGCATGCCTAGACCCTTTATGCCTTAAATGTAATGAGAAGGGCCCAATGAAGGGATGGGTTTTGATAACAGGATTTGACATAATCCTTCCCCCAGTGTTTCCTAACTAGTATAAGCACAAGAGTGGAGGAAGTAGACATCATGATGTCCATGTGTTGTCTGTAGTGTGAAGGATGGGTCATCTGTTTGCATCATGCCAACTGCATTGCACAGGTGTCTCATTTAATCTTCACACCAATTACATGAAGATTGTTCTTCCCTCTCTATAAGAAAGGGAACAGGTTGAAAGAGTTTAAGTTGTTCAAGGGTTCAAGGTATTCTGTCAGTGACATAACTAAGATTCTAAATGAAGTGCTTCATACCCGACTCCTGCATTTGTGAATATCGTTGATTGATTACTGCACAGTCATAGGCCTATGGGCCATAGCAGTAATAGAACATCCAAGACTTTGCCCTCATGGAACATTCTACTCTGAGAGTGAAGTGGGGCTACTTCAAGAAAACAAGGACTTCCTAGACATAGTATAAGTTCTAAAAACACTGGGGTGGGTTCCATGCCTTGGCCATCTTAGGCCACACCTGGAAGGCATTGTCATCTATTTCCCAAGAAACAAAACATCTTGGATGCTTTGGGATGCTGATGACTGAGTGCCTGGGAAATTTTGCTGCTGCTGCTTCCTCCTCCTCTTCCCCCTCCTCTTCTCCCTCCTCCTCCTTCCTCCTCTCCCTCTTCCCTCCTCCTTCCTCTCCCTCTTCCCTCCTCCTTCCTACTCCCTCCTCCTCCTCTTCCTCCTCCATTTGTGACCATTCTCTATTTCTAGCATATTGGAGACCTCCTTGGGTTATCATACCAACAAAAAGATGGAACTTCTCCTATCTCGGGTGTGCATGGCCCTGATTCTAGAAAAGCCCAGGGCTAGAATTTTCTACTTCAAGTCTCTAGGAAGTGAAATCTCACCTGCTCTCTTGTCCCAAATTTTTGGTTTTGTGTGTGTTTACTTTTGCCAAGCACGCTGTAGGGCTGACCTGAACTCAGCAACTTTCTCTCCACAAACTACCTCATTCTCACATTCCTCTGTCTGCTACCATTTTGCAATTTCCTCATGGCCAGTCTTAGGATTCTTTGACTCATTCCATCATTCAGAGTTTTACTGAGTAGCTAATGCGACAGCATGCAAAGCATGTGGCCTATCAGTTGAAATTTTAATGTGCATGAGGAGAACCGGACTCCCAGGCCAGGCTCTTAGGTCTCGAGGGCATTGCTGCACCCCTGGGGATTATGAAGGAGTGAACTTAGAACATCATTTACAGAGCAGCCAGCCACATGTGGCCCGGTCCTACCCATCTCCTGTTTTCAGAGTCTGCCCAGCTCTTTTACTTTTCTCTGCACCCAGTCACTCCGTCTGATCTCATCAGCATGGTCTTGCCACATTAAAAAAAAAGTCACTAGCTCTTCTTCATCTGAGAGCAAAGCCCATCACAGCTTGACATTCCATTCCTTCTATGCCTCTAGGTTGGTCCATTGTGCCATATATTTTCCCAGAGTTATGGGAATTTTTTCCCCTTGTCTATTCATACGGTTCCTGTTGATGCTCTTTCTTGCCGTTTTGCCTATTGAAATTCTCCCTACCATTCAAGTCTTATACCGTTTGTCATCTGTTTCTTCAAAAGTTCTGTGCACTGTCATGACTTCAGTTATCTGTTGATTATTTATTGTGCCCCTAGGATATGCCTAGCCTGTGGGACAGAGCCAGGGTAAACACTTTGATGCTACTGTCACTAGATTGGGGATTTAGGGAGGGAGGCAGATTTTCTTATAACTACTCACACAATTAGATGTACAAATGCTCATTGAGATGAGGGCTGTTAAAAAAAAAAAAATACTGGAAACAGGAATTTGACCTGGTCAGAAAAACTTCCTTGGGGGAAATGAGCTTTAACCTGAAGAAACAGCAGCAAAGAGTATGCTGAGTGCTTTGGAGGGAGGACCCAGCATGGTGGGGCAGTGGCCCGGAGTCAGAGAAGGATGGCAGTAGGAGAGAGTAAATGCCAATGTGAAGGAAGTGTGTATGGCGTATGTTGGGGGAAGGGGCTGAGGAGGTTGGTGGGGCATGGGAATTTGGGCCCTGACCTAAGAAGAAATTATAGGAAGATTTAAGCAGGGAAGGGATGTGGTCATTTTTCTTGCCTGTTTGATTTCCTTGACATCCTTTTGGCTCATTGTACATCATAAATGGCCACTTATACACTTTTAACTGTTTAGAATGCATTCTGCTTGTGGAATGCTTGAGTTTTGCATTCTCCATAGCAACTGATGGGGTGCTTAGGAATATGCAGTCAAAGATTAAATATCATAGTGGCCAGAGTCTAAATATCATAGTGGCCAGAGTCTTCAGTCAATCCCAGCACAGTTCATGGTGCTTTAAGAGCTGTCAGACACTGCAGTAGGCACTGGAATGCAAAGTGCCACACAGGCATCCGTGCCCTCACTCAGAGCACCTAGGAGAAGTGCTTAGACATCTGAAAACAGTCAGTCCAGATCTGTACCTCAGACTTCCTTGAACTGGAAGATTATTTCAAGAAATGGGTGGACAGTTGTTTAGGACTGAAGGAGCACAGACTTTCAAGAGGTGAAAATGGCAAGGGGGTATTTTAGTGGAAAGGAATTGGTGAATACTGGAGGAACCCCAGTGGAATGCATGAAAGTTAAGGGGGTGTATGTGTGACCGGAGTAGAGGAAAGAGGGAACTAAGGAGGACGGTGATGTGAAGCCACAGCATGATCTTCAAAGATCTTCAGAAGTTCAAAGACCATGCTCAGGCATTTCCAGGATTGGGAACTTTATTGTCCAAAAAACCTATCAACCAAACAGATATTGAACACGCTTTTCAAACCATTTGTAAGCACTGCTCAAATGCATTGTCTCTGCTTCCTCTGAAAATAATATAGTGCCGCTAAAGTCTCTAAATGTAATTTTCTTGCCTCTGAAAGGTGTTTTGTAGGATGACCATGAAAACTGTATAGAATGGGCCCCTGTGAGGGGCTTTCTAAGCATAAAGATTGTGCAAAGAAGAGCAATATGCTTGTTCTCCCCCACACACAAACACACACTCCACACACCCCACATTCTCTAAACCGAACTTTCCCTATACTGGCTTCATCCTGCTTATACAATAAAAATGAGGTGCTATAATAATTACCATTTCATTGAGCTCTTGTATGACTGCTTCCAATTCCAATTTAGAGTCTGAAGCCTCAACCTAAGAGGAAAGGAGACTTCCTCACAGCCAGAAAGGATGGAACCTCTTCTTTCAGCCCCTACTCTTTTGTTCCCCAGAAAGTTGACCTGCTGCTGAGGAAGGAAAGGGAAGCTAACCATAGAATAGCCTCCCCTATCCTGAGACCCCAGGCCCCCCAGCAGAGGCCCTGGCACTGAATAGGGGATTGTTCTGCTTCTCCCTTGTGTCTCTGAATGTTGATGTTTTGGGTCATTAAGGGGCTCAGAGATGGGGTGGGGGGCGGGTTATGACCTGGCAAAGACCTCAATAGTCATTGTTCCTTTTCTTTCCCCCCTTGAATTGGATTCTGTCCCAATCATGGTGTCTCCCTCTGGGTTGAAGGAAGGGGTGGGTCAGAGGTCAGGGAAGGGGCCCCTTTTCCCACCACTATGAACCATAGAGCTTAAGCTGACAGATGCAGAGAACCCCAGCATCTCTGAGCCCTCCCCAGCCTGAGCCAAGCATCCTTAGCCTTGATGTTGGTGCCATGAAGTGATCCCTGGTTGGGGAGGAGTTGGATCCAGGATTGGGGTGGGTAGAGAAAAAAGAGGCAACTGTTTTACAGGCCTAGTTTTCTTGCGGTCCTGCTGGTTCATCTGTGCTGTACATTATCCTGTAATCGCCCTGACTCTTCCAGCCGCACAGGGAGACTGTCAAAACCAAGAGGCTGTTCTTTAGAAGGCTTTGTGCTTCCTGGAGGAAAGACTTAAGATACTTACAAAATGATCCTCGTGACCACTGAGCATGTTATTGTTGCTGATCAAAGATTTAATTCTGGGAAATATGTGTGAGGTCTCTCAAGATGATTTCCCTTCTCACATGAACACATCTTTCCCTCTTTAAAACTTTATTTTGCATTTATTTATTTTGGCGGCGGGGGGGGGTTGCTACAGCACACACATGGTCAGAGAACAATTTGTGGGAGTTATCTCTCTCCTTCTGCTGTGTGGGTCCTGGGAATCAAACTCAGGTGGTCAGATTTGACAGCAAGCACCTTTACCTGCTGAGCCATCTAGCTGGTGTGGTTCCTTCTTCTTCTGAAGAGCCATGGACCACTTTATTGCTATAGCCTCTGACCTAGGTGGAAGCAAAGTTGTTCCCCTATCCTCTAGATTTCCACTGTTCTGTGTTCTTCATTCCTTATCCCCTGGGTGCAGGGACATCATTCTGAGGGCCAAAGAAGGCATATGGCACTTAGGAGCACTGCTGTGTGTCAGGGTGTTTCTATAGTGTGAGTTGTCAGGCATTCATGAGAAATCCTTATGGGTGAATTCATATCTGTTGAGTACATAAACAAAACTCCCAGGAAGAAGTTACCTTGTTTCTCAGGGAACAGGAGTTAAGTGAGGTGATCTGTATTAGCTAGAAATTTCTAGTGAATTGCTTTGCCTGCAAACCAGTGTGTCCTAGCCCTAAGCATGAAGGTGCTTTCTTGCTGCCTCACACCACTTCTCCTGCCGTCCATGTGGGTTGGTCTGCTTCCACTCTGGGTTAGTTGTCGATTCCTGAAATACAGGAATGACTCCTCATTCAAAGCTGATGTCCCACTAGGCAGCTTAGGGCTCTGTGCTTAGTAGGACTTCAGTCATGTTTGCCTGTGAACTGAATATGAAGCAGTGTGATTCTAACTGACTCTGATCCCTCTGTCTTACTTTGGCAGGGACCCTACGTCCAGTTCGCCGTAACTACTATGACCCATCCTCAGCCCCCGGGAAGGGTGTGGTGTGGGAGTGGGAGAACGACAATGGTTCCTGGACGCCCTATGACATGGAAGTGGGCATCACCATCCAGCATGCCTATGAAAAGCAGCACCCCTGGATCGACCTCACTTCCATTGGCTTCAGCTACATCATTGACTTCAGCACCATGGGCCAGATCAACAGGCAGACTCAGCGCCAGCGCCGTGTCCGACGCCGACTAGACCTCATCTACCCCATGGTCACCGGCACCCTGCCCAAGGCTCAGTCCTGGCCAGTCAACCCTGGGACGGCCACCTCGCCTCCTGCAACACCCTGTTCCTGTCCACAATGTGTCTTGGTGATGAGCGTCAAAGCGGCTGTGGTCAATGGGAACGCAGGGCCCTTGCAGCCTCCAGCAACTCGTAAGAACATGGTCCCTTCTGGAGTGGTCAAACTGCCCCCTCCACCTGGCCCTGGGGCCAAGCCGCTCGACACCACAGGCACTATCCGGGGCCTAGGGAAGACCACCCCATCACAAGTGATCCGGAGACAAATCTCTAATGCACCAGCTGGGGCAACTGCAGGCTTTCCTGCTAGCCCTCCAGGAGCCAACAGTAAGACTGGACGGGTGGCCCTGGCCACCTTGAATAGAACCAACCTACAGCGACTGGCCATTGCCCAGTCCCGGGTGCTGATCGCCTCCGGGTAGGTATTTCCATGCTTCAGAGCACGTACCCACCTTAGGGAAAGCATATGACTCACATGCTGGGTCATATAACCAGAAGGACTGACCAAGACTAGTCTTCTTGAGCTGAGCTCCCCACCAGCAGGTGGAGGCCAGCATGGTGTATGTATGTGATATGGGAGGAGGCTTTCACATTCAGACTCCCAAAACGTCTAGATGTGAGGTTTTGCCTCTTACTTGCTCTGGCTGAGGGAAGATCCACACAGAGAGCCCTACTTCCTCATTATTAGTAAATGTGGCCATGTTAGAGTCACTAAGAGGTATAAAGATTATCATCATAGGAAGTCATAATCAGAAACAATAGCTGAGTTCCCACTGTATTCTGGTTTGGAGGTTTTTATTTTATCATTAATAATCCTTATATCAATTTATAATTACCTCATTTATGATCCTTACAACAGTCCTGTGAAGGAGACTTATGCTCCCATTTCATAGGTGAAGAAAGTTGAGGCTCATTTGCCAATCATTGGCATGACTGGTATTCAGATGTCAGGAAGTTGTTGCCAGAGTCTCTCCCTACAGTCCTCCTTCCCTACCAGGCATGTACCCTAGTGCATGTTAACAGTAGGTGCCAAGAGAGGATTACGTCTTCCATGCCCTGTCCCAGATATTCTAGTGATAACCTGGTGCTGTCATAGGTACTATTAGTATTGCTTTTTATGTTCTGATATAAACATCTGCTCTTAAAATGGGAGCATCCATGTCCATGCAGTACCCCCACAGCCTTTGCCTTGACAGCCTGGCTTCTTGTCAGCCCATTACACTCAACCATCTTTCCTTTTTTACCAGGGGTCTGGCTCTGCTGGAACCCTGTGTCGTAGATGTTTGGGATGGCTCTAAAGCTGGCTTAAGTCCTTAGACTGAAAGTCTAGGCTGCCCTGAAGAGGTGCCATAGACACTCAGCTAGATCTCTGAACAGGGAAGCTTGGCGTGGGGAAGAGAAAGGAAGGGAAGATGCACAGCAGAAGGGAGGGATACAAGGCTGGAGTGGCCTCTACACTTGCTTCATTCATGTAAGCCCTAGGATCGTGGCAAGAGCCAGTGTCTTCTATGTCAGTGGGGGTCCTGAATTGTCCTTACCTGCTCATAGAGTCATTGTGATCTCCTCAGAAAGAGCTCACCACCTGACAGGGTCCTAGATGTGCTTACCTGGTATTATCCCATTTCTTTTACTGATAGAAGTGTTAGGCATGAGCACTTACTCAGATTTATCTCTCGTGAAGCATCACCTAGCATATGTGGTACAGAGAAAGAGTTGGAACCAGGTATTTTGTCCCCTGGTTCATCAGTGTTTTGGCAAAGGGCTCATGGCAGCTGAAGGCAGCTTATAAAGGGCAAAATGTGAGTCAGGTGCATGGGATGCTCATGACTTCCTCAGTGGAGAAGTGGGAGTGCTAGGGAAATGGGCACCTAAACCATGCCTCGACTCTGTTTGGGTACACTGGATTGCAGTAGCATGCTTGGTGCTCTAGCAGAGTTCCAGGGTGAGTACTGACATGCAGGGGGAGGCTCCATGCTCATGATGAGGACACAGGCTCCAGCCCCTGACTGCTGGGCTTGAGGCCAAGTTCCTTGCTGTGCCATTTGGAGCAAGTTTTATATGCACTGTCTTCAGTGTTTTCAGCTGTAGAATGGCCTCATGGTAGCACCTTCTTTCTAGACGAGTAAATGAGACCTTCAGTATAGTGAAAGCACAGAGATAGTCCAGTGGGTATCCATTGGATCTATACTTGTGTCATTACTGAAGTAATGCTGACAAGATCCAGCCTGTGCCTCATTTCTGCCCCCCTTGACAAATGTCCAGCAACTCCACACCACCATTGAAGGAGACACCCCTGGATCACTTTGAGAGAGTCAGCAGCTCATTTTTCTTTTCTTCATTTGCTTCTTCCAGCCAGTGGAGTCTAAGCTGGAGGGAGGAGTAGAGGTCTAAGCAGTACAGTCTCAAAAGGTCCATAGAAACAAATTGCTTTTTTCTTTGCTGTTTTTCTGACGAGAGGTCCCTGCCTGCCCCTGTCTTCCACCCTTTCCTTCTCACCTCTTACCACCTCCCAAACGCACTACTGTTCTCTCTTCCAGCCTTTCTTGTCCACTAATGAGCGTGTTTAGCCCCTTTGTCTGGCACTGCCATCGACCTTCTGTTGTTCCCCCCTCCTCTCTCTGCCCATGACCTCTTCAAGCAACTTTCCCACGGATAAAAGGAGGAAGACCAGGGAGGGCAGGAGAAGTGGGATGAAGAGGGGCTTGACAAGGAACAAAAGATGCTCTGAATTATTTAGACACAAGCAGGAGGCTCATAAAGGGTGAGGGACTATGCAGTGCAGGGCAGCAGTCGTCCCTCTAGGTCCCTCTCGTCCTCTCCCCCCAGAGTCTGGCTTCTGTATCTCCAACTAGGCATGGTTGCCCGTTGCCTTAGAAACAAGGCCATTGTCCTGCCTGAGAATTCCTGGATTGGTGAATAACTCAGAAAAATACTAGCCTTCCCACCACCACATCAGCTCTTCTCTTTCCTGGGCTTTATATTTTATCAATGGAAATAAAAACTTGAACTTTCCACAACTGGGAAGAGCCTAATAGGATAGGGGGAGGGGAAATCTTCTGATTGGCCAACGTGTGGATAGGGCTTTGGCTGAATGGAATACACTGGAAGACATTGGATTGATGCTTTCTAGAAGGAGGGGCTCAGGCTCTGAGAGTTGAGGCCCCAGGAGTGGAGGATATGTTCTCTGGGGTTTTCATTTTAACCAGGAACCATAGGGATGGTTGAACAGGTGTTGCCAGTTTCTAGTGCCCAGTAGTGCTAGGGACGCCACTCAGTCATTTGCACCTGATACCCTGTCCTCAAGAATGTGAGAGAACTAGAATATTAAAGCAAAGCAGGAAGTAGCAGAAACCAGGTCCTTGGACAACCAGCAAATAAAAGTGTAAACAGTCACCCAAATTTGCACAGGATGCAGCAGCTGTTTACAAGGTACTTGACCTATATCCAAACAGCCTCAGGGACCCTGGGAGCAGACATTTAGTGGGCCCTCTTTAGAACCTGGGTAACCCAGGCAGATGTCAGAGGGACTGAGAGGCTGTAGTTTAGACAGAGGCCACCAGGCTCCAACTCAGGGATTTTTCCATTTCTCCATGTTTGGTGTTTGGTTAAGCAAACCTGCCCCACCTTTCACTAAGCCCCACTGCTGCCCAGAGCCTAGGGACAGCCACCCAGACTTCTCCTTTCCTGACACACAGGCACAAGTTGGTCCCACAGTGTCCAGGGGTCCCACATGCAGGCCTCCCATCCCTCCCTCCAGACCTTCCAGGCCCCACAATTCTTGTGCAGAGCTGGGAATTGAAGTACTTCCTGGTTGACCAGATAGGGTGTGGAAACCTGCCAGTCTAGTTTGTGGGAACAAAGGTGGCTTTTGTCACCCAAATCACAGCTCTTTATCAGCTGAAGTGGGGGCCTTAGTGTGGTGAGAGGGGAGGCAGGTGCAGGGCTGAACTCTGTACACTGCTCCCTGGTGGGCAGCCTGGGAACATAGCACCGGCCGAGATCTGTCTCCAGGTAGAGTTGGGGAAGAGAACCTGCCCTGGAAGGAGCCCAGGGCTTCTGAGGCCACCTTTCTCTCAGCAGTGGGGTGAGAAATTGCCAAGAGGGCACTCTCTAACCCCAGACCACTGTGGCTGATCTTATATGGAACTGTTGACAGGGTTGGCTGTTTACAGAATCTAGAATCAAGTCTGTTCCTCTTTTCTTGGTCTGGTGGCTCTTGTTTTCAAGACAGCTTTCCCCTCCCCACATCCGCTCTTGTTTTATCGGGGGACAGTTCAGAAAGAAAAGTAGCCTTTCATTTGGCTTGATACATAAACGTCACATCCTTGTCTGAACTTTGCTGCATCTGGCTTCCTGGGATGGCAACAGAGGAAACCCCATCATAATGGGTCTGTGTGGGTCAGACAGACCTCACTGCTGGGCTTCTGCCCAGTCCTGATGGTGGGTGTATTCATTACACTCCCCAGTCTTCATGTTCTCTGCAGCACACGGGTAACTTGGGGCTTGGCAGCATGTGTGCAGGAGGGGGGCATGGTGAAAGGATTCTGGAGCCTAATTTTGTGTACTTGACTCTTACATGATCTTGGACAAATTAGCTTAACGTCTTTGTGCCTCAACTCTCCTACCTATACAAGGAAATGGACAGTACCACCTCCAGGGTAGGGATTTTGAAGGATTAGGTGGGTGTATGTGTTATAAGCAGTTAGAACTATTCCCAAGGGTGTGTGCATGTTAGTAATCATGATCTCTAAACAAAAGAACATGGGTGTCATGTTCACGGCTGTGTCCCCAGCTACAAGCATAAGTGTCCTAAAGTAGAGTTCAATGAGTTCTCGTCAAATGGACAAATACAGAAGTCCTACTTTCTCTTTTCTGGTTTCTCAGCACAGCCCTACCCCAGCTGGATTCTGAGGCTGGCTGGCTCCTGGAGGCATCTGTCACCAGGCCCACTGGCCTCTCCAAGCCATCTGTGGGAGCCTGGGTGGCAGAGGGGAATAGCCCAAGCCCGATCCCCACATGTCCTGTGTTTTCTCAGGCAGCGCTGTGGGCGGCCTCGCCTTTCCCAGGCAGCTGTGCAGGCTCCTCTCCAGAGCTGGGGAGGGCAGAGACGGGAGTAGATTCTGCTTGTATTTATATGTCTCAGGGACGAGGAGAAGTGACAGCTGTTCAAGCAGTGGTTTCCCAGTACTGGACCAGGGATTGCAAAATCTGTACCCTCTGTGGAGCTTTGGGAAAAAAACACAGAATTCCTGTGGTACATGGGCTTTGGGGCGGGAGCGGGTGAATCGGATGGGGTCCAGGATCTATGTTTTCATAGCATCTTAGTGGTGCTTTTGTACACTCAGATCTGAATGTGCTTCCTTATTTTTCCATTCTTCCAATAAATATTGATTGCCTACTAGTGCCAGGCTCAAGATGAAAAAAGGACTTTGACCTTTGAGCCTAAATTCCAGAAAGGGAGATAAGCAACAATTTTTTTCAAGAATCATACATTTTATTAAAAGACAGTATAGCCAGGCAAGAAGGTTTTGGGGGTCCTGGGATGGGATGGAGAAGGTTGCAGGAGCATCACCAAGACAATTTTAGCCAACACTAAGGGGGACTGTAGGTGGAAATAGGGAATTACTTGGTAAAAGAGCATTTCATGTAGAGGGAATAACATTTGTAGAGGTTCTGAGGCACGAACATGCCTGGCATGAGAGGGCCAGCTAGGACAGAGTAAGAGGCAGTGAGAAGAGGCCGGCAGAAGGGGAAGGGAATTAGGGAGGACCAATGGCAGATCATGCAGGGCAGTGGAGGCCCTGCTGACTTTGACCCTAAGTGGGCTGGAACCATTTTGTGTTGAGGTTCTCAGTGACGTGACCTGACTTCAGTTTTGACTTATCACCTCCTGCCAATGTGTGAAGAACTTCCTGGACCTTTAGTAGGTAAACACTGGTTTATTTTGTCCTGCTTTGTCAAAGGCATAATATATCCATTCTTTCCCTCCTCAGGGTCCCCACTGTGCCTGTGAAGAACTTAAATGGGTCCAGTCCAGTCAGTCCTGCCTTGGCAGGTAAGAGCTAAGCTAGGATGGACTTGGTTAGATTGAAAAAGCAGAATCATGGGATAAGCAGTAAATGCTTGCTTATTAAAAGGAGAGAATGTGGATGATAACTGAAGAAAATGAGATGGATTTTAGGAATTTGGGAAAGGACAAGAGGAGTTTGGAAGAGAGCTGGTTGCTAAAAGCTGAGAGTGTGTGGGGTCGGGGTAGGAGATCGCTCAGTCAGTAAAGCTCTTGACTAGCAATCATGAGGACCTGAGTTCAATCCCAGAATCCAGGTATATTAGTTCCTTTTCTGCACCTGTGATAAAACACCTCAACCAAGGCAACTTACAGAAGGAAGAGTTTCTTGGCACTTACAGTTCCAGGGGTAAGGGTCCATAATGGTGGGGGAAGGCATGGAGAAAGGTGGCCAGTACAGAATGCTAAGCTAGCATGTCTTCAGACACAGGAAAGGAGAGCAACTGGAAATCTGGCAAGGCTTAAGAACTCTTAAAGCCTGCCCCCAGTAGTGTGCTTCCTCCAGCAAGCCTGCACCTCTAAAACCTCCCAAAACAGTGCCACCAACTGGAGACAAAATGTCCAAATACTTGGAGCCTATGGGGGATATTCTCATCTCGTTTCTTCCAGCAAGGCCACACCTTCTAAAACCTCCCAAAACAGTGCCACCAACTGGAGACAAAATGTCCAAATACTTGGAGCCTATGGGGGATATTCTCATTCAAACCACCGCACAGTATAAAGGAAAAAAAAAAAAAAAGTTTGGCATAGTGCTGATTGCTTATGATCCCACTACTGGGGAGGCAGCAAGGAGGCAGACTCCTGGGGTTAACTGGCCAGTCAGCTTAGCCTACTTGGTGAGTTCCAAGCCAGTGATATACAGTCTCCCAAGAAACCAAGTGACCACCTGTTCTAAGGTTCAGGAAACATTGCAGAAGAGGGGGTGGAAAGTATGTAAGAGGCAGAAGATAGGCTGCGGAATGTCATCTTCTGGGCATAACACAGTCAATTCAATCATGAGCATACAGTAGTTGTGGCTGCCTGTACTCTTCCCTGCACAAGAATGGGTCTATCAATAGTATAGTCTGACATGGGTTGGAGAGGGGCTCCTGGGGTTCTTCCCCTGTCTATTAAACTAGTAGCTACCAATAGATAATGGGAGAGGGTGAATCATGCCTTCAGTTGTGTATCCACTGGTGACCCCACCATTGGTCACACAGAGGGCCCTGGTCAAAATCAGTGGGCCACAAAACCAAACCAAAAGACTTAAATGTCAGAAAGGGACTCATTGATAGGGATTGGAGGGTGATAAGAGGGTAGAGGATGACAGTAATCAAAGTACATTATATACATATATGAAATTGTCAGGAAAACAAATTTAATACTTTTAATGAGGGAGGGGAATGGTTCATGAGGAATGACTTAACGGTTGTCCTCTGGCTTTCACACACGCACACACAGAGTCAAGTATGCCACTGAAGATGAGTGGATAGAGAATGCATGTCTGCTGGAACAGGAGAGTGAGTGACAGGGAGGGAGGGTGTGGGGTGTGTTGGGAACGCATTCTTTAGCTCTTTCTCACCCCTGTCTCGCCCTTTCTCGCCCTTTCCAGGAATCACTGGGATCCTCATGAGTGCAGCAGGATTGCCTGTATGCCTCACTCGACCACCAAAGCTGGTCCTCCACCCACCCCCTGTCAGCAAGAGTGAAATAAAATCTATCCCAGGAGTCTCCAACACAAGCCGCAAGACCACCAAAAAGCAGGCCAAGAAAGGTACCGGCCTCTTGCTCTGATGAGATACCCGGAGTCCAAGGCTGGACTCCAGCCCTGGCTCTGCCTCCACCAACGTCAAAGCCCAGCTTGGTCCTCTGCACTGTCGTTTCTGCATCTGCTGAGCAGACCTCACTAGTAGATTTTGATGATCCTACCAAAGCGGGTTGGGTATGGGTCTGATGGAAACACTTGGATAAATGTAAACATACAAAGCAAAACTACAGAAGCATAAACATATTTAGTGTGGTACGATGACAATACATTAGAAGAGAAACACCACTTTGCTGTCGGTTAGAAGAGAAACACCACTTTGCTGTCAGAACAAAAACACTGGATCAGATCCTTACTTTGTCACCTACTAGTTAAGAGCCTCTGTTTTCTTGTCTGGCCTTCCGGTCTCATGAGCCCTCCTTCATGTCACTTCATACCTGTACATATTTCAGCTACTAATAGGACAGGGTTCTTTCCTGACCCTGAAGACTTTGGGTCAGCCCTGTGGCTTGCCCTTCTGGTTGCTGATGTTGCTTATGTAATGACTTGGTTAGCCCCCATTTTGCAAGCTTCTTATGAAATCAAGTCAGATTGTATATATGTATGTATATAGCGCTTAGCCCAGGTACTGGCGATGGGCTCTCAATAGCAGCTTCATTCTTAGAAGAGAAGCAGGACAGTGGGAGGGAAGACCCTGCATCTCAGATTTTGGCTGTGACATGATAAACTTCCTCAAACCCTTGTCCTACTTTCCCAGTCTATTAAAATTTCCCCACTTCAGTGACCTTGATTGCCTTCTTGTAGTCCAGTAGGAAGGGATGCGGCTGTACACGTCTGCCCTCTTCCTGGCAGTATTAACAGCACATACTGAAATGCATCCTCATCTGACAGAGTGCTAAAGGCCTGTATATCCATCAGCTCATTAATCGTCACTAGGTCTTTGGAGTAGGTCTCTATTTCGTAGGTGAGAAAACAGTTTGGAGATATTAAGGGAGTGATCCAGGTTTGCAGAGATCTCTTTGTTCTGTGGTTCCTTGTAAGCCCTCATGATCCTACCCTCAGCCTGCCTTCAGGTTGGCCTGCCTCCCAGAGGTCCAGCTCCAGAAGAGATCTTCAAATCCCCATGGCTTCCCAAGATGCTTCCCAGAGCCTCACCTTTGCCACACTGCTGAGCTGCGTCTGCTGGCAGCAACAGCAGCATCTGAAGCCAGGGAGGATGGTGTCCTGAGCTGGGGTTACAACTGCCTGCTTTCCCATAAAAATAATTTCACTGTTATACCATGTTACACATGGAGATGGGATTTAGCAAACTGTAAAATGAATGAATCAAGGCTGCCTAAGATTTACAGACCAGTTTAAAGTACTTTCATTTCTGTTTTTTTAAGGGATCATTTGAGCAAGCCCAGGCTCTTTGATTATCAGGATGAGAAACTCAGTTTATCTTCATTAAAATGCAGATTTGACAAAATAGACATGTCAGGGAACTGGCTAGAAGAGGTGAAGGCAAACAGGAACATCTCACCCCTCCTCAGGCCCCCTCAGTTGCTTTTCTGCAACTGTTATTTTCATTCATATTCTTAAATATGGCTGCAAAATAAGTCTCTCTCTCTCTCTCTCTCTCTCTCGTCTCGGTCTCTGTCTTAGTCTGTGTGTTGGGGGTGGAGTGCACATGTGATGCTCACATGCATGAATACATGGTGTGTGAAGAGGCCAGCAACCAACTTTGGGTAGGGTATTTTTCCTCAGGTCCCATCCACCTTCTCTTTTGAGACAGAGTCCCTCATTCTCTTGGAGCTCACCAATTAGGCTAGAATAGCTAGCTGTCCAGCAAACCCTGGGAATCTGCCTCTCTTCTCCCCTAATTCTGGGATTACAATCATCCATCACCTTGTCTGCCTTTTTTTATGTGGGTTTTGGAGGTCAAACTGAGGTCCTCATGCTTGCAAGGTAGGCATTTTACTTACTAAGCTCTCTCCCAGCCTTTTCTCTTTCTCTTTGAACTTGTCTCTTTCTCTCCTCTGTGGGGCATGCATAGTGACAAGGCTCATTGGTTGCTGTCCTCTGCCTTGGTGACCTCATGACCCTCTGTCTCCACAGGAAAGACCCCAGAGGAGGTACTGAAGAAGTATCTGCAGAAGGTCCGGCACCCGCCAGAGGAGGTGAGTGCAGGGGGCATGAGCAGGCTCACTTTCTCCATCATCAGACATGTAGTCTGTCCCAGTTTCTGCAGGATGCAGCCGGTGCTGCTTTCTAAGCCCTGACTGGTACTCAGCTGCTTTAGCTGATGCCTCATCTTTAAAGTTCAAGGTCCTGAGCTGCAGCCATGGCTTAACCTCTCCCCATTTAAAAGAATGCTGACAGATTCTTAAATACTACCTGTACCTATTCTGAGTTTGAACAAAGCAGTATGCTAATCCATGTGGCCTTCCTTTAGAACGGATTTGATGTGGACTAGTGGTTCTCAGCCAAAAAGATTTTTTCCCCGAGGAAACACATGACCCTGTGTGGGGAGATACTTTAGATTGTCCTAATTGAAGGGGAGCATGCTACTGACATATAGTGGGTAGAGACCAGAGAAGCTGCTAAGCACCTCCAAGGCACAGAACAGTACCCAAAACAACCAATTACCCTGCCAAAATGTCAACACTGCTGAAGTTGATAAATGTGTCAGATTTGTTTCAGTATAAGCCCCCCTCTAATACCTTTGGCATACAGCATGCAGTGCCTTTAGAGATGTGCAGTTTATCAAAGCTTGTCAGGGTATCTATTGACAGGGTACTGGAAGATACCAAGGAAGGGCAGTACGTCATCAAAGAGATTACAAAAGAATTGATGAACCAAATTAAGCATGTATATGAATTATTTCAGGAACTTCTCTGCTGTGTAAAGCAAGACAATGCTATATTTAACCCCCCTCAAACACAGCACCCCTGATTTGTGGACTTTCTAGAAGAGGGGCAAACCATCATGGCCCCACTGCCCAGGCTGGGTGAGAGCTGATGTCTGTCTGTTCTGTCTTCTTCTGCCAGGACTGCACTATCTGTATGGAGCGCCTCACGGCCCCCTCGGGCTACAAGGGCCCACAGCCGACTGTCAAGCCTGACCTGGTGGGGAAGCTGTCCAGGTGTGGCCACATCTACCACATCTACTGCCTGGTGGCCATGTACAACAATGGGAACAAGGTTAGTGCTGGCCTGGGGGCCTACAACCTCACCCTGTCCCTGGGTGCCCCTGTTCTTCCACAAGTAGTTTGGGGTAAAGTAAGGGACCCCAAGTAAATTAGTTACTTTCCTTATTGCTGTGACAAAATGCTCAACCAAAGCAACTTAAGAAAGGAAGGGCGGCCTTATTTTGGCTCTCACTTTAAGAAGAGACACAGCCTATCCTGGTGAGGAAGGCATGGTGGCAGGACATGAGGCATCTGGTTACGCTGCAGCCGTGGTCAGGAAGCAGAGTGATGAAAGCTGGTTTTCAGCTCTATTTTTCCTTTTCATGGAGTTCAGGACTCCAGCCTGAGTACTGTTGTTCCCATTTCAGGTAGGTTTTCCCACCTTAGCCCAATCTAGAAACTCTCCTCACAGTCATGGCCAGAGGTATGTTTCCATGGTGATTCTAAATCCCATCAAATCGTCAGGAAGACTAACCATCACACTAGGGAAGTGGAAATGAGCATCTTTGCTATTTTTCTCCCCTCAAATGGCAATGTTCCCCAAAATCTGTCTTCATTTTGCCCTTTCATCTCTGTTTTGGTGGACTAAGGGGGTGGTGGGCTTTGTCCAGGAGGGTTCCAAGGGGAGTGATCCATTGTACCTGACCATTGATTGCTGAATGAAGTGTGTCCCATCAGTGAGGGAGGCTTTGTATCACAGTGCTGGAACCATGGTGTCCTAGTTTGTTTCTCCATTTCTGTGTCAAAACACTCTGACAACTTCCAACTTGGGGAGGAAAGGGTTTATTCAGCTTACATCTCCCAGGTCACAGTTCATCAGGGAGCCCAAGGTAGAAACTCAGAGCAGGAACCTGGAGGCAGGAGCTGGAGCACAGGCCATGGAGGCACACTGCTTACTGGCTTGCTCTCCTGGCCCCTGCTTAGCTTGCTCTCTTATCCAACACAGGCCCACCTGCCCAGGGGTGGCACTATCCTCAGTGGGCTGGGCCCTCCCACATCACTCAACAATCAAGAAAATGCCCCACAGACATGGCCACAGACCAGTCCAATGAAGGCAATTTCCCAACTGGGGCTCCCTCAACCCAGGTGTGTCAAGTTGGCACTAAAGCTATCCAGCACACATGGTGAGAATTCACACCAGGGTAAATGGTTCCAAATAGCTTGTCTTCTCCATGCTAGTGATCTGGCTGCATTTCATTTTCTCCAGACAAATTCAGAACACCTTTGATTATCTATGTAAAGACATTGTTGAAATGCCTGGTAGGTAATCTGGCCCTGGAGGATGAGGCTTGGCTCCACTAATTGAAATGGAGTGACATCCCCCACTAGAGCTGGTTTTAGGAATCTGGGAATCTCCTTCAGTGACATTCTCCCTTTTCAGTCTGAGCTTTTCTAAGTTGTTGACTCACAGTCTCGCTTGTGCCTAGAATCACCTTCAAGCCCCTTCTCCACAGGTCTGAGTCCTTCTTGTGTTTCCAGCCCAGCTCGCTTTGTATCCAAGTCTGAGATTTCCATGCTCTCTCTCAACTTTTTACTTACCCAAGAACATATGTGGATTTGAGAGGCTGCTCCTGTGTCTTGTACAGTGAGGCAGAGTAGAGACATGATGGGAAGCGTACCTGAGTGGTGTGCTTAAGCTAAATGACCTTCAGCCTCTCTGAGATTTCAGTTTCTATCTGAAAAGTGGAGATGAAACAATAGCTAATTGATTATTTATTATTTATTTATGTGTGTGTGTGTGTGTGCACGCGCGCACACATGTGCGTGCATCTCATGCACAGATACACGTACATGTGGAGGCTGAAGGACAGCCTTGGGTGTCATCACTAGAACACCATCACTGCCTTTGAGATGTAGTGTCTCTCATTGGCCTGGCATTCACCAGTTAGGCTAGGCTGGCTGGCCATCAATCCTATAGATCCTCCTGTCCCTATCCCCTATGCGCTGGGATGGAAAATGCACACTATCACATGTAGCATCTGCGTATTGACCTCAGGTCTCATACTTGTAAGGCAAGCACACTGTACCAACTGAGCTATCCTTCCAGCCCTGTGGCTAATTTATAGGGTGTTATTGCTGTTACTATTCAAACTGATATCTTCTTTTATGATGACTGTCATTTTACCTCTTCATCTTTACATAGCCAGTTGGAGTAAATTTCCCAAATTGCTAACCTTGGGGTCTTCCTTGGTATCCCAGAGAATAATGCTGCCAGAGGCCTTCCATCATGGTAAAGGATTCTGTGTTTTCTTTTCCAACCCTGAGATAAAACATTTCACTGGAACTTTACCTTTTCAGAGGGTTTAGGGGCTTTGCAGGTGTCCTGGTACATCCATTTCCCTTTGGAAGGCTTTCCAAGAATGTCTAGTAATTCCACATTTGTCTGCAGGGCTCCAAACGTGCTTCTCAAGCCTCTATATTTTTTGCTCTTCCTCTGCATTAACCCTTTGAGACACTTTCATTCTCTCAGGCACATGGGAGAAAAACGCCCAGGGAGAATGGAATCATTCTCTCCAGCTTTGAAGCAAATTGACTAGAGCAGACCCTGGTTTCAGAGAGCAGTCACCATGAATATGGGCTGTTATTTTAAATGAGGTGAACTTGGATGCACATGTCCTCAAATAGCTCCACAGAGGATTCCCAAAGAGACTGAGAGTCTGCCAGATCTCTGGTCCTAGCTGTGCGGCAGCACGTTTTACACTTGCTTCCTTCCCTCAGTCCCCTTTTCTTTCTGTGAGTCTGGGAACTACATTTGCCATCCAGGCCCTCCTGCCCCACCCAGTGACACTTCTCCAGATCCTGCTGTGAAACCTCAACCTTTCTTTCCACTGTCAACAGACAAATACAAATACGTGGAAAGCAACATAAAAGGAGGACAGGTTTGTTTTGGCTCATGGTTTCAGAGGCTTTAGTCTGTGGTTGGCAGACTCCATTGCTGTGGGCTTGTGGTAAAGCAAACACAGTAACCAAGGTAACAGGGATGTGGTGGAAGAAGATGCTCACCTCACGGAAATCGGGAAGAGCAAGAAAGAAGGAAACAGGAGTGAGAGATGGGAGGGAGGGAGCACAAGCAGGGGCTAAGGACAAGATATACTGATCTAGGCCTTGGTCTCAATAATGTACTTCCTCCATCACACCTCACCTTCTAGCTTTCACCAGTTCCCAGTAATACTGTCTAAATATGAACCCCACCAATAGCTTAATCTGTTGATGAAGTTAGATTCCTCATTATCCAGTCACTTTACCAAAACGCATCAGTGGGCATCCCAACCTTGAACACGTGAGCCTTTGAGGGCCATTTCAGATTCAAACCTTAACAACCTGCTATGGGGCTTAGGGCAGAAACTGGAGGTTTAGAGAGACTCCACTAGAGTTCTGGCCCTCTCTAGTGGCTAGTCCTCAGCTCCATTTTCTTTTCTTTTTTATTTCTTTTTAATATTTATTTTTATTTTATGTGTATAAGTGTATTGCCTACATGTATGTGAGTGTACCCATGTTGTACAGTGCTGCGGAGGTCAGAAGAGAGCTTCGGATTCCTTTGGAACTGGAGTTAAGGATGGTTTGTAACCACCATGTGGGTGCTGGGGATTGAACCTGGGTCCTCTGCAAGAGCAGTTAGTGCTCTTAACCACTGAGCCATCTCTCCAGCCCCTCAGCTTCATTTTCTATAAAACCCACCAAAGTGTAAAGCCAGTTTATAACTATGCTTCATGGACCATTTTCTTCAACACAGGGCCCATGGTATTTCTTGGTAGCAGTGGTTCCCAATCCTGTGTGGGCATTAGTCTCTTCATAGGTATCATAGCTATACAAATAACATTTCGATATGACCCATGCTAAACACTCTCTATGTGGCATCACTAGCCCAGTGACACAGATGTTAGGCTGTTTCTTGTTCTATAGGCAAACTGCATAAATTTAGAGTGGTTAATTAATTTGTCCAGGGTTACATGGCATTGCTAAGAATCAAATCTAGGCAGCTTGACTCTAGAATTTACACTCTGAGGCACTGCAGGTTGTAGCCTCCCAGTGCTGATTCAGTGGGCTTAGTATGAGGTCTAGACATCTTTATTTTAAAAAGTGCTGGGTGAGTCTAAGGCTCGGCAATTGGGCAATTGCTGCTTTTAAGCACTTACTATGTGTTCCACCTGTGTGGACCTTGGTTAAACTGCAATTCCTTGTGGAGACTTCCTGCCCCAGTCAGTTCTCCTTGAGGGCAGGGAGGTCTCTTCTATATACCTGAGCAATGGAATATGGGCTATTTATGGAATATTCTTCTTGTTACTTTAGAGGACACAGAAATAGCTTAGGTGGGTTGGACAGGGTTTCATATCTGTCATTCATTTGGGTAAGTTTTGTCCCCTGAGCCCTTGATCTCTGGTGTCCTTTGGGAAGGTCATGACCAAAGCAGTTTCCTAATCTTGCTGTTTTGGTCTTGTCTCCTCAGGATGGGAGTTTGCAGTGTCCAACCTGTAAGACCATTTATGGGGTCAAGACAGGCACACAGCCTCCGGGGAAGATGGAATACCACCTCATTCCCCACTCCTTGCCTGGCCATCCAGACTGCAAGACCATCCGGATCATCTACAGTATCCCCCCTGGCATACAGGTGAGCCTACCCTCAGCTGGTGGCTTTTATTGTTTCAAATTTGAATGCTTGCGTGCGAAATGTCACATTAGGAAAAGCCTTTCTCCCATTCCTGTCCTTGCCTGTAGGTCTCACTCCCCACTGATCCTCCCTGTCACGCCACTGTTCTTATGTATCAGTACCCTTCCAGGATCCTTTGTACATATGCAGTGGAGATTGCATCTACCCCTCCCGTTTTTGCACAAAGAGCCACATATAGGCACATTGCTTCACACTCTGTGTTTTTCAGTGAACAATATGGGCTATAGTCTTTGTTTCTATGTCACTGTAGAGAGAGCTTCATCATCCTTTCTTATGTCCCTGTAATAATCCATTGTATAATTTAATTCAACAGTCTCCATTTGATGGGCATATAGATTGTCTACAACCTTTCGTTATTACAGATAATGCTATAATGAACAACCTAGTACACATGTGAATGTGTCTATAGAATCATTTTCTAGAAGTGGAATTTCTCAGTCAAATAGTTACTTGCATTTTTTTTTTTTTTTTTTTTTTGGGGTTTTTTTGAAACAGGGTCTCCCTTTAACCCCAGTTGTCCTGGAACTCACTATGTAGACCAGGCTGGCCGTGAACTCACAGAGATCTGCCTGCCTCTGCCTCCCAAGTGCTGGGATTAAAGGTGTGCACCACCACACCCAGCATTTTTAAAATTTGATGATCATACTTGGCATTGACTTTTGGGGCATTTTTTTCCCCTGGTTTTTGAAAGACAGCCCTCAGGAACAAATTTAAACAATAATCTTGAGTAAATACACTGTCGTCCTTTCTTTGTGCCATGGAGCTTTTTCTAGGTGTTGCAGGATATGGACTGAATTCATTTCTTAGTAAATATTGGCTAGTTCTTTCATCCCCATCTATTTCTCTTCATTCATTTTGTTATTTATTTGACAAACATTTGCATGCGCTCTATGGTCCAGGTGTAGGCTGGTGAAGCAGTGTGCAAAATTGATACAGTCTTTGATTCCCCAAAGTCCCCATTGTATTGGGGCTGGGAAGATGACAAAAAAAAATAAACAAGGTACTTTCAAATAGTGACAAATTATGAGGAAATAAAACAGGAAAATGTGATCATTCATAAAACGTCATTCTTCCCTGTTAGGCTGCTTCCCTGGGAGACTTAGCAACCTGGTAGGGAAGATAAATACATCTCACCAAGTAATCTAGAGAGCAGAAACAGATACTCACCACTGATGAAAGTTATGCAGATGAAGGGGGAATATGGGACCTTCAAAGTCCAGTGACTTCCTGGCTGTCGCCACAGCTGCCTGTTTTTCAGTTCTTTCAGTGCACAGATGGGAACCTGATAGAGGGGTTGAAGGTGGGGAATTTCGTCTATGTGTGCATCTCAGGCCCTGGGCCTAGTAACTGAGCTGCTCCAAACCTCATTTCTTTCAGTATTCAGTTATCCCAGTTGTTGAAGTGAGGAGGCTTGTGTCTATGTGTCAGAAGGCAGAAAACAACTTTCTGGTACAGGGGCACCCCATAGTAGAGCGGTCAAAGATGTGGAGAAATGGAGGGTAGGCTGGATGTGGTGGCACATGCCTTTAATTTGAGCACTTAGAGAGGCAGTAGCAGGTAGATTTTTAGATCAAGGAGGTAACAGTTATAGAACAGAAAAAGTGGATTTTGAAGGGCAATAGGAACAGTGGGAGCCACAGTCGGGCCTGGTCCTCAGTGAGGAAGCCTGGCTTAGGAGCTGTGGCCATGGGAATGATGTGCATTTGTGGTGATTTAGTGGGACTATCAGAGCCCCCTTCTCCAGGAAGATGCTGCTGCTACCTGAGCTCACTTTTGTGTATTCTTAAAAAATATTAAGCTCAAAATACTTTGTATACATGTATGGAATTCTCAAAGAATAAAAAATACTTTAAAAACTAAAAATGTTTACTCTGACAATTTCATGCATGTTTTTATCCTGAGTTTGGGGAATTTTCACCCCCCAATACTTTCTCTCATCCTTCCCTCTCCCACACTGAAACCCTTCTTCCCAACAGCCCTTCCCCACTTTGATATTGTTTTGACCCACTGAATTAACTTTCCTATTCCTCCACTTACTCATTTAAACAGTCGGGATGCATTGACTGATCTCCGGGAGGGCTCATACCAATAGCTGCAGAGGACTGTACTATGACATTGGCTATACTTAGAAAGGGGTTTTACATAGGATTCTACTCCCAAGGAGGTCACAAATGTTCAGTAATTATAGATAAAACATTTGCTTGAGTAGAAAGTGTGTGGTTCTGTCAGTTTTCATCAGCTTCTCCAAGGGGCCTTGTGATGGTTAGCTTAAATTGTCAACTTGACTCAGTCTCGAGCATTTCAGTGGGGGAATGTCTAGATGAGGTTGACCTGTGTACTTGTCTGTGGGAGATTATCTGCATTATGTTCCTTGAAGCAGGAAGACCCACCCCCATTCTCCAGGCTACAGATCCTGGACTGCATAGGAGTGCAGACAACAAGCTTAGCATTAGCCTGTGTGCGTTAGTCTGTTACTCTGTTCTTGACTGTGGATGTGATGTGACTAGAGGCTTCAAGCTCCTGCCACCTTGAGTTCCCCACCATGATAGGCTGTGACCTGGAATTGCAATCCAAATAAACTCATTCTCCTTTAAGCTTTTTGGTCAGGCTATATCATCATGGCAATAGGAAACGAAGCTAAGACAGACCCTGGTGGGGAAGCCTAGATTTTTTTTCTGTTGCCGTAACACGATGTCCCAGGCTGGGTGATTTTTAAAGAAAAGAGGTTCATGTGATTCATGGTTCTGGAGGCTGGGACTTCCAAAATAATCTGTTGTATCTGGTTGTATTCGCTAAGGACCCTGTGCTACCTCAATTCATGGCAGAAAACAGAACAAGTGGATGTGTACAGAAGGAGCAGCCTTGCTTATAACTAATCAGAGGAAAACTCTCAGAGGAAAGGCATTCAAACCTCTAACAACTCCATTGCCTCTTTAGACCCCAGCTGCTGACATGACTGTGTGGCAGCCAGATTCCAGCCAGAGTTTCAGAGGAACCACACATCTGGGTTCTGACACAGTTCTGTTTCAATTTCTTTCCCACAGTATCCTGAGTGCCTATAGGGGGTTGGGTGATAATAGCTAGAATGTTAGATTTCCTGTCCTGTATATTGTAGTCTATGTTGAATAAAGACACAAACAAAACCCATGAAGACAAAGAAGAAAATCACAAGACTCATTCAGAAAACTGACTGCATGGCTCATAGCTTGGAGAATTTTATTATTTTGAGTAGCTTAGAGGATAAAGAGTCTAGTGTATACCTCAGGAAACCTGGGCTTAAGTTAGTTTGAGCAAAGCCAGTGACATTTTGGAAGCTATTTACCTTCTGTGTGCTGTAGCCTTCCTCATTCATAAAATAGAATAGGTAATGTTGGCATTGACGATGATAAAATGTATCCAGGAATTCCTAAAGGCACCAGCCTCACTAAACCTTCACAGCAACCCACAAGATGAGCGTTCCGAATCATTGTTGTCAAAGAAGGGGGAATTCCAGATGACTCAGAGCAGCTGTGGTCTAAATTCAGGTTTCAGGAGGCTTCTCGTTTACTACGTGACAACCCAGGCTGCTGTTTGGGGTTTGTTCTCTGTGTCTACACCCTATGGCTCTTATTTTCCCGTTCATCAGAAATAGTTTGAAAAATGCCTTTGTTTTCTTTCTGTTTTCAGGGACCAGAACACCCAAATCCTGGGAAAAGTTTCAGTGCCCGAGGCTTCCCACGACACTGTTACCTTCCAGACAGCGAGAAAGGAAGAAAAGTAAGAGCAAATGTTCTGTAGTAGGACCAGGGTATTTAATTCTAAGTTAGGGCCTTATTTTTTGTTGTTGCTTTTTGTTTTTATTTTATTTATTATTTTTATTTTATATGTATTCGTGTATTGCCTGCATGTAGATAAGTGCACCCATGCCATGCAATGCCCGTGGAGGTCAGAAGAGGCTGTCGGATCCCCTGGGACTGGAGTTACAGATAGTTTTAGCTGCTGTGTGGGTGCTGGGATTCGAACACAGGTCTTCTGCAAGAACAACCAGTGTTCTTAACCGTTAAGCTGCCTCTCCAGCCCCAGGACCTTATGTTTTGTTTCTGCAGTGCACAGACAGGGGTTATGTGTGGAGGGGGGAGGGAGCTATAATGACCACTGGGTTTCTTTTAACTGTACAAATATGTGATAATGTGGTCAGATCTGACTAGGATATTCTTTAGTTAATAATTGATTTTTTTTTTCCTCTGTGTGTGTGTCTGTGTGTGTGTGTGATGTGTGCATGTGAAGGTCAGAGAACAACTTTCAGGAGTTGGTTCTTACCCTCCACCTTTGTTTTGAGGCCAGGACTCTTATTTTTTTGTTGCTGCATTTCATGCTCCAGACTGGCTGGCTAGAGAGCTTCTAGGCAATTCTTTTGTCTTCATCCCTCATCTCTCCATAGAGTGCTTCGACAACAGATGCATGCCACTGCACCCAGCTTACATGGTTCTGGGGATCTGAACTTGTGTCACCAGGCTTACATGGCAAGCACATTTACCCACTGAGCCATCTGACTGACCCAGTTAATTGTTGCAGGTGGTTGGAAGTGGAACAGCTTTTTTTTTTTTCTCCCCAGAATATTATTGACAATAATTAAACCATTTCAGGACTTACCTAGATTCGTGTTGTTTAAAATGGTTCCGGGAATAGCATCAGTGTTAACTCCCAGAGGTTTAATACAAACACAGAGGTAGAACCTGCCTCACTGACCAAAGCCCTCGCTGATCTGAATACACATTAAAGCACCGATAACACGTATCTGGGATCTTAATTGGTGGGAGATTATTTTTTTGAGTTTCAGGTTCCTTGTAATTCATGATCTGTCCTCCATGGATCTAAGAACTCTAATTGAAAAAAAATATATGTCTGTCTTTCTGTACATGAGGACAGAAAAACCACTTTATTTTCGGATTCTTTCCTGATGTCAAGAGGGTTAGAAACCATTAGTCTAAGAGTGGTGCTGAGGGAAAACTGGACAAGAGGCATGCTTTAGTCAGCTTCCTGTCCAGACCCAAGCAGCTTACTCAACAAATGGTTATACTTCTGCATTTTAAATGTTAGTAGATGTGGTTGTGTGGCTGCTGAGGGTTAAATTTTCAGCCTACTTGAGTTATAACGAAATGCCATAGACCATACACAGGGTGGTTCATAATCAACAGCTATTTTTTTTCCTTGTGGTACTGGCAGCTATCAAGGTGCTGGCAAATTCAGAATCTGGCAAGGGTGTTCTTCCTGCTTGTATGGACAAAGGCTCCTTTGTCATGAAGAAGGGAAGACCTTCCTTCTGATCCTCTTTTATGAGTGCTGATCTTGTTATTTCAGATTCATTCTCATGACCTAATGACTGCTCAAAGGTTCTGCTTTCTCAATACTCACCTTGGTGCACACATGAGTGCATGTGTGTGTGTGTGCATGTGTATGTGAATATTTAAACACATAAATTTAGAGTGTATGAGCACTCATCCTCAGACTACCCCATATGTCTCCCTGCTTTGGAACCCAGATTAAAGGGTGGTTCTGTGGTCCATGCAGAGGATCAAGGGAAAATCCGAGTAGAAAGGTGTAATCCCACATAGACCTCCTGGAAAATTTTTCCTTCCACTCACATCTCCTAGGCTGTTGAGTCATGGACAAGCCAGGTAAGGGATGAGGTTGTAAAATACCACCTGGAAGCACTCAAGTCTCGTGCTGTCAGTGGCGGTAGGTGTGGAACCACAAGTCCACACTTCTGCCAGTAGCTGGACTTCTTTTCAAAGACCTCCACTCAGGCAAAGCCAGATACCAGGAAAAGCTAGTGTGAAACAGAGTTGGAGGTTATTAAACAGTAATTATTTAAATATTTATCTCTTTTCATATGTTTGTGTTGATGTCTATGTCTGTGTGTATACACTGTACATGTGCGCAAAAGAAAAAAAAATACGGCTGACGAGATGGCTAAATGGTTAATAGCACTTACTGCTTTTGAAGAAGACCTGAGTTTGATTCAGCCAGCACTCATATCAGGCAGTTGACAGCCACCCTCGTCTGGCTTCCATGGACACCGCAGTCACATGCACAAACTCACACAGAGACATATAGTACACATAATTAAAAATAAAAGATCTAAAAATTTTTTAAAAAGAAAAAAAGGAAAAGAATGATTTTCTCATGAAGCCTCATAAGCTGTACACAACCTTTGAGGTGGATAACACCATTGGCGTTTTATAAATAAGGACATTAAAGCTCAGAGAGATGTTTGAAGTTGTCCAAGGTTATTTAGTGACAGCTGAGATTCAACCTGTTGACAGTTTTGCATCTCTTCCTCATCTATCCTGATGCAAGGAGGGTTGGGAACTTGGGATGGGTCTACCCTCTGAGGTTCATATCTGACCAACACTAAACAGCTGCCCTTGGTCTCCCAACCTTGTTGCTCTAAGGTGCTGAAGCTGCTGCTGGTAGCCTGGGACCGTCGGCTCATCTTTGCCATCGGTACGTCCAGCACCACGGGCGAGTCTGATACCGTCATCTGGAATGAAGTGCACCACAAGACAGAATTTGGCTCTAATCTCACTGGCCACGGCTATCCAGATGCCAATTACCTGGATAATGTGCTGGCTGAACTGGCTGCCCAGGGTATCTCTGAAGACAGCACTGCCCAGGAAAAGGACTGAGCTAAAGGGTAGTTGGGACCACAGGACAGGAATTGGCAAGAATCAAAGTGGAAGTTGGTGACATGCCCTCCTGACTCCCCATTTCCCCTCTTGTCCTGTTTCTACCCCTTTCCCTCCCAGCCAGAGGGGGAACTAGATTAAGGTGATGTCATTCATAAATCTTATCCAACACAAATGGGACATGGGATGAGGGCTATCCTGAATCTGTCCCCCTGGAGTTTTTGGTGCTGGGTAGGAAAGGACCCTCACCTCTCCTCTCCCCAAAGAAGGGGCATGGTCAGCACATCTAGGGTATGGGCAATGCAGGGCTCTCCGTACTCTGGCCCTGTGAAACCAAGGTTCCTTGCCTCAGCTAACTTCTTGCTGATTTCACCCTGCTTTGAGAGTGGAATTCCCACTTTTCTCTCTTCCACCGGAGTTAGAGAGCTCTCACTGTGCAAGGTTGGAAGGGGGAAGTCGGGTGGACCACTAAACTGCTGTGACATCAGAAATTGGATGCCTTGATGTAGAGTGAGGAAGCAGATTGTGCTGAGAGTGTTAGAAAGGGATGCCAAATCCTCTGGGAGCATGTTCAGCTCTCAGTATAGCCCTTGGCTTCTCTAGACCCTTCCCTTTTCCTCACACCCTTGACTTGCCCAAAAAGGCATCTGGTGTCTTGAGTGGATGGAAGGACTCTGGGACTCCTCTCTGGGGTGGCATCCCATGATGCTGTTTCCAATCACTCTCTGATCAAACCAGAGCCTGAATCTCACTGAGCATCTGCACTGTCCTCAGGGAGAGGAGCCCACAGCCTTCCTCCCAGCTCATTTCAGACCAGCTCAGTTTCATCATGTCACTGTGAGTTGGAGCCCTCAATGGGTTCCGTGCCATCTGTGTATATGCATATGTGTGGGTGGGTGTGCATCACTGGGCCAGGTTGCTGGAGAGTCCCATCATACCTTTGAACTCTGTTTCACATGCCAAACCCCAGTTCTCATGGGGATCAGTCAGTCAAGGTGTGGCCCCTTGACTTAACTTAGCTTTTGTCAGCCCATCTCATGATAAGCTTGGACCCTGATGGACACCACAGAACTGTAGTTGGGAAGATGTGTTGATGGGAGCTAGATTGACCCTTCTAGTTCTTATTAATATCAGATCAAAGCCAACCTACATCCAGTCTTGTTTCTATGAGGGCTTCAGTGTATCTCTGCTGATTTGCTAATTCAAGTCTAGAGATGTTACTGAGCCACTTGTCTCCAGCCCCCATCTATCAAAGATTGATCAAGAACATGTGGTAGGAGCCTCTTCAGCTCATTCCTAACAGAGTTGGGGAAAAAATAAGGCCTTCTCCAACCCGCATCTGGGTTGTGTCCACACTTCTCCGTCTGTGTTCTCACATCTTCCCACTTTGGCTTCATTAAGGAATGGATTAGGTAAGAAATAAGGAAGAATCAAGAAGGGAAACCAGTTCCCCCTTTGAAAGTGGGTTCTTTGAACTATGTGTTTGGGGGACATTCTTTGAACATTCCTCCGGATACAATTTGCATTTATATACCTCATGTTTTGAGGGTTTGACATATATATGCATATATATTTCATAAGACTTGGAAGGTTTTTGATGCTTGAAAATGAAATGAATGAACCTTCCACAATGGTATGGTACTTAAGTTAGAACCGGAGTCCATGGTCTTGTGGCAGCCCCCTCTAGAGCTGCCTCCTGTTGGGCCTCCACTTTTCTGACATTGATGTGGCCAGTGGATTTACCTGAGTGTCACCCAGTTCCTTGGAACTTGCTGGTGCTGAGTTTTCTTAACTCTTCAGATGGTTACAGGAATGTTAATGAGCTTCCACCAGGGGAAGCTATGATAGGAAAGAATGTTCCTGCCATCGTAGCCCGGGCTCTCCTATCAGTGGGAGGCCATCTTGTCTCACCAGCAGACCAGGACACTGGTCCTGAGTTCATTGTGCCTTGGGGAAAGCTCCTGCCACAGTTGAGAAGGAAATGTGAGAATTAGATGGAGAGACTTCTCCATGAGATTTAAAATAACATCCATACCCTTTTATCAGGTGACCACATTTCAGAGGCTAATGAGAGCGCCCCATTGAGGGCTTAGAATAATCTTTGCCTTCAGTATCCTTGTCACCTGTCTGCAGGGCTTTTTGGCAACAGGGATGAGAAGATACAGCGTGAGCCCATGGGTAGGAAAACACAGTACAGCCATGGGATTGAAGAAATGAAAACTATGAAAATGGGCACCAGGGAAAGTTTTTGTTAGAGGAGGTCTAAGTGGGAAGTGCAGAAAGGAGAGAGCCCAGGAGGGTATCTAAGGGAGTCATATACCAGGAGCAATACCACTTTGACAGTTTTCATGCCTTCAATAATTTCCTATGGGATTTTGAAATGCCTTTGCCTTCTCCTCCTCTCTGAGGATGCTGAGGGGCTACCTCACCTTCATGCTTTACTCTTTGGACTTTCCGGGCAGGAGGGATCTTGGAAATCTTAACACTGTGCCAGTCAAAGCAGGGGACATTCCCTCACCCGTTCACATGTGCCAACCCCAAAGATACAGACTTGCTTTCAGTGAGATTCAGCCATGACAACTACATTGACACAGGGTGTTTCCCACGACGGGCCCTGCTGTGCTCCCGTGGTCCACGCAGAGCCTCCATACTTTTCCTTTCATGGTCTCAGAGCCAGCAGCCTAGTTCCCCCTCCCTGAGACTCCAGGGGTGGCAGTTGGAATTGGAGGCACACCTTGTGAGATGCTCATCCCTCGAAGGTTTATGTGGTGTGTGTGTGTGTGTGTGTGTGTGTGTGTGTGTGT
>NW_008337142.1:588230-599008 GCF_000622305.1 Nannospalax galili | reverse complement strand
GGGGTTTGTGGGAGGGGGCTGCTGACTGTCCAGATGTAAGGTGTTTTGTGTGTCACTGCTATGCTTTGAAGTTCTTGGTGTTGCTCTATGAGAGGACATCGCCCCCTGGTGCTCATGAGGTGTATGTGCAGAACAATAAATTGCAAATGAACAACCACAAATTGTCATCACTCTTGACCTTCTGCTTTTGTAGATGGGTGCACCTACCTGACTACCATCTGGGTTACTTCCTCTAGTCTGTAAGCAACCTCAAACCATTCCACTAGATAAGGGGAATTACCTTTTCTTTATTTATTGAAAATTTCTTTTTTCTACCCACATGTTTGACCTGACTCTGTGTTCCCCAAAAGAGACAGACCACAAAGCAAGAGAAATGGTAAGATGTGAACTTGATGGGGAAAGTTCAGCTTTCAAACCATGAACATTGGTGTGTGTGTGGAGGGGGTGGTTGGATGGTGTCTGTTTCTGTATGCACCTATGTATATGCACACATAAGCATATGTATGTATGTATGTGCCAGTATGCTGATCTTCACACAAACAGAGGCCAGAGGTTGACAGCAGGTTTCTTTCTCTCCTGCCATTCGCTCTACTTTTTGAAACAGTTCTCTCACTAGACCCAAAGCTCACCATTTAAGCTAGGCTGGTTGGCCAAAACCTCCCAAGAATCCCCCTGTCTCCATTCCCCCAATGCAGGGGTTACAGGTGCATGCCACCATGACCAGGTGTTTCATGGATGTTGGGACTCCAACTCAGATTCTCAGACTCACGCAGCAAGCACTTACCCAGTCAGCCATTTCCCCAGCCATGAGTACTGGCTTAAAAGTCCCTTCACTTAGTGGATGTTTTAATCATTTGAAAGCAGTTTTGTCTTCAAATAAATGTTTATTTTTGAGCATTCCAACACTGACGAGAACACAGTAAGAAGGAAACACAGGGCCTCCTTTGTCACAAAGCTGTCTCCATCTCTGATATCCCACAGGGTGTGGCCTTCTCAGAAGCCAGCCTTGTTTTCCCACAGACCCCAGTCTTAGGAAGTCAGAATCCAGCAGAATCCAGGAGCCCCACTCTGGGATGAGGCTCATGATTTTGCGAAGTGACTTGAATGTGAACTGGAAACCCCACATTCTGATTTCATACAGATGAACACTGGGACGGAATACTGCCGGGCACATGTTAGTAAAACTACGTGTGTGTGAAGAAATTTTATTTCAATGGGAATTTATAGAGGGAAGTCAGTACTAGAAGAACAGTGATTAGCTTGCTTTTTACAGAACACAGAGCACCCAGAGATTAAGAACACTTTAATGCCAAAGAGGAAACATTTGTTGAAAAGTTTCTAGAATCAGTCTCCTTGGATGGGCTGTTGGGAGGGCAGAGTTCAAATGCTACTATTCGCTCCTCCATATCTCAGCTGGGAATGAATGAGTGAATCTCCTTCTCGAATTCCAAGAGACAGAGACACTTGGAGCTCTTCAGGGACCTACTATGTGCAAAAGCCCTTCACTAAACATTAACAAGAAGAGAACACATCCTTCATAGAAGATGACTCACTGGGGACATGTGCTGTGGGGAATAGATACATGATTTCTAAAAAGCTGTAGAGACATTTTGATGTTCTGAGGAAATTTACAATTAAATCAGATATTAAAATTGTGTAAGACTAACTGTTGCCAGGTATCAATTATGCATCCTGCCAGACAGTCCATGGAAGTCATCCCGGAACTGACATAAATGTTACATGTGGTTCTGGAAGTCTTTTTCAGTCCAGTTAAAGGCATTTATCACATCAGCCCCCAAACTAAAGAGATGGGAGATGATGCTCGTACATGGTCTTGATTTACAAAAGAAATGATACTTAGATATGGAACTATTTTGACTTCTTCCATTTTTTTCTTCTAGGAAAATACTGGCTTGTTGGAATGTATGCATGTGTGTGTGTGCACGTGCACACGGGTCCTCACAGCCTTGTGCTGGGAACATAGGAAGGACAAGGGCTATTCATGGAAGAGGAAGGGGTTATATTTTTGAAACATGAACATGAAGCCACAATACTTGGTCTAGCCAAACCATAGCTCCTTTCAACTTCCCATTTATAACCTCAGAGGAAGAAATCTATTAGACAGCACTAAGAATTTGAAGATTCCCAGAACACTAGAGTCCTCTGGAGCTTTTATCTTCCTTAATTTATTGCTTGTTTCCCAACCATACCTTCATCTGTGACCCCTCAGAAGAAATCATAAATGACAACATTTTCTGAGGGGCTTTTAACACTATTCAGAAGTTCAAGCCTAGCCTGGACTAAGTAAATCCTAACTACGGGGCACTTGGAGCAAGTAGAATTTGAATAAACCCAGTCTTTCCTTTCACATGCCTATGAGATGACTCAGGGAAGATAACAGGAGACCTCAGTGCTAAAAAGCCCTGACCAAGTAGAACTCTCTGTGGCCTTTCAAAATTATGTCTGCTTCCAGGACCATGAAACCCTGAGAGTTTAAAAAACAAGATAGGATAAAGGGATGTTTAAGGCACAAACCCTTTCAACTCATAAGCTGGAAACCCTTGTAAATTCAGACTAAATGCACAGCTTTCAAATCCAGTCTCTATGTGTCCTCCCTCTCTCACATACATGCATTCAGATGCAGATGACTGAGAATGGATTATGGCTTAGTCCCACTATGACTTTTGCTGAATGAAGCATACTCCCCCCTCGCCAACCTGGTTCAAAGAGTTCCTTTAGTTTCCTAGTGTGGAGACCTAAAGGAGATGTCCTGACACCGTAATAATACCTGCTTTTGTGGCAATTGTAACTTCAGTACTTGGGAAAGCAGAAGTAGAGAACAGAGGAGTGAAAGGAGCTTGAGGCTGTGGCAGGAAATGGCAGCAATGTTTTCTTTGGAGGGAATTAAGCTGGGCTTGGATCCTGCTGTCCATTAGGGGTGGCTGCATCTGTTGCAGAGCTTTCAGTCAAACTCTCTGTCTCCTCAATTACCTGGTACCCCTTCTTCCTGTACTTCTGGTTACCATAGATGGCCAGGGCAATGACAGCTGCCAGTGCCGTGGTGACCCCCAGTGTGATTCCTGCAGCTTCCCCTCCTGACAGACCACTGCTGTCCCCGTGGATTACTGTCATAGCTCTGCGCAGCTCCAGGGGCTCTCCCAGCTTCCACTGGTGGGTCTGGGGGTCCTTAATCCAGGATCTGGCCGTCTCACTACTGGTCACTATGACAGTGTTGGTGACAACCTGGCTCATGAGGGGTGGTCGGCTGTAAGGTGGGAGCCTAACAGGGTGCAGGGACCCTTTTGTAAAGATTCCAGCCTTCACACAGTAGGACACTTGGCATCCATCACTGATGAGGGCTAGCTGTTGGCTGAAGCCCCCAGGACACTTTTTCAAAGATGGTGTTCCTAGGTCCCTGGCTGTGGTAGAATTCACCAAGGGGTTTCCCACTTTGCAGCTGAAGAACCCACCGAAGGGGACTGAAAACTTGTACCCTACATCATAATCCAGAGAAACACATACCTTGAGACTCTCAAACAGGCTCAGTGGAATGTAGCTGGTGGGACACGACTGTGCATTTGTCATGGGGTTGATGTTCTTGGAACTGAAAAGTCCTCCAAAAAGAAATCCCGAGTTTTCAGGTACTTGACCACTGGCCGCACACCAGAAACTCCTAAATTCAGCCCTGGCCACTCGGAACACATCTTCACACACTGTTTTGCAGAAGATTTTGAGGGTACACTTCTTTTTACATTCCAGGTGATTGTAACCCTCCTCATGGATCTGAGACAGCAAATGGACAGGGGAGTAGCCAGAGGGGCAGGAGAAAGCACCAGTGAGTGGGTTCTTCTGCTCCAAGTTTGGGCAGAGGGCATTCCCTGACAGTTCAATGCACTCCTGATAAACTCCACCAAAGGTGTAGTTGGTTACTTTCCCATCGCATGAGCCATCATCATCTGTATTGGCTTGAAAATTGTAGTTGGGGGAGTTGACATTTGTGCAGCCTGGGTGGGTGTTAAAGAAGTAATAGCGTTTTACAGCACTCTCCACTGTCTTAGACAGCTTCTTGACCATGGGGCCTGGCAAACCAGGCAGATTGTCAGGCTTGATGAAGAAATGGAGGGGCAAGCCTGCACGGTCTACTGCCACCAGGTGGTTGGTGATGCCCTTCTGCCAGGTTTCTAAGGTGATGCCTGGGTAGAATGGAACCCCTCCAATGCTCTGCACCCTGGAGTTGGTTCGGTTATCAAGATAGCTCTTGGTCAATGAATTCTGGGAGGAATAGTTTGTCTCAAATTTAAAGTTCACGATATTCAAGAAGGTAACCCCAGCAGAGGCAGTCACAGTGCTGTGGCTGTTATCATTGTTCTGGAGGAAGGAGGACCTTATGTGATCCTCCTGAACCAGCACAGCTCCCGCATCCATGCTGGTGATCACATGTGTGCCATAGTTGAGGACCAAGAGTTCTGCCAGGTAGGTGGCCATCTTTGTCTGGTTTTTCTCTAAATGATCACAGATGTTCATGAGCTCCTTCTTAAACCCCAAGCTGAATTCTGAGATTGGGCTGTTTTTCACTGTGTAAACTACATTTCTTACTTGAACCCTGGTAGTTACAGCTTGGTCCTTTACTTGAAGCGTCTTCATCCTTTGGAACTCAGCTGAGAACTTTCCATTGACTTTGGAGAAAAGGGAAAGCTCTGTGTTGATAGAAAATGAGGTGGTGCTCTGGTAGTTATCCCAGGAGTCCAGGATTTCTGAGTTCATATCCAGGTTGCTCTCCTTCTGGGCAATGGTGAAGACTTCATCAGGGATGATGTACTGTCCATCCTCTGTGGTCTTACAGTTGGCGTACGTCAGCTCCATCACTCGTCCCATGTCTATATTTCGAAGATTATCCCAGCCACCTCCAGGCAGCACTTCTAAGACAGGTAGATTTAAGGCATCCTTGCACTTTTGAAATCCAGCCTCACTCTTCTCTCCCAGAAGCTTATCTCTTTCAGCACATGCTACCACTGTCCAGAGGAGGACTGCAGCCTGGAAGCTGTTCATAGTGTAGACAGTCCTAGTCACACACCAGCCCCAAGCTTCCACCAGCAAGCCTGAGGCAAACAGAAAAATGGGAAAGAAAGCAGTTGCTGAAATAGAAATTTCTACACTTCTCCTAAAACTACCAGTTCCTCTTTATGCTGTTCTGATTTCAAATAAGGAAATGAAAGTTTTATGGACTATTAAAGACCATTAGAACCTACTAACAATTATTCTATACTGGGTATGCAAACACATACTCTTTACAGTTCACTCTCCTGTGTTCTCTACCCCGCATTTCCTCTGCAGTGGTGAGGGTCCAGTAAAAGTGTAGGTCCAGACCTTACCTCTTCTCTATCAGGAGAATTCTCTTCCAGCTTTTGTTCACTTGTTTTGACTTATTTCAAAATTTGCCTGACTGCTCTTTTGTGGGATTACATTGCTAGTTTCTTTCTACTGAAAGGGCAGAGGTTAGTAGCAATCTTGTCCTTATTGACATACTCTGCTTCCAAACACATGCAATTCTGTGTCAAGGACAAATCTTAGATAGCCCATTGGCACAGGAGGGTGGAGGCTGTCCCCTGAGAAGAAAAGAGTGAAAAAATCTCAGATACGTGTTTTGTGAGGTCTCATTGTTACAAGCCCTCATGGTCCTGGTTTGGAGACTATCTGGAGCTGAGCTGAGGGGTCTGGAAGAGATTTCTGTTCGCAGAAGAGGCAGGGGAACCTCAGTCTGAATTGTCCTAAGCATTCTGTACGAGGGTGAGGGCCCCCACTCTGGGCTGTTGGTTCCTTTCAGACAAAAGCAGCACTATAAATCACGATTTGTGAAAAAACAAAATAGCCAGGAAGTATATGTGTATTTGTCTATCTTCTCCATGTGTGTAATTTTTAATGAGGATAACTTTTTTCTTACCTTTAGCTTTGTCATACCGTTATTAAGTGTATGTAGTCAGCCTAGATACATGTAAAGAACGTTGTTGCTTATGATTCAAATTAAAAATGTTAAATTCATTTTTTGTATCATTAGGAGAACATAGTTTTATGAGTTTCTTATTATTTTTATTTTATGTGTTTGAGTGCACTGCCTGAATGTATGTAAGTACACCCATGTCATGCAATGCCTGCAGTGGTCAGAAGAGGTCATCTAATTCCCCACAACTGGAGTTGGATGGTTGTTAGCCACCATATGGGTGCTGGGAATCGAACCTGGGTCTTCTTTAAGAACAGTAAGTGCTGTTAACTGCTGAGCCATCTTTCCAGTTTTATGAGTTTTGTTTTCTCTTTCTTTACTCTTTTTGTGTGTGGGGTGGGGTGGGGTATGATGTTAGGTTCTTTAGACCTATAACTTAGATGTTTTCTGGATCAATGATAAAATACCAGAATTAATGGAAGCCCCACTATATTGGTTAGTTGGAATAAGCAAATTATGTCTTTGTACATTTACTGGCAGCTAGGGAATCTATAGCAGTTAATGATGCTTCATATTACACCACAATGGCTCCCAAAGTCATGCGATGACCAACATGCAAAGTCAAGACTAAAAGTCACATTTTAACTCACAGGTTAAAGTTATCACCTGTATGCAGTTGAGAAGTACTTGTAGAAGGCCTGTTGCTGATCTTCACAGACTGAGTTTCATTGATCACTATTCAAACCCTAATAGTGTTCCTTAAATCCAGAAATGTCTTACTGCAGGTCTCTTGATACCACAGTACCATGCTTAAGGAAACTGACTTCTACCAGCCTCCAAAGTGGAATGAGTTTGTGAACAGTCTAAGCTATCCTTAGCTAAAAACCAGCTACTGCAAAGAATGTCATGGTTAATTCATAATTAGATAGTTATATGTTTATACCTTAAGAGAGGGAGACCAGAATTAGAAAAATGAGAGTTTAACACCCTTGAGTACTTGCGATAATTCAATATCTGCACTCCTCAAACTGCTTCACTTGTGCTCTTGGAGACATGTTGACAATTCCTTAGTCCTTGTTTTCTTTTCTAGACCCTGTTGAGGGTCGTGGAGGTGGCTCTGTGGGTAAAATGCTTGTTGTGCAAGTGTGAGCCCCTGAGTTTGGATCCTTAGAACCACCTAAGGTGAACATAGCATGCCCGTGGCCCAGCACTGGAGGATTCTGGGAGCTGCTGGCCAGTGAGTCTAGCCAGAAGGGCGAGAGTCAGGTTCAGCTACATATCCAGCCTCAAAAAACTAAAGAGAAGTGCTTCAGTAAAGACATCATAATGTCAACCTTTGACTTTCACTTGTGCCTGCATGGGTGAGCGCATCTGCAGGTACACCTGTACATACATACCACACACACACACACACACACACACACACACACACACACACACACTAAAACAATAGATCCTGTTGAAACCTCATTCTCCTGAAATAAGAGCACGAGTAAGGTGAATATAAACAATTCTACATTAAAGTTTTTCTAAATTATTAAATATTTGATTGTTCTTTTTTCTTTTGCTTCAGTTTTCCACTTCATATTAACCACATAACAACTCAAAGATAACATTACAAAATATTCTACAGCCAACACAATTATATCAAACAATTTTATGAGAAATTCTTACATAACCATGATGTATGGAAAGGATAATATGCCTTCAGCATGCCCCAGATGTGGTCAAATACAGGACTAGAGGCTCCAGTGGCAAACCATCCATAGTAGTTGTATCTAGTTGGCAGCATTTATTAAATGTCTGTTTTGCTCTTAATTTTATGTAGGTTTTTTGGTTTGCTTGCTTTGCTTTGGTTTTGAGTTTTCGGCAGTGGGCATTTCTTACTTACTTGATTTATGTTTTCACTGAGCATCTATTAAGTACCAAATAACAGTGGGTAGCACTGCTAACCCCCAAAATACATATCTTTAAAAAACAAATTAATTTTGGCAGTTTCATATGCCTGGAGTGGTTGAGAGCCTATGGACTCTGTAATGCCTTTGCTCAAGGAAGTTCTAGTTTCACTTCATGGGAAAGAATGAAAGAAGTGAAAACAGCAGGAATTTGGGGCACCACCTAAATTTGCATGCCAGGGCTTGAAGGTGACTTGGAATGGGCAGATGTGAGGAAACAGGTACAGGATTTTACCAGTGAGTCTTACCCTTACTCTTCCTGTTTAGTCCTTGTACCAACAATTCACTCTATTTTGTTCTTGTCCTGAAATACAGGTGTAATCACATATTCTCTCCAGATGGCCACCCTGGGGAGTAAGGGACTCTGGTTAACCACTGAACTCTGGCCTCTAGCAAAGAGAGGCAGTTCTTCCATAAATGGTATGCTTCTGTGGTGCAGAAAAGTAATTTCACTTCCTCCAACAAGAAGCTAGAGGGAAGTCACACATCTGCTTTCTTTCTCAGTTTGAACATGTGCAAAACTTCTGATGCGGTGTCATGAGGAGCTAAGTCATGATTCATGCCCAAGGTTCACTTCAGGTGTTTTCCCCATCTGCATTTCACCAGTGGTCTGGCATGGTTGCATTAACAAGGATCATTCCAATTTGTATATTCATCAGGAATCTAGGAGACCAGTCTAAAACCTGGCATGGAAGCCATTGGGATATGGACCAGAGAACTATGATTTTTGTAGACCCTGGGGTAAAGTGTCAACATGTCAGCTTTCCATGGAGGATGCATCAGTACACAGAACACAGTGACAGTATTTTTGCTTCTGAATAGTAGATTCCTAACCTGATATTCTGAGAATTGCTTCGTCAGCTCAAAGGAAGTTCTTCCCAGAAAGATTGTCTGTCTACTGGCCACAAAAAAAGAAAGAACCCAGTGGTTTCATGCACGCTTTTAACTTGGAGAGTAGAAACTGAAGGCCCATGGGAAATATTGTTATAGTCATATTCAAAGCTAGGCCAGAATTTGACAGCACATTACTGTGGATTGTCCACTCTCCCCTTTCTTCTCACTTTGCTTCATTCTTTTTTGTTTTATCAGCTGTTCCCTCCCTGCTCATTTTCCTCTTTGGAAATTTCAGTTTGGTAGACATACATCCGTGGTTTAAAGGAATATATCCACTATATTAAAATAGAAGGAAAGATTGATGTGGCCTCTTGATGCAAAAACATAGCTCAAAGAGAAAAAGAGAGTTTATTCTGGAACCAAATATAAGTTACCAAGGCCAGGGAACACAGATTTAGGTTACTCTAAATACTGTGTTCCTATATGATAACAATTTCATGAAGTTTTTATAGTAACAGAACAAGAAAAGTTATAAATCAAGATGTTTTTAAAAATACATTGGTGGGAACATCAGGTAGTGGATTACAGGAAAGCAGAGAAATCTTGGCTGTAAGCTCCTGATGCTATTTGATGGTATTCTTAGCCTTTGGATTGCAGGGAGCTAGGGGTCTCTTTTACATTCCAAAAAGGTTAATTTTTGGTAGTCATGATTATGTTAGGTCAAACACAGAGGTGAACAATGAAAGGGTGGTAAAGTTCTCGAGATAACTCCAGATAATTTGTCTCTGGATCTGTAACATTTTAGTGGTTTACAGTCACAAAGGTTCTAATCAGTCAGTCTTAGAGAGTCGATAACCCAGGTGCAGTTTCCTCCCCCCCACCCCGGGAGCTTCAGTCCACACTTTCCCCTTTTGGCCAAACGTCACATTTTTACATGAAGAAATCTCTGGGTCACATCAGTCTCTAGCCATCATGATCCAGATCTGATTTTTTAAAATCTTATTTTACCCTTAATATTTTGACAGCATTTATATGTGATATAAAAATAGGAGTATTATACCTATAAAACAATAAAAAACACAGTATATATATAGCCTAAACACGTAAAGGTAGTAGATGAGATAAACATGTATTTTAACCAACCAAAAATATTAAAAATAATTTTTTGATCTATTTTTATTTTGCCTGTGTGTGAGTGCACCTATGCCTTCAGTGCTTGCAGAGGCCAGAAAGGGACACTGGGTCCCTGAAACTGGAGTTATGGATGGTTGTTAGCCACCATGTGGTTGCTGGGTACTGAATCCAGGTCTTCTGCAAGATCAGCCAGTGCTCTTAACCACTGAGCAATCTTGCCAGCCCCCCCCCCAGTCTTTTAAAACACATGACTCTCAGTTCCCCCCATGACTACAGTTATTTGCACTCTACAAAATGTTTTATTTGATGTTTGTAATATTTGAACTAATTTATTATATTTCAATTTTAATTTTCTATGACCAGCTTGATTTTATAGCTACAATCCTTATAAGACATAGATTACTTTAATTTTAGGAATGATTGATCTTTAATATCTGAATCATTGTAACTATACTTTGTGGGTAATAACTTGATTTCTCCTACTGTCTTGGTATTGTGCCAGATTTTAGTTTGGGGAAGTAAATGGAAAGTCACATTATAGAAGAAATCAAGTAACAACACAGTATTTTTCTCAATTTTCTTCTGAAAAAAATTGTGTTTTTCCTTATACCAATTATTATTAGTGCAGGAATAGAAACTAGAGGTCAGACATGTAAGAAATCAGAATCACATGGGTCTTGTAGAAATAACCCTGGAAAACATGCTCTAGGGGGAGTCACTTTGTAATAATACCAAGTTATTTTTTATGGAAAAATATTATTTAATTTTTTATCTTTGAGAATTTCATACATGCATATAAGGTGTTTCGCTCAAATCCACACCCCCTCCCTCCCCTCCAACTCCTTCCATATCGCCCCATCACTTTTTTCTGATCTTTCTTTCCTTCCTTCCTTCCTTCCTTCCTTCCTTCCTTCCTT
>NW_008337142.1:578848-588218 GCF_000622305.1 Nannospalax galili | reverse complement strand
TTTCTTTCTTTCTTTCTTTCTTTCTTTCTTTCTTTCTTTCTTCTTTCTTGTGCTTTTTTGCTACTCTAACATTCCCCCCTCTGAGGAGGTAACCCTAAAATCATTTAGGGATTAGATAAGAGCTCCCAAATACTTTTGACATTTTTTTGGCCTTTGGAACAGAGTATGTTGTTAAGAGGTCCAGGGACAGTTTGATTTTTAGCCAAGAAACTGGCTACTTTTCTTTGGAGTCTTTTTACCCTAACTGCCTAGCCAATTTCTACCTCCTATTCTTATCACACTATACTCTGAAGAAATTATTCGAATTGCTGATAGGGAATTGGGATGCAGAACTCTCTGGCTTCTTCCATGCTGAACAGGGAGGGATGCAGGCTGAGGCAATTGGGGCACCCCTTCAGTGGGTATATCTAAAAGACTCCCAAATTGCATAACTCTTATCTACAGGGAGAAAAGAAGGACTTTAACTAGTGAATAGGGGATGTGAAGGAGGAATAAAGGCAAAAGTAGTTAGTATTACAAGTTCTAGACAGGGAACCAGAAAAAAAAAATCAGAACAGGGCAAATTTCAAATGTTCATATCAGAGTCCATTGGGATATCTTGACAAGAGCTTCCAAAAGCATCCCTCTGTTGGGTTCCTCCTCATTTTTCTTTTGTCTGCCAAGGCTAGACTCGAGAGTGATGGATTCAGAATTTGTTTTCAGGCACTTTGATAGCTGTTAGAGTATCTAGAATCAGTGTCAGTTCCCTCTCAAAGGCTTCTAGATAAGGGGAGAAAACAAATTTAGGCATCATTTCAGAACAATAGTGGATTATCTGCCTTAGCTACAGGTAGGCACTACAGTATTGCACACCAAGATTTGAAGTCTTACTTCTCAGCAGCACTTTCTGCTTAGAAAGAAAATCATCAATGAGAAATAATTATCTAAATAACATTTTATATGGACTTAAGCCTAATGTCTGGGAAGTGTAATCCCTTGAACTCTTAAAAAAATATACTAATCACTTTAATCTTTGGTTATACTTTCTTTTTGGGTTATTTTTCCTTCTTTAAAGATGAAGGTACAAGATACATTATTGTCCCAAATATATTGTAAAAGAGAAATTGTATCTATGATATGTTGAAACACATTAGGAGCAACTCGAAAGCTTAATGCCTTTATAAGTTCCTAAGCAGGCTAAGAAGATTTTCAAATGACTCTTTTTTTTCTTTAGTCCCAACGTTTTAGAATTGTATTTTAACTAAGCTGAGGTAAGTTAACAATTTTGAAAAACCTGGTTTTTGCCGTCTTTTTTTTAAAGAGGCAGTAGCAATAAAAAAAAATCATTCTAAAAATATTTATACACACACACACACACACACGCACACACATCTTAAATTAGATATGCCAGGGATAGTAATTTTAGTGCACACAGCAAGCTAAAAATGTAAAATGAAATGGGCACATATTTTTAAAACTCAGTTATTTGGGGAAATTTTAGATTGAGTTTTTTTCCCACATAAAGTAATTTACAATGTCATGAAAACATATAATACAACAAGAATATACTTTTTTATTTTATAATTTTTAATTGAGTTCTTGCAAATTTCCTACAATATATTTTGTTCATTTTTTGACTCCCTCCACTATCTGCACTCCTCTAATAGGCCCCCACCCCTGCCAGATTTTTTGTTTTTGAGACAGGGTCTTACTTTGCAGCCCTGGCTGGCCTGTAACGTTCTATATAGACCGATCTGGCCTCAAACTCACAGAGCTCAGCCTGCCTCGGCCTCCTAAGTGCTGGGATTAAGGCATCTGCCATCACCCCCAGTAAAAGTATACTTTTTTAAATTGAGTTTTTGTGCATTTCATGTAACACATAATAAAATTTAGACCCCCCCTCCCCTTTCCTCGCCCCCCACAGGCACCCTCCAGTGGATTTCAGGTATTCTGTCATATGTGTTGAGTCCTATTCAGCCAAGCATTTCTATCCAGGTGTCCCTCAGTACAAGTTCATCCACTGGAGTCTAGTCAGCCTATTTAGAGTCACTGCCTTAAAGAGGATCTATTCACCCTCATCCCACAGTGATCATTTACCAATAATTTCTTGGCTAGGGTTGGAAACTGCTGCCCATTTCCCCGGTTCTATGCTGGATTTTTGTCTGATTGAGTCAGCATGGTGAGTGCCTACTGTTAGCAGTGTTCCAAATTCATATGAACAAGTTTCCAGAGGCCTGAAAGCCCCTGTTGCCTTATGTTCATGAACCAACCCAGGCAACCCTGGCTCTTACAATATTTCCATCCCCTTTTCTGCAATGGTCCTTGAGCTGTGGGTGGGTGAGGTTTAATACAGAAGTCTTATCCAGGGTCACACACTCTGAAGTCTCTTATTGTCTAAAATTTAACCGATTGTGTACTTTTTATTTAAAAACCTTCTGTATTTTCGAGGAGAATGGTCTAAGACAAAGAAGAGGATCAGAGGTGAAACTTGTTATATAAAATTAAGATTACCTGTTTAATAGCAGAAAAGCAGACCCCTTAACAAATGAAAACTGTTAGCACAGAATGGAATCTTTTCCCCTTTAGCTTTTATCCTAGAAGCCATAGCAACTTTTTCCCTTGACACAGAATTTTGTTCTGCTCAGAGAAAAAGAAGGAAGAGGTGAGGTCTGAGGAGGACACATGAGAGGACAGATATCTCAGAATTTGGCTTAGTTCTGCCACAGACTCTAACATTTATCGATTCCTTCTTTATTTTTAATGTCTCCTTTGAATTTAGAGATTCTGAGGCTCTTATTTTTTTGTAATTTACCAATTTCATAATTTCTTTAGATGTTTTGAAGTTCTTGTTAAAGTAGGCTATCTATCTTTAATTCTGTTGCCTCCCCGAGGACTTGTAGTTTAGTGCAGAAACAAAACAAAAACCCCTAAACAATTGAGAATCAGAATTCTCCCACTGAGGCAAGCATCAAGCCAAATTATCTTTAATTGGGTCCTCCCAATTCCCAAATACCTATAAGCTGAATCATCGCAATTATCAAACACAAACAGATGGTGTACCATTCAATCAGTTCTTCTTTGAGCCTCAGTTTCCCGCTTTCTCCTGAAAACTGCAAGATTTTCTGTGCTACCAGGGGGATTTGTGTTTTGGTCCAGATTTATGTCTTGTCTACATTAAGGTAGAAAGATGTAGAAGAGCAGAAGGGATCCAGAAAAATGCGGAAACATTGGAGGAACAGCAGGAGAAAAAGGCCCAATGCTATCAAACTAACAAACTGATATTTGAAAGCAAACAAAATAATAAACTGAACGCCCTGAATGCACACTGCTCTGAAAACTAGTTAAATGGACACCTTAAAAGAGAATGCTGTGAAACAAACAAAACAGTACAAAGCAAAAACAAAAACCCCCAAATCAATCAAAACAGAACCAAAAATATCCAAATAGCATCCTAACAACCAGCTCAGAATAGACCCAATGCACTATGGGTCAAAAGAAGAGGTGACATTCAAGCCCCTAAAAATCTCATCAACATCTACCTGAAGGGGCAATGGGAGATAGTTGGGCACAAGAGTCCCATGGCAGACCTGGTGTTGATTTTGCTGATTCCTCCAATGAAAATGAATCATCCTTGGCTTCCCACGTTCAGGAGCTAAAAGCTGCCCATGCAAAAACATAGCTCTCACAGGAAAATGGGCAGTTTATTCTGGAGTGTCATATAAGTTACTATGGTTAAGAAACAGTAGGTACTATGCCCCAATGTAATAACAATTTCATGAACTTTTATAATGAGAGAACAAAGAAAGTCATAAATAGAGGTAGTTTTCAAGTAATTTGGAAGGAACATCAATAGGCAGGCTACAGCAAGGCTGGGAAGTCTTTGCTATGAAACCTCAGATGCTGTCTGATGACATTCTTTGCCTTTGGGGTGGTAGGTGGAAGCTAGAGTTCTGTTTATATATTCCAAAATTGATTTTACCTGATAGTCACAATGACGTTAGATCTAACATAGAGATGGATATATAAAGCTATTGAGGAGGTTTAAGATCACGCAAGAAATTTTGACTCTGGACCTATAATATTGAAGCTATAATAGATGTTTTACCAAGTCAACCAGCCTTGCAGAATCTTAAAATATGTATCAGTCTGTCCCCGTACCCCGTCTTCAGTTCAAAGGTGAAATATTTAGTCTTGGCTGACACTCCATTGTTCCTTGTCATAGCAGACATCACTTATTACTCAAGTCAGACATCACTCATTAGTCAAGTCATACTTTGATTTCTTCTGAGTTCTGAGGTTGCCTTAGCATCATTCTCAATACAGATTTCTCAAATGTTCTAATGGAAATCTCTTGTTCTATCAAGTAAATACTGACTAAACATCTTTTATTGGTCAAACATTCTTTATCATGCTTGTTTTAAAGTACTCAGGGTCAATGTTGTAAAATTTGAAAGGATAGTGTGAAGCCTTAGAGTCACCCTTTACTCTTTTTTTGTGTGTATGTATGTCTGTGTATATTTGTGTGATGTGTATGTATGTTGGCCCATGTGTGGGCACACGTGTGTGCCAATGTGTGTGAAGCCCAAAGTTAATGTCAAATATCTGCCTCAATTGTTCTCCATGTTATATATAATTATATGTTTATTTATTTTTTGTGCACATTTGTGCCTGAGTGTGTGTGCATGCACCACAAGTGTAGAATGTTTTTGGGGGCCAGAGAAGTTTTGAAAATGTACAAAACCATTTGGCTAAATATTTTGAAATATTTGAAATAAAAACAGACCTATTTTATGATTTCCCTTATTGATATATAGTTTTTTATATTTTTTGTTATTTTTATTTTATGTGTCTGAGTGTATTGCCTGCATGTATGTGAGTGCACCCATGTTGTGCAATGTCATGGAGGTCAGAAAAGGGCTTTGGATTCCCCTGGAACTGGAGTTAAGGATGGTTCGTAGCCACGATGTGGGTGCTGGGAATCGAACCCAGGTCCTCTGCAAGAGCAGTCAGTGCTCTTAACTGCTGAGCCATTTCTCAATTCTTTGTATTTTACTGCATATACTTGGCTTTATTTCAAATAATATTTTATTTAAAAAATTTTAAACTTTGTATTTGTTTATTTTTATGTGTATGAATATATTACCTCCATGTATGTAAGTGCATCAGTTTTGTGCAATGCCTGCGGAGGCCAGAAGATGGCATCAGATTCATTGGAACTGGAGTTCTGGATGGTTGTTAGCTGCTATGTGGGTGCTGGGAGTTGAACCCAGGTTCTCTGCAAGAGCATCCAGTGCTCTTAACCACTAAGCCATCTCTCCAGCCCCCATTAAAATAATTTTTTTTATTTATTGAACACTCAGCCCTGGGTTGGACATCTATGTCACCCCCACAGAATATTGTGGAAGAGAGGATGGAACAAATGTAAGAATCAGGGGCCTGGAGAATGGCTCAGCAGTTAAGAGCGCTTGCTGCTTTTTCAGAGGACCTGGGTTTAGTTCCTAGCACCCACATGTGGCTCACAACCTCCTATAATTCTAGTTCAAGGGGATCCAATGCCCTATTTTGGTCTCCATGGGCACCAGGCATACACAAGTGGCATGTACATGCACACGTACATACATACATACATACATACATACATACAACATACATACATACAAACACAAAAAATAAAAATAAAACTTTTTATTAAAGAGTGTAAGCCAGTGTGGTGGCACACACCTTTAATCCCAGCACTCGGGAGGCAGAGGCAGGCAGATCTCTGTGAGGTCAAGGCCAGCCAGCCTGGTCTACATAGTTAGTTCTGGGACAGCTGGGGCTACAGGCAGACCCTGTCTCAAAAAGACTTTAAAAAAAAAAAAAGAGAGTATAAGAACCAGAGGATGGGGAGGAGTACATTGAAATGCTGCCATCCAGATATGACATGGGTGTTGCCATCATAACCCTATGGAAGCAATGGACATGTGAGTAAGATTGAGCCCCTCAGCTTTCCATCACGGATAGAAGAGATGCCCATGAGACCCCCACCCCTCCCTGGAGAGCCAATGACTGTGGGTGTACAGGAGAGGGGGTGAGTCATTTTCTTCAGTGTTTCCTTCTTTTACCAGGACCTTTGGATGAGTCTTCAGCTGAAGCAATGTCAGAGTTCCCACTTTTTGTATTTCTATTTGAACTAGCTGTGAACAAGACAAATTAAAAACAAAAGAATCAAACTAGGCTCTCCACCCCAGGATGGATATAGCTGTGAGCTTCAGGTCCTTTGTTGAAATATTTCTTTGTGTATGTGTATGTCTTCCTCTCTGTATAACTTGATAATTCTTTTTAAAATATTTTATTATTTTTATTTTATGTGTATGAGTGTATTGCTTGCACTTAGATAGGTGTACCTGTGTTGTGCAATGTCCAAGGAGGCCAGAAGAAGGCATCGGATACCCTGGAACTGGAGTTACAGATGGTTGTTAGCTGCCATGTGGATGCTGGGAATCGAACCAAGATCTCCTGTAAGAGCAGCCAGTGCTCTTAACTGCTAAACCATCCCTCTGGCCCCATGACTTTATAATTCTTAATAATGAGATTAAGAGTTTTGGCTGGTTGTGGGTTTATTCTGTTCCTAGATTTTGTCCTGTTTTACATAGCCACTCAGATATCTCAGTTACTGATACTATTTTGACAAATAAGGATATGAAACAGAAGTTTTAGAACTGAAATATAAGTAATACACTAGTTGTATAGCTGACATCAGGCAAGTTCTGGGTTTCCCCTGAACCTTCATCTCCACAACAGTAAAACAATACCATCTACATACCAGTAGATGAAGTTCCTCAAAGGATTGACTTCAAGTCTTCACAGAAAGTGCCACATGGTGTGGCCAATGCCTGGTGGGTTTCGGTTTTTCTCAGCTGTAGCCTTCAGACAGGTTTTGTAGCTCATTTCAGCCAAGATTAGGAAGAGGGCATTTTCAAGGACCCAAGGAGCCAAACTTTTCCCTGATCACTCATAACAGCATGGGGGAGTCATATTAACTCAGAACAATTCCTGATTATTTTATTAATACCCCAAACAAAAGGAAACAGTGAGGTTGCAATGACATCTGGATTAACAAAAGAAAATAGTTAGAAGTGATTGATTGCTTTATCAAAGAATTCATCCTAAGCCTCCTTTAGGATAAAGGGGAGTTTTTTGTTCTGTACATGACCAGCTAGTAAACACTTTAGGCTTTGTAAGTGACTAGTCTCTTCTTCTCTGTCTTTGTTGTGGAAGGGTAGGTGACATGTAAACACAGGAATGGCTGTGGTCCATCAGTTATTACTTACAAAAATGGGTAGAAATGGTTTGGCCTAGGATCTGTAGTTTACTGGCCTCTGATTTAGACTGAAAGATCACAGAATGCTAAGATTAGAACATGAAAAAATGCTCAGCCTCACCAATCATCAACGAAAATCAAAACCACAATGAGCCGAGTCTCCTTCCATCCCAGTGAGAAGGCCATTCTGAAAGACAAGAAATAAACAAGGACAAGGCTATGGAGAAATTGAGACAGTCACACACAGTTGAGGAGAGTGTGAGTTAGTACAACCATTATAGAGAACAGTGTGGATAGTTCTCAAAGACCTAAAAGTAGAACCACTGTATCATCTACCGTACTGAGCACATACACAAAGAAATGCAACTTTTATACCCAAAAGATGCCAGCACCCATATTTACTACAGCCCTATTGACAAACAACCAAAACATGGAACCCACCCTGAATTTTTCCAGGAAATGAATGGATAAGAAAATGTAATATACTTGGGCATGAGAAGAATGAAATCCCATCATTTGGGTAAGAAGAGTGGAACTAGAGAACATCATACTAAATGAACCAAGCCGGACACGGAAGATGAGCAGTATCAGTTTTCACTCACTATGGAAACCAGCACATCTGTAGAAGCACATAATGGAATAGTGAACACTGGAGATGGGGAGAGTGGGGAGTAGGTAAGGCAGGGAGAAGTTGAGAGGCACTTCTTTTTTGTTTTTAATTTTAGTCTTTGACATGTTCATAATGTGTATGACACATTCTGATCACACTCACCCTCTACCCTGACTTACCCTCCCCCAGCACCCCCTCCTTGCTCCCACCTACTCCCATCCCACTTTCATGACTTTTTTGCTTTGTTTTTGCTTTGTGACCCATTGCGCTGACTATTCCTGTGGGATTGGGTGTGAAACTGTCCACCAGAGCATGAGCAACTATCCAATGGCTGCATCACTGAAGGCAATAGCTTCTCCTTCAGCCATCCTCAACTGCCATTTCCTCTGAAGGGTGAGTCGGGGTGGGGCACCATGAGCCCTTTCCCCTCTGTGGCTGAATATTTATGCCTCAGTCTTGTACAGGCCCCTTGGCTGGCAATTTCAGATGTTATGAGTTGGAGAGTGCCTTGGCCATGCCTTGCCCACAAGCCAGTGTTTCAAGGCCTTCCTGCCTGTCATTCAGTTGGTTCGTTCTTTCCTCCCCAAGAGGGAATCTGAGAGACAGAAGGGTCTGAGGAGGGGAATGGGAGGAGTCCTGGGTAGAAGAGTGTGTGGATATGATCAATGCCCAACATTCATGTGTGAAACTGTCACAGTGTTTGAGGACGATGGCTCAGTCACCAAGTGCCTGCCACTCAAGTGTGAGGACCCGCGTTGAGCTCCCCAGAACCGACATAAAAGCCAGGTGCAGTGCACAGGTCTGTCACCTCAGTGCTGGGAAGTGTGGTGGGCAGAGACGGGGGATCCCTGGAGGTCACTGGCCAGTCAGCCTAGTCAACATGGTGAGTGTCAGATTCAGTGAGAGACTGTCTACAAAAGAAGGTGGATTTCAATGGTAATGTTTATCACCTCTACTAATTAGCATGATGTAAATTTCCATGCTTCTTCCTCAAATATAGTGCATTTCAAAAATTTTGATTTTTTTTTGTGTGTATACATTTCGCACAAAACATCCCAAACCATCTTATTCAACTATACACCCACTTCCCAGATGGCACCCTCCCATAGCCTCCCTCCCCCCACTAGAGCCCTTATACTCTGATATCCCTACTACTGTCTGCTGTGTTGTTGGCACCCCAAGCCATTCCCCTCTACTTGCCCTTCTGGTGAATCTAGTCAGTCTATCTAGAGGTCTTTGTTTTAGGAGGGTCAGCTGTTCCTCATCTAGAAGTAATCAGTTGTCAATATTCCTTTAGATAAGATTGAGGTCTGCTGTTCACGTTGCCAGTTCTATGCCAGGTTACTCTCTGGGAATCCCTTTGGCCCAGATAAACCAATTTATTTTTACTCTTAAGGTTATTTGAGGATCTGTTCCTCAGGGGTCACATGGGCTTGGGAGGAGCCCCTGGCTCCTTTCTTTTACCAGTTCCATCTATT
>NW_008337142.1:564448-578621 GCF_000622305.1 Nannospalax galili | reverse complement strand
GGCTCTAGTCGAGGGAGAACATGGGAGAGTGCCATCTGGGAAGTGGGTGTATAGTTGAATAAGAGGGTTTGTGATGTCCTCTGTGATATACACACACACACACACACACAAATCAACAATTATTTAAATGCATTATATTTGAAGAGGAAGCATAAAAATTTATGTCATGTTAATTAGCAGAGGTGGTAAACATTACCGTTGAAATCTACCGGATGACTTTATAGACATATACAGGTGCCAAGGATCCAAGTGCAACCGACTATGACTGGGAATAATCAGATACATACAGATTAGAGATGCGTGCACCAACATCTCAGTGTTAGTAGCAAAAACAATGAGTCTTCCTGTAAGGAACAATATATTCTAAAATGAGATGGAGATATTTTTTAAAGGTTAAAAACTCATTCAATTTTATGTCACACAGGGCTTATACTGAGTTCAATATTGTATAACTGTATTAATTCAACTGTGAACCTAGAAACTTGCACTCACTTGTGAAAGAGATGTACTCTTGCTCTGGAGTGTGTCACTGAATATGTTAAAGCTGTAGTGAAATGCTTCTTTTAATCATGTAGCTATTAAAAATTAAAAAATAAAATAAAATAAAAATCTAAAAAAGAAAAAGAAGGTGGTGAGAGAAAACACCCACTGTCCTCCTTAACATGCACATACATAGTCACGGGCACCCACCCACACTCCTGTACTGACCCCTTCCCCAAAGTGTGCACAAGCCTGTACACACACACACACACACACACACACACATACACACACACACACACACACACACACACATACACACAGAATTGCTCAGAGCTAGCTGGGTATCTGCAGACTAGATTCAGTTCCTCATTCTGCCACCACATGGATGGTGACTTTAGAGAAGTCACTTCTGCCTTTCCCCTTCTGTAAAGCAGGGTCTGCTGTGTTAACTTCCAACCTTAGCATGAGGCATGGCCCAGGACTCTCAGCCTGGTTATAGCAATGTGCTTAACTCAAAGCTATGGCTGTGATATTTTGCTTCGTCAAAGTAAGAATATTTTGTTACGCCATGCATATTTTCCCCTTTATTGAATGTGTGAACACTTCCTCTTGGTGACTTGTTTCCTTGTGTGACCTGTGGTTTGAGTCTTGAGCTCCTTTCCATCAAAGTGGTTCGTGGTAAGGCTGGTTGGCCCAGCTGGGGGTTTTAGCTTTACCTCTTACTGAAAACAACACACCCACCGTTTGTGCTAATTCTTAGTGTAGGTCAGTGGGTACAAAGAGTCACATCTGGGTGGACACAGGTCTTCTTCACTCCATGGACAGTTCCAGAAGCCCTGGAACAGTGAACACAAGGCCTATACCCTGTCTACAACCCTAATGCCCCAGGTTCTGGCCTGGCTCAGAAAGCCCCTCAAGAGGTCTCTCCCTGCCCTTTCTCGTGTGTCAACCCATAAAAGTATAATCAGGATTTCAGTGAGATCAAACCCAGGGGGTGAGCTTTGCTGACACTGGGTATTTCTCACGGCGGGCCCTGCTGTACTCCCGTGGTCCACGCAGGGCCTCCATGCTTTTCCTTTCATGGTCTCAGAGCCAGCAGCCTAGCTCCCCCTCCCTGAGACTCCAGGGGTGGCAGTTGGAATTGGAGGCACACCTTGTGAGATGCTCATCCCTCGAAGGTTATGTGGTATGTGTGTGTGTGTGTGTGTGTGTGTGTGTGTGTGTGGTTGCCTGTGTGTTTCCATCCCTCTCCCCTTTTTTGTAGGATTGGGACTTCTCTGTGGTTTTGTACTTGGTCAAAAGTGCTCGTTCTAGTCTCGCACTGCTGTGTGCATGAGAGGTCTGGAGAAGCCAGCGTGGCTCAAGAAGTGACCACTGCTCCCTTTGCTTGTTGGTGGTCACTTGGTTCTGAGTTGGGGTTTGTGGGAGGGGGCTGCTGACTGTCCAGATGTAAGGTGTTTTGTGTGTCACTGCTGTGCTTTGAAGTTCTTGGTGTTGCTCTATGAGAGGACATCGCCCCCTGGTGCTCATGAGGTGTATGTGCAGAACAATAAATTGCAAATGAACAACCACAAATTGTCATCACTCTTGACCTTCTGCTTTTGTAGATGGGTGCACCTACCTGACTACCATCTGGGTTACTTCCTCTAGTCTGTAAGCAACCTCAAACCATTCCACTAGATAAGGGGAAACTATTCTTTATTTATTGAAAATTTCCACATTTTTTTTCTACCCATGTTTGACATGGCTTTATTCTGTTCCCCGAAAGAGACAGACCACACAGCAAGGGAAATGGGTATGAGAACTTGTGAAAGTTAGGCCATCTTTAAAACTATGAATGCTAACTTTTTAAAGGTCCCTTCACTTGGCTACAATGTAGGGTATATTTTAATCATTTTCCAACAGTCTTTTTTTTTTCCAAATAAATGTTTATTATTGACCATCCCAACAATGATGAGACCACAAGAAGGACTACAGAGCCTCCTTTGTCACAAAACTCTGTCTCCATCTCTGATATTTTACAGGGTGTGGTTTTATCAGAAGTCAGCTTTGTTCTTTCCACAGATCCCAGCCTTAGGAAGTCAGAATCCAGGAGAGTCAAGGAGTCCTACCAAGGGATCAGGATCTGACTTTGCAAAATGATTTGAGTGTGAACTGAAAACCCCACATTCTGATTTCATACAGATGAACACCGGGACTGAATACTGCTGGACACACATTTTAATAAATATTCATGTGCATTTTTGTTAGTAGAAATATATTAGTGAAATACTTTCATTTCATGTGCTATAAGTCCAGTAAAGGTCTGTGATTCTTTGGTTGTGCTTTGCTTTTCTGACTCACAGAGAGGCAACAGTAGGAAACAAGTAATTAACTTGGCTTTATAAAACATACAGAATCCATAGAGCACCCAGAGGTGAAGGCGAACACTTTAATGCTGAAGAAGCAGGTTTGACAAAAAGGTTATAGAATCAGTCTCCTGGGCTTGGCAGTGGGAAGGACAGAGTTCAAATCCTGCTATTCGCTACTGTGTGTCTCAGCTGAGAATGAAAGAGTGATTCTCCTTCCCATGTTCCCAGAACCCAAGACACTTGGTGCTCTTTGGAATGACCTACTGTGTGTACAAGCCCTTGATTAAGTACCAACAAGAAGAGAACACATTATTCTTCAAAGAAGATGACCCACTGGTGACGTGCTGTGGGGAGAGATATGTGATTTCTAAAATAGCTGTAAAGGAATTTTGATGTTGATAACTTTACTATTAAACCAGACATTAAAGTTGAACAAAACTCCAACTATTACCAGGTATCAACTATTGCCGTGTATCCTGCCAGATGCCTAATGGAAATCATCCTGGAACAGAAATAAGTTCCAGAAGCAGTTCTGGATGCCTTTCTCAGCATGTAAGGGCATTGATTTCATCACATAATTGTCTTTCTACCAATGAAAACAAACAAAAACTAAAGGCAGAGAAGATGGTACATTCTGCAGGTTTTTTTGTAGGTAGGAAGTAATCCTTAAATGTGGCCTTATTTTGACTTCCTCCACTTTTCACCCCTAGGAAAATAAAGCATTCTTGTGGACTGTGGGGTATGTGTATGTACATGTATCTGTTCCCATACTCATGAGGGAAAGACATGAAGGCTAAGGGCCATGGAAGAGAAAAGAGTTATATTTTGGTACCACAGACCATGAAACCATAATGTTTGATCTACCCAGGGTATATTCCCTTTTAGTTCCCATTTATAACAAACTCAGAAGAAGAAGTCAGTTCCTGGAGCATCAGAGATCTCTTCAACTTTTATATTTCTTCATTTCTATTTTCCCACTGTCCTTTTGTCCTTGCCTTCTGAGAGGTTTATTTTCTGAGGACTTGTTAACACTACTCAGAAATCCAAAAGTGGTAAAGTAAATCCAATGGGCAAAGTAAACCCCAGTTGCAGGGCAGTTGTAAAAAGTAAAATTTGTATAAGCCTCAGCTATCTTTTCAGATGTCTGTAAGATGACTCAGGGACATGACCAGTTCTAAAACACAGCCCTGGAGGCTCAAAAGCAGTGACTAAGCAGGACTTCCTGTGTCTTTCCAGAGTCCTGTCTGCTTCTAGGAACATAAACCCAGTCAGCTTCTTAAAAAGAAAAATGTAGACAGGACGCTTAAGGCAAATACTCTTCTAGTTCACAAATTCAAAACCTTAACTGGCTTCAGACTAACTGCACATATTCTAATCCAAAGCTCTAGATGCCCACCCCCTCTCTTTTCACATCCAGTCATTCAGGTGAAGACAACCCATGGGATTTTTGGGAATGGTTGCCCCTTACTATGCTGTAGAACCAGGGCGAGCTTTTGCTTAATTCTTCCTCTTGCCCACCTTGTTCATATAGTTCCTTCAAGTCTGGATGCAGAGACTTAAAAATAATCACAAATTTACAATACCTATATTTTTTGTTGTTGTTGTAACTGTCACTTCAGTTCTTTGGAAGGCAGAGTGGAGAAGGAGAGAAATATGTGGTATATGCTGTGATTGGAGACGACAGATACTCTTTCCCTTGGGGAGAATTAAGATGGACTTGGATCCTGTATTCCGTCAAGGATGGCTCCAGGTCTTGTGAAATAAGGAGGAAAAGCCAGAACTCCCTTATGTCCCTGATTTCCCTGACTTCCCTGAATTCCTTGGTATTCCTTCTTCTTATACTTCTGGTGGCCATAAATGGCCAACACAATGATAAGCCCCAGTGCCAGGAGAGCCCCAAGTGTGATTCCAATGACTGATCCTGCTGATAGACCACTGCTCTGCTCTGATGGCTCTCCCAGCCTCCACTGGTAGGTTATGGGGTCCTTAATCCAGGATCTTGCCATCCCACCACTGGCCACTATGGCAGCCTCACTCATGAGGGGTAGATAGGTGTAAGGTGGGAGCCTAACAGGGTGCAGGGATCCTTTTGTAAAGATTCCAGCCTTCACACAGTAGGATACTTGGCATCCATCGCTGATGAGGGCTAGCTGTTGGCTGAAGCCCCCAGGACACTTTTTCACAGATAGTACCCCTATGTCTTTGGGCATAGCAGAATCAGCCAAGGGGTTCCCCATTTTGCAGCTGAAGAACCCACCAAAGGGGACTGAAAATTTGTACCCCAACTCATGATCTAGAGAAACGCATACCTTTAGGCCATTGAACAGGCTCAGTGGAATGTAGCTCGTTGGGCATGACTGTTGGTTGGTCATGGGGTTGACGCTCTCACGGCTGTAGAGTCCCCCAAAGAGAAGTCCTGAGGTTGTAGTGACTTTGTCACTGGCTGAGCACCAGTAAGCCCTAAATTCAGCCTTTGCCACTTGGAACACATCTTCACACACTGTCTTACAGAAGATTTTGAGGGTACACTTCTTTTTACACTCCTTTTGCTTGAAACCCTCCTCATGGATCTGAGACAGCAGATGGACAGGGGAATAGCCAGAGGGGCAGGAGAAAGCACCAGTGAGTGGGTTCTTCTGCTCCAAGTTTGGACAGAGGGGAAATTTATCCCCTGAATGCTGTGTGCATTCCTGATAAACCCCTCCGAAGGGGAAGTTGTTTATTTTCCCATCGCAGGAGCCGTCATCTGTATTGGCTTGAAAATTGAAGTTGGGAGAGTCGGCATTGGTGCAGCCTGGGTAGGTGTTAAAGGTGTAGTAGCTTTTCACAGCAGCTTCCACTGTCTTAGACAGCCTCTCCACCAAGTGGCCTGGAAAGCCAGGCAGCTTGTCAGGCTTGACGAAGAAATGCAGGGGCAAGCCCACACGGTCTACTGCCACCAGATGGTTGGTGATGCCCTTCTGCCAGGCCTCAAAGGTGATGCCTGGGTAGAATGGAACCCCTCCAATGCTCTGCACCCTGGAGTTGGTTCGACTAGCAAGGTAGCTCTTTGTCAAAGTATTCTGGGAGTTGTAGTCCATATCAATATTTATGTTCACAACTTTTGAGAAGGTCATTCCTGCAGATGCAGTCACTGTAGTGCGGTTGCCCTTATTGTCCTTAAAGAAGGAGGACTTTACGTGATCCTCCTGCACCAACACGGCCCCCGCGTCCATGCTGGTGATGACATGTGTGCCATAGTTGAGGACCAAGAGCTCTGCCAGGTAGGTGGCCATCTTTGTCTGGTTTTTCTCTAGGTGGTCACAGATGTCTAGGAGCGCCTTCTTAAACCCCAAGCTGAGTTCTGAGCTTGGATTCGATTTGACTGTGTAGACCAGGTTTCTCACCTGAACTCTTGTTGTTACAGCGTGGTCCCTTACTTGAAGGGTCTTCATCCTTTGGAACTCGGTTGAGAACTTGCCATTGACTTTGTGGTGAACATTGAGATCCATGTTGATGGATACTGAGGTGGTGCTCTGGTAATTCACCCAGGAGTCCAGGATTTCTGAGTTCATATCCAGGTTGCTCTCCTTCTGGGCAATGGTGAAGACTTCATCAGGGATGATGTACTGTCCATCCTCTGTGGTCACACAGTGTGTATATGTCAGTTCCGTGACCCGTCCCATGTCTATATTCCGTAGATTATCCCAGCCACCTCCAGGCAGCACTTCAGACAGGTAGAGATTCAAGGCATCCTTGCACTTTTGAAATCCAGCCTCACTCTTCTCTCCCAGAAGCTTGTCTCTTTCAGCAAATGCTACCACAGTCCAGAGGAGGACTGCAGCCTGGAAGCTGTTCATGCTGCAGATAGTCCTAGTCACACGCCAGCCCTAAGCTTCCACCAGCGACCCTGAGGCAAACAGAAAAATGGGAAAGTAAGCAGTTGCTGAAACAGAAATGTCTACATTTGTCTTACAACCACCAGTTGCTGTTCAGGCTTCTCTAACTGAAAAACAGACAAGTGAGAGTTAGTTGGAACATTTAAGACCATTAGGACATTCAAAAAATCATGCTTTACCAGATATAGGAAACTACACTCTTGACAGTTCTCCCCCGTTTTCTTCACCCTATTTACTCTGCAGCAGTGATGATGCCACAGAAAAAGCAGACCCCACCTTTCCTGTTCTCCTCAAGAGTCTGGTCTGGCTTTTTGTTCACTCTCTTGTTCTCATTTCAAAGCTTGGCTCAGGGTTCTCTTATCTTGTGGGTCTCCAGTACCGGATTCTTTTCTCTGACACTGAAGATGTTTGGTGCAATCTCAGCCCCTCTTCATATACCTCTGCCTCCACAGACACAGGAGAGCTCTACCTCAACGACAAACCGTAGACTTCTCATTGGCTCACTGAAGTTGGAGACCATCTCCTTAGAAGGAAAGGGGGAGAACCACTCATTCATGTTTTGTGAGGTCTCATTGTCGTCACAGGCCCTTGTGATCCTGGTCTTGAGATAGCTTTATCTGGTGTTGAGCTTAAGGGTGAAGACAGTTATTTGCAATACACTAGGAAATCTCCGTGTCTTATCCTGAGTGTTACATGTGAGAGTGAGGGACCCTACACTGCTGGTGTTTCCTTTTAGACAAGTATATTTGAGAGAAACACAAAAGACATATCAGAATATAGATTTTGACTTATCAAAACATAAAGTGGCCAAGGAGTATACATTTATAAATTTTTTTTCCGTGTACAATTTACAACAAATATACCTGTTGTTATACCTTTAAATTTCCATTTCATTATTAAGTTCATATATTCAATATAAGTACATAAAATGGAATATAGCTCTTCATTACTCAAATATTAAGTTAAAATCATTTTATGTCTTTCTGACGACATAATTGAATTAAATTTTTTCTTTACCTTCCTCTCTCACTTACTTCTTTCCCTCCCTTGCCGCCCCCCCAGCTCTGTTAGGTCCGTAATTAAGAAAGACATTTTAGATTCATTGATCAAGGATCAGGATTAATGGAAGCTCAATGCTATTAGTTAGAGATAGTTATAATGTGCCTTTGTAACTTATCTAGTAGGCAAGCAGAGTAGTTAATAACATTTTGAATTATACCCTCATGGCTCTCAAAATTCTAGTGTGACCAACACACAGCCTTCTTCCAATTTACAGATTAACATTATATGTATGCATCCTTAAGTTTGCAAGAATTGCATTATCTTGGGTTATCAGTGATGCAGCTGAAAAGCATTTCTGAAGGAATCAGACGTGTTGTTGATTGTCACAGACTGAGTTTCACTGGTCATAAGTCAAATGCTAATGGAGTTCTTTAGATCCAGAAATCCCTCACTGAAGATCTATTAATGCCATAGTACCACACTTGGGGAAACACATTTACACCAACCTCTATAAGGGGTGTATGTGGAAGTGTCCAAGGCCATGTTTATCTGGAGAACCCAGCTGCTGCAGAGGATTCTGCTTAATTTATAACCGGACAGTAATATATTTATAACCCAGGAGAGAGTCCAGAATTTGAAAAAGGGTATTGAATGTCCTTGGATAGTTACAGTCATTGTATATTTGCACACGTCTCTTCAACTGTTTCAGGGATGGTTGCTCAGGAGTGGAAGATCCGCTTAGATGGTTTAAGAGATGTAGTAGAAATTCATCACTCCTTGTTTCATGAGATCCTGTTAAGACCTCACTCTCCCAAGAAGAAAATACAAGTAAGGTAAACATATTTTCTAAACCCAAGTGTTTCTAAACATCTAGATGCTTACTGCTCATCCTGTTTCTGCTTTGCTCCAGTCTTCTGCATCAGTTTTGCCATAGGAAAAGAAAATGAAGATAGCTATGAAGCCTGTAGGAGTGAAATTGCATGAGAAAATGTTTCACTGGCAGGAGGACAAGAGCAGATAAGAGGACATTGTGATCAAAATACATTACATGCATGTATGACAATGCCATGATGAAATATAATTATATATATTGCTTATGAATCACATTAATAAATGCATTAAAAAAGAAACTGACCAAAAATTTAATTAAAATAAAAATATTTTATACCAATATAATTATTTCTAAACATTTATTTATTTGTTTTAATAGGTTTTAGTATTTGTTTATTTTATGTGCATGAGCATTTTGACTGCACCTACATAAGTGAACCCATACAGTGCCTGTGGAGAACAGAAGAATGTGGTGTATCTATGAGCTGAGGTTAGAGGTGATTATCTGCTGTCCAGTGTGGGTGCTGGGAACTCATGTCCTCTAGAAGAGCAGTAAGTAATCATAACTGCTGAGTCCTCTCTCCAGACCCCGACATAATTCTTTCAAATAATTTTGATGAAATATGAAATAATCCTGAAATGCCTTCAGAATGACCTGGACATTTAGCATTACTGTTACTGGAGGTGTCTTCACCAACCAATAAAGCTGACAGCAACTGGATCTGGTCAGTAGGGTTTATCGAGTTTCTTTGATATTTAAATTTTTATTTTACTGTTTTTCTAATTTTTATTTTCTTTATTGAATTTTTTTGCCATTTTTACACAATATAGTTTAAAGGTGTTTAGATCCCCTCCCCTCTCTGCATCTCACTCCAAAGCCCCCACCTATGTGTAAAGGTTGTATTGAAGATATGTCACTTAGGGTTAAACATCTCACAAACACTTATTCTGTGCATTTGCTCAGTTCTGGCACTCTGTAATAGTTTTCTGTCCATTGCAAAAAGAAGTTTGTTTAATAAGCAGTGAAAGATACACTTTTCTAAATATGAGAATGCATATTTAGAATAAAGAAATTACATTGGTATAAAAATGTGGCAAAAGTAGTTTTTCTCTAGGATCTGTGACCTCTTCAGCCATGAGTAGTTGGCTATGTTTATAGCACCACACATGAGTTCCTTCCCGTTGCACCGGCCTCTGTTCCAATTAGACAGCTACTGACTACTCCCCAAGATATAAATGCCACTACTACATCAATAGATATAGTTTGCTGGGTCAGTCGTTGTTTTTAGGATTTGCAGCTGGATAAGACCACTGATTGGTTATCTCCTTTGGCAGCTTATATAGTATCCTCTGGTACCATGAGAGCTAGTCTTCAGAGAGGAGGTTCCAGGTCAGTTCCAGCTTGATTGATCCGAGTCCTGTGTCCAATGTGTGGCCTGTCTTAAGCAATAGAGTCTGACCTTCACATTCTGGGAGGCAATCAAGGACTGTAATAAAAGCCGGTGTTATTTGGGGAGTCTTTTGGACTAACCTGACTCCAAGAGAAGCTTCTCCTGCCCGGCACTATGTTTTTGTTATATAGTCTTCAGCTATACACATGTACTCCTATTCCTTGCATATGTATTTCTCAGTAGGATTTTGAACTAAAACATTCCCTCTGGTTTTTCATACCATCTAAGCATTATTTTCCTCTCCTCTCACTCCCCCTATATAACCCTCCCTACTCCCTCTCCAGTTAAAATGCTACCCTTTTCCCTATTTCCTCCTTAGTAACACCTGTCTCCTACTATCCCCCTCTCTCAAGCTCCTTTTTCCCTTTTATCACCATTGAGCCTTTCCATTTTCTTGGCCCCCCGCATTTATATCAGGATATATACTCACATCTAGGGATTTGGAGCTAAGATACACAAATGAGAGAGAATGTATGTGGTTTGTTTTACTGAGACTGTTTTACTTCACTTAGTGCAACAGTTTCCAGTTCCATTAATATATCTGCAAATTTCACGATTTCATTTTTTTTTTTTACCATTGGGTAGAATTCCATTGTATAAATGTATCACATTTTCATTATCCATTCATCAACTGAAGAACATTTACTTATTTACATTGCTTAGCTATTGTGAAAAGAGCAACAACAAACATGCCTGTATAAGTATCTCTATAGTAGGATGAGTCTTTTGGGTATATGCTAAAGAGTGGTCTAACCAGATCATTTGTTAGATTTATTTTTAGTTTTCTAAGATTTCTCCATACTTAGTTCCACAATAGTTGCACCATTTTGCAATCCCACCAGCATTGCATGAGGGCCTTCCTTTCCTTGCATCCACACCAGCATTTGGAGTCATTTATTCTCTTTTTTCTTAAATTTTTAAAAATTTTTATGTGTATGAGTATATTGCTTGCATATATGTAAGTGTACCCATGTCTTGCAGTATTTGCGGAAGTCAAGAGGGTGTCAGATCCCTTGGAACTGGAGTCACAAACACATATTAGCTGCCATATTGGTGCTAGGAATCAATGGATCCCAGGTCCTTTGTAAGACAAGCCAGTACTCCTAACCACTGAGCCATCTCTCTAGTCCTGTCAGTTATTCTCTTAATCTTAGTCATTCTGTCTGGGGTTAGATGAAATCTTAAAGTAGCTTTGATTTGTCATTGATCTGGGTTTCTTCTCTTTCTTCTATGCCCATGATGCATAAAGCTGGTTGTTTCATGGTGTCCCACATTTCCTGTATATTCCTTTCCTGTTTTTTTTTAAAAATTCATATTCTTCCTTGAGTGGTCCAATTCTTCAACTTTATTATCCAGTACTGATATTATATTTTCCATTTCATTCATTCTGTTGGTGAGTCCCGAGGACTGGAATTAAAGGAAGGCACTATCCCACCCAGCACTGTGTTAGTTTTTAATAATGAGCACTTATTATCCATTTAGTAAATGGGTATTACCGACTACCAACAGCAGTATATAGTAATCTACCCTCAGTGATCAAGAAATAAAAACATTTTTAAATGAAATTAGCCAGGGGTAGTGGCCAGGAGTAGTAGCATATCCCTTAATTCCAGAACTCAGGAAGCAGAGGTGGGTCTCTGTGAGTACTAGGCCAGCCTGGTCTATATAAGAAGTTCCAGGCTAGCCACTATTATATATTGAGACTTATATAGACTTTTCCCCAAAAAAAAAAAAAAAAAAAAAGAAAAGAAAAGAAAAAAGAAAGAAAGAAAAGAAACAAATTACTTTGCATCATCATATGCCTGGAATATTTGAAAGCCTGTGAACTCTGTGATTCCTTTGCTCTTGGGGGACCATCTCTTTCCAATTCATGGATGAAAGAAGTGTAAACTATGGGGATTTGGGGCACAGCCTGAATTAGCACACCAAGCTCTTAACAAGCACATTTTCCTGTTTTACCCCTTCTTTCACCAAGTCCCTCTGTTTTCTCTTGTACTGAAACACATGTGCAAGCATATATTCTCTTCACATAGTCAACCTGGGGGAGAGAACTGGCCTTGGGCTACCCACCAAACATTGGCCTCTAGCAGAGCAAGGCAGTTCTACACAAAAGGTGTACACGCACTGTGAGAAAAACAATTTTACTTCCTCCAGTAAGAAGCAAGATGAAAGTCTCCTCTGCTTGACCATATGCAAACTTCTGTCACCATGTCACAAGGAGCTGAACCATGATTCATAGCTGTGGCTCACTTCTGTGTGGGCTTGGCACCTGATTGGGTGTTTCCCACATCTACAGATTTCATCATTGTCCTGAGATGGTTGCATTGCACAGGATCATCTCATTTTGAGCCTTTGGCAGGAATCAAGGAGACAAGTGTGAGAGATGGAAGGCAAAACTGAGAACCACAATTTTTGCAGACTGTGGTGGAAACTCTGATCCAGAATGTGGATGGAGTGTCAATGAATGTAGTGACAATATTTTGACTCCTAACCTTCTGTTCTGAGAGTTTCTTGGCCAGCTTCATCCCCTGAGAGTCAGCTCTTCCCAGCAGGACAGTCTTTTAACTGACCACAAAAATACGAATGCAGTGGTTTCCTTCCCCTTTTAATATGGATGGAAGAATCAAAAGGGACATGGGACTTTCTGAATAGTCATATTTAAATCTAGGTCAGCTTTTGGAAGAGGATGGATGACATTTCCCAAATGTTTGCTAAAATTTCTAGCGAAGAAACTTGGTAAAGTTGGATGTTAGCCATCAGAAGACATGGGCAATAGCCAGAAATCTCTAGTTTTATTACAAAGTAATATACAAAGCAGAACAGGGAGAAGTCTAGAGTTTTTCTTGAAGGGATTTACATGGTCTATGGAACTTTTATTTCCCTGTGAGACTTTGACCAGAGTTATGTTATAACACAAAAAGCCTTAAAAGACCCCTGGTGAGCCAGTGGCCTGGCAATCTCACACCATCTGTGAACCATTTTCTTGGAAACCAAGAGCAACTGTGATGGTAATTAAGTTGAAATGCAGTTTGTAGAATGACTCCAAACTACAGAGAATAAACTTTGCATTAGAACTTTACAGTATTCATCAAGGTGGAAAATTGGTTCAAGTCAGAGTCTGTAGGGTAAGATACTCAGTTTCAAGACATCAAGGAGGACTGCCTAAGGGTAGGGTCAGCATTTACAATCTGCTGGTGAAGACAGGAACATAAACCTTGATCTGACTTTTCAAGGGACCCCACAGGAGTGAGAACAGCATTGGGAAGTGTACCTCTAAAGGACAATGCAGATGTGTGAGCAGCATCTGTGACCTGACCTGTAAATGATTGTCTACTGATGGAACCAGTATCTGTGATGTGATCACACAAGGGGCTGGAAAGGGATGGGATCAATATTCACTCCCAGATGAGGAAACTAGGCGCCACAAGCCCATTGACAGCCAGAAGCCAGAACCAGCCTTATCTAAAAGCTCCACAAGCCCATTGACAGCCAGAAGCCAGAACCAGCCTTATCTAAAAGCTCCACAAGCCCATTGACAGCCAGAAGCCAGAACCAGCCTTATCTAAAAGCTCCACAAGCCCATTGACAGCCAGAAGCCAGAACCAGCCTTATCTAAAAGCTCCACAAGCCCATTGACAGCCAGAAGCCAGAACCAGCCTTATCTAAAAGCTCCACAAGCCCATTGACAGCCAGAAGCCAGAACCAGCCTTATCTAAAAGCTCCACAAGCCCATTGTCAGCCAGAAGCCAGAACCAGCCTTATCTAAAAGCTGCAAAACAGGCAGGCACCGCTGGTCAAGCTTCAAGGATCAAGCTGTAAACAAATCTTACGGGCGGAAGGACCACCCTTAGGGCCCGATACCAGTAATCCCATTTCCCCTTAGCCCCGACCCTTACCCCATATCTCTGTGTGTTTTTGAAATTACTCTGTGTTTTTCCCTTTAGCCCCGACCCTTACCCCATATCTTTGTGTGTTTTTGAAATGACTCTGTGTTTTTGAATTAACGAATAACTGCTCTTCTGCTTCTGTACCCTGCTTCTGCTCTATAAAAACTGCCAAACCCCAACCTGGGGCGCACAAGTCCTCCGAGGAGACTCTGTGCCCACAGGTACCTGTGCATCAAATAAACCTCTTGCTGTTGCAACCCGAAAGGCTGACTTGTCCTCAGTGGTTTCAC
>NW_008337142.1:553501-558320 GCF_000622305.1 Nannospalax galili | reverse complement strand
TGGGACCCTGAATACTTAATCAGCTGGTCCAATTCGTAAAGGATCGACTGTCTGTAGTTCAGGCACTAGTCCTCACCAGCCAGTACCAGGCATTGAGGACCCAGGATCCAGATATATTATGATGAGTGAAAGATTCCACTCATATGTCCAAGAAAAAGGGAGGAATGAGGAAACTAGGCGCCACAAGCCCATTGTCAGCCAGAAGCCAGAACCAGCCTTATCTAAAAGCTCCACAAGCCCATTGTCAGCCAGAAGCCAGAACCAGCCTTATCTAAAAGCTGCAAAACAGGCAGGCACCGCTGGTCAAGCTTCAAGGATCAAGCTGTAAACAAATCTTATGGGCGGAAGGATCTCTGTGTGTTTTCGATACCAGTAATCCCATTTCCCCTTAGCCCCGACCTTTATCCCATATCTCTGTGTGTTTTCGATACCAGTAATCCCACTTCCCTTTAGCCCCGACCCTTACCCCATATCTTTGTGTGTTTTTGAAATGACTCTGTGTTTTTGAATTAACGAATAACCGCTCTTCTGCTTCTGTACCCTGCTTCTGCTCTATAAAAACTGCCAAACCCCAACCTGGGGCGCGCAAGTCCTCCGAGGAGACTCTGTGCCCACAGGTACCTGTGCATCAAATAAACCTCTTGCTGTTGCAACCCGAAAGGCTGACTTGTCCTCAGTGGTTTCACTCTTACACAGATTCTTGAAGGATTGCTCCAAGATATGACCATCATCTATGATATCACTTGAAAAGTTCTGCCCAGTGATGGGATCAACATCAAGACCCCTTTCAAAGGACTGCTCAAGGACGTGATAGGCACCTGAGACCCTGGGAAGAAATGTTGAGAGTCAAGGCTTGAATACTTAATTATACATTAGTTGAATATTACCTACTGGTTACCACAGTACTTTAAGTAGCCAGTGATTTATCTTAAATTCTTTTTGTCTTCATCTTTTTAATAGGCACATAGCAATAGTATTATTTTATGAGGTATGGTGTAGTAATTGGATATGTACATAGTGTATAGTGATCAAATTAGAACCTTAGGCCATTAATATTTCATCCTTTTGAAATGTAAAATTGCTTTGTGTTGGAAGCCTTCAAAATCCTCTTTTTCTTTACAGAATACATAATAAATTGCTATAAACTTTACACATGTTGTATAGAACTCAAACATCTTCCTTTTATCTATGTCATCTAACTTCCTTAATCTCCGTTTCCCAGCTTCTAGTAACCACTATTCTATTCTCTACTTCCATCAGATCAACTATTTTAGCTTTCTATCTGAATGAGAGCATGCATGCTCATCTTTTGGTTCCTGACTTATTTAACAAAATGTCTTCAAGTTCCATCCATCTTACTGAAAATGATACATTTGATAGACCTTATTCTTTTCATGGCCAAAAATTTCCATACTCTGTATATGCTGTACTTTCTTCATTTAATCACCCACCAGTGGATATCTTGCTTGATTCCACATCTTTTCTAGTATGAATAGTGCTCCACTAAATGGGAACATTTAGTGCAGGAGAGACAACTCAGTAAATAAGGTGCCTGCTGTGTAAGCATGAACACCTGAGTTTGGACTCATGCAGCCATGTAAAAATTCTTGGTATGGTGTCTGTAATCCCAGTGCTTAAAAGGAAGAGACAGGGATATCCCTCGGGCTTGTGGACCAGTGAATCCAATTGAATTGGTGAGCTCCAGATTCAGTGAGTGTTCCTGTCTCAAAAAATAAGTTGGAGAAAAATTAAAGAATGTACCCAACACCAATCTTTGACTTCCATATGAATGTGGCTACATGTGTACGTACAAACACGGACACATATACCACAATGAAATATGAGCATGTAATTATCTTTTCATTATACTAAATTCATTTTCTCTGTATAGATGCCAGGGGTAAGATAGCTAAGTCATATAGTAGGCCTATGAGGATCACTTTTGTTGTTTTTGAGACAGTGTCTCCCTGTGGCCCCAGCTGGCCTGGAATTTGCTATGTAGTCCAGGCTGACCTTGATTTCACAGAAGTGTACCTGCTTCTACCTCTGAGGTGGGGTTAAAGGCATGTCACACCAAACCTGACATATGTATATATATATGTATCATTGTTAAATATATAATATATATTGCATATGTATTATATGTATATATTTTTAATGAACATCCCACAATGGCTATAGAAAAAATATACAAGGATATAGCAGTCCTTATCTCTTAAATAGTGCAGGAGCAACTGAAGTTGACAAGGTGGAAGGAAACATTTTTTACCCTATAGTATTTGAATTTCTTTAAAATTTTTTTATTTATTGTTTATTATTTTTATTTTATGTGTATGAGTGTTATGTCTGCATGTAGGTAAGTGCACCCGTGTCATGCAGTGCCGGTGGAGGACAGAAGAGGCTGTCAGATCCCCTCGAACTGGAGTTACAGACAGATGTTAGCTGCCATGTGGGTGCTAGGATTTGAACCTGGGTCTTCTAGAAGAACAGTCTTAACTGCTGAATCATCTCTCCAGCCCCTTAAAGATTTTTTAAATTTATTTTTTATTTTTTAGAAAAAGCATTTCATTACAGCTTTAACATACTCAATAACAATGTCCAGAGCAAAGATACATCTCTTTCAAAAGTGACTATATAATTTTTAGTTTCACAGTTGAATTAATATAGTTATACAAAATTGAACTCAGTATAAACCCTGTAAGACATAAAATTGAATGAGTTTTTGACCTTTAAAAATGAATTTTTAAAAATATTGTATTTTAGGCCCTCACTTCCCTCTGCTTCCCTGGGCTGGCAAGACCCGCCGCAAGCCTCTCTCTGACCCACATAGCTCTCTCCAGGACCAATCCAGCTCCTCAGTACAGTCCCCAGGAGTCCTTGGGCCCGCTTCCCACCCCATCTGCCTTTGCATCTCTGGGTGGCCCTGCCACAAGCTGCCCTAGACCAGCATCTTTCCTGGGCCCGGCTCCCAGGCGAGTCCAAACCCCAAATTCCTGAGGCCAAAATCTTTCCTGGAGGGATCCAGACCTTAGGAGAAAGGCTGAGAGCATGTGATCCTCATCTGACTTGTGCCTCTGTGGGAACTGCTGAAGACAAAAGCAAGCTGGCCACTCCAGTATAAAATCAAAAGAGAGAAACAGAAGCTTAGACAAGCCAGCTTTTCATGCACAAAAAGTAAACCACAAAGATACATAAAGTTCACAAAAAGAAGCAGACCTAAACTTGAAGGCTTGAGTCTCACACAAGAATCAGAAAAAACAGAAGAAATCCACATGTCAAAATCACAAAGGAAAAATACAATATGGAAAACCAAAATAGTATGTTCCCATCAAACTCCACCAGTTCTCTAGAAGAAGAACCCCCTAGAGACAATGCAGGACATGGAACTCAAAAGAACAATGATGAATATGATAAAAGAATTCAGTGAATTTAAAGAAGACACAAACAAGGTAATCATAGAGCTGAAGGAAGATAGGGATAAACTTCTGAATGAATTCAGAAAAGAGCTAGAAATATTGAAGAATACTCGGGCTGAAATAAAGAACGAAGTGAAACACTCCATAAGCCAATTAGAAATGACAGGAGAAAGCCTCACCAATAGGATAAACAAAATGGAAAACAGAGTATCATGACTGGAAGATAAAGTGGACGAACTAGACCACTCAAGCAAAGATTATGAAAAATTTAAGAAATCACAAGAATGGAATATGCAGGAATTGTGTGACACCATAAAAAGACCAAACTTATGAATCATAGGCATACAGGAAGGAGAAGAATCCCAAGATAATGGCATGGACCAGATCTTCAACAGAACTGTGGAAGAAAATTTCCCAAAATTAAAGAAAGACAAGCCCATACAAATACAAGAAGCATGTAAAACATCAGACAGGACCAGAAAAGAAACTCGCCATGACACATCATAGTAAAAACACTAAACATACAAAACAAAGCGACAGTTCTGAAAGCTGCAAAAGAGAAACAACAAGTAACATATAAAGGAAAACCCATTAGGATTAGAGCTGACTTTTCAGTGCAAACTGAAAGCCAGAAGACCCTGGACCTAGTATTCCCAGTTTTAAATGATCACAGATGCCAACCCAGATTACTATACCCAGCCAAAATGGCTACTATAGTCAAAGGGGAAAGAAAAATCTTTCATGACATAAATAGGCTGAAGGAATTCTTCTCCACAAAACCAGCCCTTCAGAGAGTTCTGGAAGCAATACAAAGAGCTGAGGAATGACTATACCCAAGGGGTTGTGGAAAGAAATCCAATGAAGGTATAACTGTGGAAAAGTACACCTATATCAAGAATGTAAACAGAAATAAAAGTGACAGGATTCAATACTCATCTTTCATTAATAACTTTAAATATTAATGGACTGAACTCCCCAGTCAAAAGACACAGACTATGTGAATGGATTAAGAAACAAAACTCATCTTTTTGTTGTCTACAAGAAACTCATCTCACTTTTAATGACAGACACTATCTCAAAGTGAAAGGATGAAAAAAATATACCAAGCAATTATCTTAAAGTGAAAGGATGGAAAAAATATACCAAGCAAATGGCACTAAGAAAAAAGAAGGTGTAGCAATTCTAGTATCTGACAAAAAAGACTTTAAACTAAAACTATTCAGAAGATTCAAAGAGGACCACTTCATTTTGATCAAAGGAACAATGAATCAAGAAGATATTATAATCATGAACATATATTCACCAAACTCTGGTGCACCCAACTTCATAAAAACGATACTACAGGACTTTAAGACCCAAATTAACCCCAACTCATTAATAGTAGGGGACTTCAATACGCCACT
>NW_008337142.1:545606-553311 GCF_000622305.1 Nannospalax galili | reverse complement strand
AAAAGATTGAAATAATTCCATGCATTCTATCAGACCATAATGCAATAAAGCTTACAATCAACACCAGAAGAAACCCTAATCACCACATGAACATGTGGAGGTTACACAACACACTCCTGAATGATGAATGGGTCAAAAGAGAAATTAAGAAAGTTGTGGAAAATCTTGTGACTGATTTTGCCTTTTGCCTTACACACCTATCATGTTGGAATGCAGTGCTTCCTGTTTCTTATCAGAGAGAAAACTATGTAAGTCACATGGTTTCCAGGAATCTGAAACTTGGAGAAACGGAAACTTATCATGCTAATAAGGCATCTGGCCCGCTAGATTATAATAGGATACTAGTTTGCCATGCTAATATGGGATCCCACATGATGTGTTATGACTGGACTATTACCCCTATAGAAGCCTGTACTTTTCCTGCAATAAAGCAGATCTGTGTTACTGAACCTGGTCTCCCCCATCTGAATGAGGCGATGCTGGCACAGACTCACCAGCCCTGGGGTCTGGACCGGACGACTGATCAGAGGAACTGAGAGAGCAGGAAAGTGACCATACCCGGAGGAGAGCAGCCACAGCCGGCAACCACACCTGGTGCCCAACGTGGGGCATTATCTAACCGCTGGTCTACAATGTGGTCATCATAAAAGGCTTTGTTGTCTGTAGTTAAAACAGTTTCCATGTCACGAAGGATATCTCTCCCCCCAAAATTATGGGGAAGCCCCATGGCTAAGAGCGGTCTAACAGCTCCTGTGTTGCCGCTCAGATCAGTCCAGATTACCAGACATTGGACCTGTTGGGTGTTCTGTAAACCCCCAACTCCTTGTATAGGGGGTCCAGGTTTACAGTGCCAATGAGAAAATGGTTCCTCTTGTCTGATTACAGAAATATCAACCCCTGTATCAATTAGGCCTTTAAACTTATGGCCATCTAGGGAAAGTTGCATTCTAGGCTTATGCAAATCAATAAGTATCATCCATTCGACATGAGGGGTGTATTCCCTTACTTCCTCTCTTTGGGGTGGGGTTGAGAGGTGCCCTGTTGCCCATTTAAAGGCACCTTTTGTATGGGTCTATCATTTGCATCCACCTTAAACCTGCATTCTCTTGCCCAATGAAAGCCTTTGTGGCATCTTGGGCATTTTGAAGGGGGAAACTGCCTCCTTTTGGCCTCTTTCATAATCGTATTAGGGGAGGTGTGTGACCAATGGCCCTGTCCCCCACAGGCCAACATTTGCCTTTGCCCATCTCGGCCTGCGGCTGATGAGCAGCCAGTGCCTCAGCAAGGGCCGTAGCATGGGCCTGAGTGGTCTCCACATCTCAGCAGCCCAGAATCCATTCAGAGACATCTTTGTGTCTAACAGGTCCTATGGCAAGGTGACACTCTGTAGAGCAGCCTTCATATACAAGATCCTTGAGCAAGGCATCGGCAGCTCCCTGATGACTGATCTTTCTATTTATACTTTGTTTGGCATCTCTCAACAAAATCAGAGAAAGACTTGCCTGGTTTTTGTATCAATTTGGTCAATTTGGTATCACCACGAGTCGGCATACTTTGAAAAGCATGAAGCGCGCAAAGCCGTACTTGTTCAAAGTAGCAGGGAGGTCCCTGTGCCTGAGCTTGGGGGGTCTCAAAATTGCTGTGTCTTACTAGAGCATCAATTCCAATGTTTTGGATGTTGGCATTTGTATTGCACTCTGCCTGTTGTTCACATTCATCTTGGTAAGCAGATTTCCATAAAAGGAAATTGCCTCCCTGCAAGCAGGCATGGGCAATATTCTGCCAGTCACAGGGGTATTGGTTGAATGACTGATTGTATCTAATAACTGACCAAACCAGGGTGAGTGAATGCCATCCTCAACTGCTGCCTTATGCAGCTTCCTTAAGGTATCATGAGAATATGATTCCAGACATTGGGGTTCTGTTGTCCCTGATTGATGGTAACCAGGAAAAACTGTGGAAAATCACCCATTGTATCATAGGAGAGGGGCCTAGGTGGGAGGGGCTTCCAGTCCTCCTCTGAAAGGGAGGGGTAGATGGACTGGGGGGAAACTTCCTTAGAGCTAGTGCAAGATGGCAGAAATTAGCCATCGCCCCATAATGGCAGAGCGGAGGCTGCCTTAACTTCCCGTTTTTCATCAAAGCCAATACAAGATGGTGGAGGGTAGCCACCACCCCGTAATGGTGGGGCAGGGGCGATCTTGACTTCCTGTTTTCCATCAGGGGGATCCTCGGACTCTAATTCCTCATTTTTTACCTCATTATCAGCAGTCATCATTTCCACATCAGAAATCAGTTAGTTTGGTTTTGAATGGAAATGCCTGGGACAGGCCGTCCCCACCATCCTGTTGCTTTATTTGTTTATCTATGTTTTTTTAGTATGAGATTATTCTGCTCAGGGGCATTGGGGGGAACTCCCTGAAGTGAGGCCAGAATTGCAGTCACAATGGGGTAGAATGCCCAGATAATGGACACCCCTCCCTGACTTCTCTCTTTCTAGCCATGAATAGCACACAAGCCCATTGCTATGGATCCGAACAGCAGGAATCTGTGAACAAAGGAGCAAGTACTAGCACATCATCTAATGCCTTAGTTACTACCTTCTCTGTTACCCTAATTTGCCTACTTCTGAGGAGAGAAACAAGTGCAGCAGTGCGGAGGCCTGAGGCCGGCAGCAGCTGGATGACTATTCCTCATGCTGGAGGTCACTCACCCTGCAAGACGTACCCAAAGGGACTCAGGAACCATTCAAGGAGATGATTGGCGAAGACAGGAGTGGCACACCCAACTGAAGATCATGAGCCTGAAGAAAAAGCAGAGCAAAACGAAAGCGGCGAGCAACCACGGGAAGAGCACCGAAAAAGGGGGCATCAGGAGCCCAAGGTGTTACTGCTCAGAGTGCTACAGCTCTGTGGGGAGGGATCCCAGCCACACGTTTGGGCACCAGCTGTGGTCGCCGGCTGTGGCTGCTCTCTGGCTATGGTCGCTCTCCTGCTCTCTCAGTTACTCTGATCATTTGTCTGGTCCAGACCCCAGGGCTGGTGAGGAGTCTGCACCAGCATCACCACATTCAGACACAGGAAACAAGGTTCAGTGACACAGCCACCCCCCATCAAACTAACATGGGACACTAAAGCTCCCATAAGGATGGAGCAGTGGCCTCTTCCTTTACATGAATCAATTCACTTGATCTCTTTGGTCCAGGAACAATTATCCTTGGATCAGATTGAGCCCTTCCTTAGTCCTCATAATTCTCCCATTTTTGTAATAAAAAAGAAATCAGGAAAATGGAGAGTTTTACATGATTTAAGGGCTATTAATGAGCATATGAAGCCTTTAGGGACCCTTCAACCTGGACTGCCTCACCCTACTACTGCTATTCCCAATGAATGCACAATTATTATATAGATATTAAGACTGTTTCTTCTCTATTCCTCTTGATGATGATGATAAGACCTATTTTACCTTCTTTATACCTGCCACTAACTATACCCTTCCAGTTCAATGCTATCAATGGAAGGTTTTGCCTCAGGGCATGAAAAACAGTTCTACTATCTGCCAATATTATGTGGCCCATGCCTGCAGACCTTTGCTGACTGAGGTTTATATTTTACATTATGTGGATGACATTCTTATCACCCATAAGGATCCTAAGATCTTACAAGGAGCTTTTCAAAATCTCAAAACAAGCCTCCAGGCATTAGGTCTTACTATTGCACCAGATAAAATACAGTTACATGCCCCCTTATACCTTTTTGGGTCACTCTATTCAAGATGTCATCTGGCCCATAGCTCCTGTTCTTACCCTACCAGATGAGGTTACTCTTTCAGAGGCGCAGACCCTCTGTGGCAACACCAGTTGGATACGGGGCTTCTTACCCATGTCCACAGAAGAGCACACACCATTCTTTGACCTCTTGCAGGGTACTGATATGGTCTCCATTCCCGCAAGGTCTCTCTGGAGGCACAATGTGTTGTCACAATGATTAATTCTCACCTGTCCCAAGCATTTGTAAATAGGATACAGCCAAAGTTGCCCATCCAAGAACTAGTTATTCCTACTAAAAACACCCCTTTAGGAGTGCTCTGGCAGACCCAGGACCGCTGATATGGGTCCACTGTTCATGGAGTCAACTTCACAAGGTCATCCTGGCTATTGAGGCATGGGCTGTGCTAGCCCTTAAACTTGTCCACACCTCCCACCTTCTCTATGGCAGCTAACCTGAATCATTGGATCTTCCCCTTCCACTTCACATGCTCCAGTCATTGTTCCTTGACAACCCTGGCTTCCAAACTCTCCTACTAGTCTATCAGGGGAAATACGGCAATCATCCTAAACATAAACTCCTTCAAGGAATAAGACAGCTTCCCCTGTCCCTATTTCTCCAGGCATTCCCAAAGCATAACCCTCTTCCTAAGGCTCCCCTAATATTTACTGATTCTAGTAAATACAAATTTGGTTATGTAATTTACCAGGAAGGACAACTCTCCTCACATGAGGTTTTCCCTTTCCAGGGATCTGTACAGCTCGGAGAGCTCTCAGCCATGTTACAGGTCTTTCAGGATCTCCCTACAACTCCCTGTAATATTTTTTCCTGACAGTGCTTATTTAGTTCAGACTCTACAACATCTGGCCTTTGCAGCTTTCTGGCCCTGCCAGAGTCCCCTTGATTTGTTCCTCTCCTCATTACATTACTTGAGCAGCGCTCTGCCCCTTGGTATATTCAATGCTTGTGCTCTCATTCCAATCTCCCAGGGCTTCTGGCAGAGGGCAATGCCACCATTGACAAACTGGTCCTGAGCACCACCCTAGACTCCACCATAATTCAACAAGCTAGAGACTTACACACCCATTTTCATCTTTCTCCCCAAGCTATACATAAGCTCCTGCCCACTCTACCAATTCAGAGCTGCAAGCATTTGGTCCATGCCTGCTCCTCTTGTGCCCCTCTTCTACCTCTTCGGACCATTACAACCCACTGGAACTCTCCCTAGAGGCCTTGGCCCCAACAAGATATGGCAAATGGATGTCACTCATTTTTCTCCTTTTGGCAAGCTCAAGTATATCCATCATATTATTGACACTTATTCCAATGTCCATTTTTCATTGGCCTGCTCTGGCGAGATGGCTTCTCATGCCATAAGAACTGGCAAATATGCCATGGTCCTTATGGGAATTCCTTGGCAAATAAAAACAGATAATGGCCCTTGTTAGTTTCCGCTACCTTCAGCCATTTTTGCTCTGACTGGAATATTAGGCATATAACTGGTATCCCTTACAATCCTCAGGGTCAAGGGATTGTTGAAAATTCCCACCAAACACTCATTAAACAAATACAAAAAATAAGGGAAGACTATGATAAAGGCCCCTGCTATAGGACCCCAATTTTGTTATACAACAAACTCTATTTGTATTAAATTTTCTAAAATTTGACTCCAATGGCCTCCCACCAGCAATAAAGCATTGGGGGGCATTCACTCAGCCCACACCTGCCTCCATGGTGAAATGGAAGGACCCTCTCACAAGTGAATGGAAAGGTCCACACCTATTTTTAACACAAGGGTGAAGCTATGCTTGTGTCTTTCTAGATAATGTTCCAGCCCCCATTTGGATCCTAGTCCAGAACATCAGAATTGCCTGCGACGGAAAACCTCCCTCCACAACCACTGACCCCAGAGATGGCAGTCCTGACCCTGGAGGAAACAGTGCACCTCTCAGCCACTGAGAGATCGATCCAATGTCACAGACCACAAAAGCCACCAACCTGGGGAGACCTCGAACATCTCTCTCCACAAACAGAGACATTAGCTAAGCTAAGTCCTCAATCCAGAAGAAAACCTTTGTCTGTGTTCCTTATTATGTGTGCCATCATTACTGCTAACTCCTGATTTTTGGAACCTGCATTGTTAAGGGTCTTGATAATTTTGTTAAAACTCATATTTCTCTGGTTCAGTTAGCTGTTGCCCCGCCTCCAGATCTTGCCAGGCATATCTCTGCAAGCAAGGACCCACTGTTCCTTGCCCTTACCAACCTATAATAATAGAGATATGAAAAATAGGCTTGAGCATAGGTGTAAAATCTTACGGAACAACCACACAAGGGCCCGACTGCCAGAGCCACAGGAAATGCCTTGTGATATGTACTCCTGTTGGCAGACTGTGAGACCATTGCCGAAAACTTGCCACTCCCTAATCCTCATCATTACCCCAGATGGGACGACCCCACTCCATCTGCTTTTATTGAATTCTTAGCCCTTTAAGAGACCTTTGCACAGGCCAAAGCTTGATACACTGCCTCTCCCTCTGCTAGACCATACCAAGGGACTCACCCTTCAAGGGCCAGTAGTCAATGACTGGTAAGATCCCAAAAGATGGGACAACCTAAGACGGGCACAGTCCATAATGCTGGGTGACCCCTGAGGTGAGGACAACAATGCTGAGGCAATGAACCTTGACTCCCACTGGTTGGCATGGAGTTGCCCCAGCCTGCTCTCAAGAAAACTTGCCATCTTGAAGGATAGGGCCCATAATAAGGGATCAATCCCTTGCCTCCCAAGCCATTCTACCTTATCTTGATGAACAACAGAAAAAAATGCCACATGCAGCCCCTGGACTGATATCAGTATGCTATATATTCTGAACTGTGCCTCACTCTTAAAAATGAAAAAATAGGGGGAGATGTTGTGGAAAATCTTGTGAGTGATTTTGCCTTTTGCCTTACATACCTATCATGCTGGAATGCAGTGCTTCCTGTTTCTTATCAGAGAGAAAACTATGTAAGTCACATGGTTTCCAGGAATCCAAAACTTAGAGAAACTGAAACTTATCATGCTAATAGGGCATCTGGCCTGCTAGATTGTAATAGGATACTAGTCTGCCATGCTAATAAGGGATCTCATATGCTGTGTTATGACTGGACTATTACCCCTATATAAGCCTGTACTTTCCTGCAATAAACCAGATCTGTGTTACTGAGCCTGGTCTCCCATGTCTGAATGCAGTGATGCTGGCTCAGACCCCTCACCAGCCCTGGGGTCTGGACCAGACGACTGATCAGAGGAACTGAGAGAGCAGGAGAGCGACCATAGCTGGAGGAGAGCAGCCACAGCTGGCAACCACAAGAAAGAAATAAAAGTATTCCTGGAATTAAATGAAAAGGACAATACAACACAACAAAACCTCTGGGACACACTGAAAGTAGTCCTTAGAGGGAAGTTTATAGCTCTAAGTGCCTACATCAAAAAATCAGAAAGAACACAAATAAATGACTTAACATTGCAACTCAACACAATTGAAAAGCAATAGCAAACAAAACCCAAACCCATCCCACAGTGGGCTTGGCCCTCCCACATCACTCAACAATCAAGAAGGTGCCCCCACGGACATAGCCACAGGCCAGTCCAATAGAGGAGATTCCCCAACTGAGGCTCCCTCAACCCAGGTGTGTCAAGTTGACACTAAAGCTATCCAGCACACCCAGTTAAGCAAAAGAAAGAAAGAGCACTTCCAAATCAACAAACTCAGAGATGAAAGGGGAAACATCACAACAGATACCAGAAAGATACAGAACATTATAAGGGAATACTTTAAAAACCTATATGCTACTAAATTTGAAAACCTAAAAGAAATGGACAGATATCTAAAGGCATGGGAACCACCAAAATTAAACCAAGAAGAGATTAACACCTTAAACAGACCCAAAACA
>NW_008337142.1:544703-545573 GCF_000622305.1 Nannospalax galili | reverse complement strand
TAAACCAAGAAGAGATCAACAGCTTACATATACCAATAACACATAGGGAAATTGAAACAGTAATACAAAACCTCCCAACTGAAAAAAGCCCAGGACCAGATGGATTTACAGCAGAATTCTATCAGACATTGAAAGAAGATCTCCATCCAACACTACTTAATTTGTTCAAATAAATAGAAATGGAGGGAGAACTTCCAAATTCTTTCTTTGAAGCCAGCATCCCTCTAATACCCAAGCCAGGATAAGATACGACCAAAAAAGAAAACTATAGACCCATATCCTTAATGAACATAGATGCAAAAATTCTCAACAAGATACTTGCAAACCACATAAAGACGCACATCAAAGCGATCATCCACCATGATCAAGTCGGCTTTATTCCAGAGATGTAGGGATGGTTCAATACATGTAAGTCAATAAACTTCATAAATCATATAAATGGACTCAAAGACAAGAACCCCATGGTCATCTCAACAGATGCAGAGACAGCCTTTGACAAAATTCAACATGCATTTATGGCCTACGTCTTAGAGGGAATTGGGGTGGAGGGAACATACCTCAACATAATTAAAGCATATACAACAAACCCACAGCCCAACATCATTCTAAATGGAGAAAAACTGGAAGCATTCCATAAAAATAAAGAAACAGACAAGGCTGTCTACCATCTCCACTTCTCTTTAACATACTACTTGGAACTCTTTTTTTGCAAGAGCAATAAGACAAGAGAAGGAAATTAAAGGAGTAAAAATTGGAAAAGAAGAGATCAAATTATCCGTTTTTGCAGATGATATGATATATCTAGGAGACACCAAAAATTCCACCAGAAAACTCCTAGAAATTATTAACACATTCAGTAAAGTGGCAGGT
>NW_008337142.1:541990-544462 GCF_000622305.1 Nannospalax galili | reverse complement strand
GGAGGGACACCCCATGCTCATAGTGAAAATGACCATCCTACCAAAAGTCATTTATAGATTCAATGCAATGCCAATCAAAATCCCCATGACACTTTTCTCTGAATTGGAAAAAACTGTCTGAAGACTCATATGGAAGCACAAAAACCTCAGATAGCCAAAATAACACTGAGCACCAAGAGCAATGCCAGGGGGATTACTATACCAGATTTTAAGCTGTATTACAGAGCTATAGTCATAAAAACAACATGGTACTGGCACAAAAAATAGACCCATAGATTGATGGAACAAAGTTGAAGAACAAAATATGAGTACATGCAATTTCAGCTACCTAATATTTTACAAAAGGGCCAAGAACATTCACTGGAGCAAAGACAGCATGGTCAGAAAATGGTGCTGGCAAAACTGGATCTCCACCTGTAGAAGAATGAAAGGAAACGCCTATCTTTCACCCTGCATAAAAATCAATTCCAAATGGCTCAAAGATCTCAATGTAAAGCCTGAAACTCTGAAACTCTTAGAAGAAAAAATTGGGAAAAACCTACAAGATATAGGAGATTTTCTAAACTGGACATCAATTGCTCAGGAAACAAGGGCAAGAATTAAAAAATGGGACCTCATTAAACTAAAAAGCTTCTGTACATCAAAGGAGTCAACCAAGGAAGAAAAAAGAAAACCCATAGAATGGGAGAAAATCTTCACCAGTGACACATCCGACAGAGGTTTAGTAACCAGAATATATAATGAACTCAAAAAACAGAGAACCAAGACAAGAAGCAGCCCAATTAAAAGATGGGCTTAGGAACTGAACAGAGAGTTCTCGAAAGAAGAGTAAAGATGGCTGTGAAACATCTTAAAAGATGTTCAACATCACTAATAATTAGGGAAATGCAAATTAAAACCACCTTAAGATTTCACCTTACCCCAGTCAGACTGGCTTAGATCAAGAAAACAAATGATATCAAATGTTGGAGAGGATGAGGGGAAAGGGGAACACGCATCCAACTACTGGTAGGGCTGCAAACTGGTTCAACCCCTATGGAAGCAGTGTGGAGAACTCTTAAAAAACTTCAAATGAACCTACCATTTGACCCAGTTATACCACTCCTTGGCATATACCCAAAGAACTCATCCTATTGCAGAGACACTTGTATATCCATGTTTGTTGTGAATTGTTATCCATCTCACTTTGCCTATTGCAAAGCATGTAGTTTTAGAGATCAAAACTCATATACAACATTTATATGATGGAGTTTTACTCAGCAGTAAAGAAAGATGAAATCATGAAATTTGCAGGTAAATGGATGGAACTAGAAACTTTTATACTAAGTGAAGTAACACAGACTCAGAAAAAAAAAATCGATATATGTTCTTCCTCATATCTTAGAACCAGAATCAGACTCTCATAAATAAGTATGCAAACAGACATAACTGCAGGAACCAGGACAAGCGTAAGGAAACAGTGAGGTAAAGGAAAAGAAATAACCTGAAGGACATATGTGGATCCTAGAACCAAACCCTGATAAGTGAGTATGTATCCAGACATAACTACAAGAACCAGGATAATGGAAAGGAAACAGGGAGGAAAAGGAAAAGAAATAACCAGAAAGAGAAGAGCCATAGGAAACAGGCCTTAATATGGGAGATATGGATAAAATTTGGGTTAGTTTAAAGGAGGGGGGGAGGGAAAGGTATACAAGGAACATAGGGGATAAAGGGAAAGAAGGAGCTAAAGAGAGGTAGGACCATAGGAGAAGGGTATTAAGGGAGAAAGGGGGGAAAGGGGGCACCTTAAGTGGGAAACCTATGATGGAGGGGTGAGACAATGCAAGAGATAAACAATGACTAGCTAATTTTGAAAACCAGAGGGAATCATATTACTCCTACAACCTACTGACAAATTATACACAGCAAATCAAGAAATATATGTCTAGGTAAGGTTTATCTGAGAACAACTGGTCTTTGCACAAGATTTATCTACATGACACACAGTAATTAAAAGTACCAGACTGGTGGAACTAACCTTCTTGGGTGTTTAACACACATACTTTGAGGCCTGTAATAATTTGGTCAGAGGGACATAAAGGACAGTTTTTGCTCCTTGCCATCCTAGGTTGACTAGTTCCAATGGACTATGAGCATCTCTCAAAATGTCCTATAATAGTGTTGGGTCACCTGTCCTCTTGATCAAGGAGGCCAAGGAGACCCTACCAGATGGACTTGAACCAGTCCAGTCTACAAGGAGGAGGGTCAACACAGAGGAATCATTTCCTCCATGCTTCCAAGTGAAGCCAACCATGGTCGAGTAGGACCTTTGACTTGTCTTCACATAGGTGGAACTAGTAAAAGAAAGGAGCCAGTGGCTCCTCCCAAACCCATGTGACCCCCGAGGAACATATCCTCAAACGACCTTAAGAGTAAAAATAAATCGGTTTATCTGGACCAACTGTATGGCCTTAAACACCCAAAAGGAAA
>NW_008337142.1:518429-541892 GCF_000622305.1 Nannospalax galili | reverse complement strand
GTTGTTGGCCAGGGTGGCCCAAGGGACTCCCAGATAGTAACCCAGCATAGAACTGGGAAAATGAACAGCAGACCCCGATCTTATATAAAGGAATATTGACAACTGATCACTGCTAAATGAGAAACAGCTGACCCTCCTAAAACAAAGACCTCTAGATAGGCTGACTGGATTCACCAGAAGGGCAAGTAGTGGGGAATGGCTGGGGTGCCCATAACACAGCAGACAGTAGCAGGGATATCAGAGTATAATGGCTCTAGTGGGGGAAGGGAGGCTATGGGAGGGTGCTATCTGGGAAGTGGGTATATAGTTGAATAAGATGGTTTGGAATATTCTGTGTGATATACACAGAACATGATATACACACACAAAATAAAAATCAACAATTTTTTTAAATGTATTAATAAAATAAAATAAACCTTTTAAAATGTCTAAAAAATAAAAAATATATTGTATTTTATTATTTTATTTTATGTATATGCATGTAGTGCAGCCATGTCATGCAATGCCTGAGGAGGACAGAAGAGGCTATCAGATCCCCTGGAATTGGAGTTATGGAAAGTTGTTAGCTGCCTTGTGGGTGCTGGGATTTGAACCCAGGTCTTCTGTGAGAACAACCAGTGTTCTTAATTGCTGAGCCATCTCTCCAGCCCCAAGATTTAGCATTTATTAATTTATGTGTATGCAGGCTTATTTCTGTTTCCGATCCAGGAAGAGTGTTACATCTGGAGTTACAGGTGGTTGTGAGCTACCCAACATGGGTACTAAGAACCAGGCTACCATCCTCCATAAGAGCAGCAGGTACTCTTAACCTCTGAGCCATTTTTCCAGCCTATGAATTTTTTTTTTCTGAACAAGGAATTTTTCTATTACAGAATTGAAAGCAATTGGCTTTTGAAAGTTCTAGGCACAATTCTGGGCACATAATAAACATCCAAAAAGCATTCATACCCTTCTTTTTTCATACTATCTTAAAGCTGCCCATCAGAAAAACTTGAATTTCTTTGTTTGCTCATTAAATAGGTTCTTATTACATACATGGTTTGCTGGGGATCTGTTTCTGCTTTGGAAAGAGAGAAAAGAGCTTAGGCAAAGACGGTAACAACTTAGGAAAAAAGTACAGTGTCAGATGGAAATAGAGGGCTCTTATAATATCCTGTAGGAACACATTGTTATAATACTTACCGGGTCTGGAGGACTCTAGGATCAAGCAAGGTTAGACAAAAGAATCTACTGAATAAATCAGTCATTCAATAGATACTATAAATAATCCAAGTAGTCATATAATCAATTCAATGAGAACAGGGTAGCCTTCAAGAAAATTAAGGTAGAATAGTGATACCAGAGTAGATGTGATTTATAGCTGGTTGTTATAATACACCAAAGGTTATCATAAAGAAACAAGAGTTGAGAAATGTTTGTTCTTTACTCTATGACCTTGTTAAATAAAGTTAAAGATTATTTAAGGTACACATTCCATTCTGCTGCAAATTCTCTAAAGTGGTTGTGTTATCTCTGACTACATTGTGGAATGGGGGTGTTTCGAAGAGAATACCTGGAAACTGAAGCAAAGATATCAGAACTGTATGAAAGCCGGATACAGGAAGACTGCAAATGAGACACAAACTGTAAGACGCAAAGTGGAAGTCAAGTGAGGAAGTGATGAAGACAAAGAGTAGGTCCAACAACCATACAAGGTCAAGAGTGAAAACTGGCCTAAGGAGAAAATATTAAATCAGAGCCTTTAGGGGAAGATGTCTCTTTCCTGGCCCTGTTTCTGAACCAACTAATCACATACAGTCATGAAGAAACTTCAGGCATGAACACAAACCTCATGCCATTTCATTTACTGTGGTCCAACCTTTTGACATCACAACATGATGCCATCTACAGAGTTCAGAGTTCAGGCTTGAGAACAGAGCTATTGTGTTTTTATAAGATTTGTTTTTATTATTTTCAAACTGTGTGTATCTGTGCATGTATCTGCACATGTGTGCAGGTGCCTGAGGAGGACAGAGACATTGGATCCTCTGGAGCTGGAGTTGTAGGGCCTTGAGATCTACCAGATGTTGTCCTGGGAACTGAACTTGTATCCTCTACACAAACACTATGGTCTCTTAAACACTGTGCCATTTCTGCCACCGCCAAAATATTTCTTTCAAACAATTTTTATAATATAAAAAATAATGTTGAATTACCTTCAACATAACTCAGATATTTACAAATATCTATTACTAGTGGCATCTACAGCAACTTATACAATTAAATACAGTAACTGTATGTGGTTGATAGTGTTTATTTATTTAATTTTACTTTTTAAATTAATGTCATTTTTATTAATTTGCTGAGAGTTTGTTCATTTTCTTTTAATTTTAAAATAGAAATTTAGTAGTCATTTAGCACCTGAGTACTTGCTAACCACCAAGCAACAGTATGTACTCATCTACCCTCAGCAAAATAATCAAGAAATGCAAATTTTTACAAAAATTATCAGGGTTGGAAAGATGGTTCTGTGGTTAAGGGTACTGTCTGCTCTTGCAGAGGAACCAGGTTCAGTTCCTAACCTGCACATGAAGGCTAACAACAATATGTAGCTCCAGTTTCAGGGGATCTGATGCCTTCTTCTGACCTCCATGGGCATTGTACAATGTGGTGTACTTACATACATGCAGTCAATACATTCATATACAGAAAATAAAAATAGCAAATGAAATAATCAAGGTGTGATGGCACAGCACTTTAATCTCAGCACTTGATAGGCAGAGCCAGGTAGATCTATATGTTTAAGGCCAGCTTGGTATATGTAGTGAGTTCCATGCTAAATTGGGAGATATAGTAAGACTGTCTCAAAAAAAGAAAAAAAAACCAAAAGAACCCCAAATCAAAATACACACACACACACACACACACACACACACACACACACACACAATATTACTTTGCATTTTTATAGGCCTGGAATGTTTGAAAGCCTGTGTGTAGGAATGACTTTTATAATATGGACAGAATCTGGCCTAATGACTTTTACCTAAACTTTCCCTGAAAAGCTACTGTTTATAAAGTAAACAAGATCAATGAGTATGTCCTCTTACAAGTTGGGCATATGATCTTAATCCTTCAGGACCTCACTTTGCCCTTCACTCAAGATAATGAATGAACATGAGTGTGTGTATTTAACATGTCAAGTCACCATAAGTGTCATGGTATTCTCACTGAAAACAATAACTGGGAATTCTGCTTAATATTGTGTGTATAAGATATTTTAGACCTAGGCAAAATTCTCTAATAAAATAAGGCTGGATCCTATTTTCTACTTCCTCAGTTATTGCTGGAACATTGTTTCAATAAAAATGTGAATAAGGCCTGACTTGAGAACACAGTTGTGAAACATTTGAAACAATGTGAAGACAGTTTAGGTCTTAGCCAAAAAACTAAAGCAAAGAGTTAGGCTGTTTCTTTGTTCATGTATAAACTGCAATGTGGCTTAGAAACTCCACATTGTGGTGCATTGTGTGAGGAAGAGATTCTATGCTGAACTCACAGGTCAATGGCCTGAGAAGTCCTGAAGTAAAAGGGAAATATGGAATATCTTAGCCACACATTGTGTATTATATGACATCAAATGCTTTCCTTGATAGCTTGTGCCAGAGTGCTAACTCATGTATGGACACACAGAAAAATCTGGAGGAAAGAAGGAATTATCGGATTTCTCAGTCATATATGAGGGTATATCAGTAAGTAAGTCTTCCTTGATCTCTTGCACAGGTATGATTCAATAATTCTTTACTCACTTTTTGCTTCTTTCTACTTCACTAAGCCTGAGTCGTAAGAAATGTGCTCAAAACTTTCACATTCATTTTCATATTTCCACTTTTGCTTTGGGGATCTATTGTTCTCCTGAATCTTGTGTGCATGCACAGCACTTAAAGAATTAAAGAAATTGGAACTAAAGCATCATTACAGCAAATTTGTGAACCTTTGAATGTCATTCAGAAATATTTCCCTGGTGTCCCAATCATGGGACACTTAATTCAGAATCTTAGAAAAAATTGATGACTCATTATGCTACTACTTAGAAAAATTCAACTGAAGCCTTTAATTCTTTAGAATCAAAGTCAAAACATGGTCTTATCAAGAGAAAAAGGCCAGCTTCTAAAGAAACTATGTTTTATAGAACATCATGAACCTCTTCCACCTAATTCTTATGCCTTATTGAGAGCTCCCTTCCTTGAGGCAAAAGGCAATGGAAGAAACTAGCTTAGAAAAGTATTGTACCTGATTTAGTGGTTGCAAAGGTCAAATATGCTGACTTTTTCTGCCTTGACTCTCCAAGCCTGTCTTTATCTGAAATAGAGTATCCTATCATTCCTCAAAACTCCTTTACTGTCTGTTTTGTTTCTATGTCATCATGCTGCTCTTAAATTCATTTCCCAGTTAAAATAGCATGGATAGGGTAAAGAGACCAAGCATTCTGATACTCATCCATTTCTAAGTTCTTTTAGGTGCTTCTAACTAGTTCCTGTGTTCTGAATTCTCTAAATTATGAGTACTTAATCCAAGATCACATGTGGTAAATTATAATGTGTCTTTTTCCTAATGCAGACGGCCAAATTAAGAGCCTTCTTTAAAGAATTATTTGCCCTGTATGCTATGTTTATTTAGAAATTATAAATTTTTAAAAGGGTCAAAGGGAACACTAAAGAAGATTTTTAAACAATTTAATCCATGAGGGGGTGAAGACTGTTAACTTATTATCAAAAGTTGGTTGACTTCTGTTATACATGTGAAGTCAATATTTTCTCCAGAAGTATTACAAGTGGTGGCACAGACAGGATCAAATTAACCAGTCAAAAACCTAAAGTTAAATAAAAAAAAGCCATAATGTATTAAGAGCAACTACTATGAATAGGCTCTATCTTCTTTTTGGTCAGTGATGAAGAAGGATGAGATGCAGGAAAATTCAAATCTTGTCAGTGATAGAAACTGCTAAATCTTTAGCTATGCATATGGACTCTTAAAAAATTATATTGGCCCCTTTAATCTTTGGTTATACTTTTCTTTTGGGTGTTTAAGGCTGTACAGTTGGCCCTGATAAACCAATTTATTTTTACTATTAAGGTCATTTGAGGATCTGTTCTTCAGGGGTCACATGCGCTTGGAAGGAGCCCCTGGATCCTTTCTTTTACCAGTTCTGCCTATGTGAAGATAAGTCAAAGGTCCTGCTGGACCATAGTTGGCTTCACTCAGTGTTATTAGCAAAAACAATGAGTCTTTCTGCAAGGAACAATATATTCTAAAATTAAATGGAGATCTTTTTTTAAAGGTTAAAGAGTCATTCAATTTTATGTCTTACAGGGCTTATACTGAGTTCAATATTGTATAACTGTATTAATTCAACTGTGAACCTAGGAACTTACAGCCACCTGTGAAAGAGATGTACTCTTGCTCTGGAGTGTGTTACTGAATATGTTAAAGCTGTAATGAAATTCTTCCTCTAATCATATAGTTATTACAAATTAAAAAAAAGAAATCAATAAAAAAAAGAAATTGCTAAACCTGACAAGCTCTTTGTTCTTGTGGTCACTCATGAGGGAAGGAATATAAAGAGGCTCCACAGAGCAAAACAAAGGAAATTTGGGCATATGGGTAATAAGATACTTGGATGTTTGACCTAGATCTCAAAGGAAAAATGAACGACTGATTTTCTGCATTCAAGCTTCGCCTGAAGTTAAACTGGAGAATAAAAAATGGCCTCTAGTGGGAAATATCAATATACGAGAAAGGATAGTTTACATTTTTCAGATTCAAGCATCTGGTCACACCAAATACACCTAGGGAGAAACTGAAGTTGGGCAATAGTAAAGACAAAAGTTTATGTTGGCTTGATTCTCCTTGATTATGAGTGCTAAAAGCCACGTACTCATGAGACTGTAAAACTTAGAAATATCAAAGTGTTAACCATCTAAATCGAGTATTCTGACTTTTGTCACATCATTCCCATTTCAAGACTAAATAGGGTCAATTTTAAGAGAAACAAATGCCCGAGAACCAGGTTCTGGAGATGGGATTTGGCCTTTCCACTTCAGACCCAAGGCTGTTTATCTCAAAATGTCTTCCAAATGCTGCTGAGACAGGCTTTCTCCTGACTCTGTGAGCAAGAGGAAGACAAAAAACAGCTCCATAATAATAGTATTATGCCTTTGAGAACAGCTAAGTGATAAAATATTTCCAGTAGAAATTATTATTATTTGGTGATTTAAATTTTTTATAGTAAAATCAGTTTAAGGGCTTTCTATTTTGTCTCTAAGAATGTATTTGGGTAAGAGCCTCCCACTAATATTTCAATCCCTCACTCTACAGCAGGAGAGCCTTCCTTAAGCTTGACACTCCCTAAAACAATTAGAGTCAAGACAGCTCCTTCCTTAGCCCTAAGACAACAGAAAATTCTCTTATTACTTTTGATATAGCAGGAAAAAATTTAAATACCCACTAACTTATGGGAAGTACCCTTAAGCTTACCATGCACTAAAAAGAGGCAGGCCAGCTCCCTTCTTAGTCCTAATAGAGCATTTGTTTATCACTTTAGATGCAGTAGGAAAAAGTTTAGTATCTTTACAAACTTGTGAATACCCATTAAAATATTTTGGTTTAATCTTAGATAATTCAAATTAGACTATAAAAACGTTTTGTTTGTCAAATTTTCATTATGGTTTATTCTCAGCTATTCCAATAATTCCAACTTTAACTTAATGCAATTGATCTAAGGTTCACTTTGGTGAAATCAAGCATCAGTTCCTCATTAGAAACTTCTGAGAGAATAGACATTGCTTAGTATCCCATAAAGAAAGTCCTCACTACAGATGGTAAATTTATTTGTTAATATTATTCAGGGCTTTTGGTATTAAGATTACCAGTAAGTAAGAGCCTTTTTATATATGATTAAATTTACCTGATTGTTTTCAAGACTTCTTTTTCCCTTATAGCAATGGTTGGAAAATTAACTCCATCTAAACAATTTTAGAGTAGCAATTTCTACCCAATACACTGAAACAAAACATATTTTCACCTCAAATCAATAAAGAATTAATTACACTTATTCAACAGTACTAAACAAAATCCATACAAATTACTGAACAAGATGTTGATATTATTTATCCTTCATATCTCCAAATAACTTTCATAGACTGCAGAAGAATGGAAAATTACATGTTTTTTTTTGTTTGTTTGTTTTGTTTTGTTTTGGACAAGCTTCCTTTCACTTCCATACATGGGCATTTCATTACTTCCTATACAAATATTTTTCCACAAATATTTATACTATTCTTAATGCACTAACAATCTTTTTCCAGTTGGAGAAAATAAATCAAGCAAAGGAATCATTATGTTATGCCTCAATATTGCACTCTTTTGTTGCCCCTGGAGTAAACAGCACCCAATAGGCAGAACGATTAACTACTCTTACTGCCTTACACTTTACTGACTCACTATATGACCCCAAATATCCCACTACTGTTTCAAGTAACCTTGGCTCATTCTTTGGTCCTTTTTGTGATCAATATTTACCTCTATTTAAAGCCTCCTTCATAGAGGAACACATTCTGCATTTATTTCAAGTCATTTGATCCCATACCAAATTACCTGGCATCCTCAGAGAAGGAAATCATCATGCTGTCTAGCTATGTCTTTTCTGTGACCATGGGAACCCGCTCAAAAGATTTTACAGTTCTATTCTGACTGTTAATAATTGGGGCCCATCATCTTGAGAAAACCCCAGGTATTCATCTTAATGAACTTTGGCAAATGAAAATAACTCACATCAATTCCTTTGGTCATTTTGAATTGGCTCATATATGTGATGCTTTCTAAGAATTTATTTTTGCTGCTGCTCAAACACATGAATCCTCTTGAGCTGTTTAATGACAATTATTAACTGATTTCTGTGTAATGGTGTTCCTCAAACAAACAGACAAATAAACAGACAAACAAAACAACTGTCCTGCTTATGTATGTAAAACTTTTATTTATTTTTGCCAATTTTGGGAAGATCACATGTATCATGACAGTCTCTATATTACCCCAAGTCATAATTACATTGACTCATTTTTTATTCAAAAGTTAAATGAATAAACTAAAAATGGGAATAAGAATTAACTGCTCAGAAACAAATTATAGTTTAAATATTTTAAAAAACCATTATACTTTAAAAATTTTAAATTGTTCCTCTTATTTTTTCACCCACTTCCCCAAATCTGTTGAAAAGCATCTTAAAAATACAAGTTTTGACCCCCATCCACCTGCTTTGGAACTGGCCCATTTTCACTTCTCTAGGGCTCACAACTTCTCTGCTTAGCCATCATCAGCCCATCTTGTCCCAGTCCAACTTGGGCCAAGACCCCTTTGTACTGCTGGAAAACTCACAACTTGCCAGGTTGCAATCATCTGATCCCTCAAATAAAAATCAAAATGAAAGCTTGAAGCACAGACCAACGAATTATTCATATATGATCAGAAATGAACCAAGATACATGAGCAACAAAACAAAACAAAACTTTAACTCAACAAATGTAAACTAGAATTTCATAACAGTTACACAGTCAACAAAAAAAGTCCATATTCCCAGATCACAATGAAAAAACACTATTTATATGAAAAACTAAAAGCCACCACTCCTTTGGAAGTGTTCTACAATGAGAACTACACAAAGCAACCCAAAGACACAGAATTTAAAAGAACTATCATAAACATGATTGAAGAATTCAGTGACTTTAAAGAACACACAAACAATTCGAAGAACTCAAAGAGGATAAAAATAAACTCCTGGATGAAGCTCAAGAAAATACAAATATGTGACTGAATGAGATGACAAAGACAATTCAGGGTTTGAAAAAGTGAATTCATGAAAGAGAAATAACAAAGAAAACACAGGATGAAAGGAACATGGAACTGAAAATTCAACAAAACAATCCGAAACAACAGGAAAGCCTCATAAGCAGAATGAATCCAGTAGGAAACAGAATTTGAAGACTTAAAAGCAAACCTGAAGAATTGGATCAAAGACTATGAAAAAACTAAAAAATGCACAGGAATGGAATTTGCAGGATCTATGAGACATCGTGAGAAGACCAAATGTATACATCATAGGCATTAAGGAAAGAGGAGACTCTCAAGTCAATGACAGTGATAAGATCTTTTACAGGATTATAAGAGAAAACTTCCCAAAGACTTTACACACACACACACACACACACACACACACACACACACACATGGATATGAAGTACAAAGAAAACCAAATACACAGAATTAGAACAGAAACTCCCCCATGGCATATCATAGTTAAAACCCTAAATGTGTAGAACAAAGAATTCTGAAACTTTCAATACAAAGTCAACAAATTACATATAAAGGAAACACATTGGAATTACAGCCAACTTTTAAATGCAAACTACAAAAGCCTTAAGCCTGGGACACAGTATTCCAACTCCTAAATGATCATAGATGCCAATGCAGACTATTTTATCCAGAAAAACTATTTATCATAGTTGAAAGGGAACAAAAATTTCCATGATACAAATATGCAGAAAGAATTCACATTCACCAAACCATCCCTATAGAGAATATTGGAGGCATGGCATCAATGGAGAAAGGAATGAGTATACCCAAGAGGCTGCAGAAAGAAAACAAATGAAGGTATAATTACAGAAACAAAAAATAGCAATATGAACACAAACAGAAAATAAAATGACATTAACCAGTACACATCTTTCAATAATAAGTTTAAGTATTAATGGCGTCAACACCACAGGCAAAAGACACAGTATATTTGAATGGATTAAGGAACAAAACCCATCTTTTTGCTGTCTACAAGAAGCTCATCTCACCTTATAGGATGGGTGCCACCTTAGGGTGAGAGGACGGAAAAAAATGTTCCAAGGATTTGGCACAAAGAAACAAATATGTATTTATTGTGATTCCAATATGTGAAAAAAATAAGACTTTAAAATCATTCAGAAGAGATAAAGAACTTCACTCCTTTCTGATCAAGGAAACAGTCAATCAAAAAGATATTAAAATCACAAACATGTATGCACCAAATTCTGATTCATCCAATTTTATAAAAAGTGTACTACTGGACTTCAAGACACAGATTAACTCCCATCTCATTAATAGTGTGTGACTTCAATACCCCACTGTCTCCAATAGACAGGTCAACTGGACAAAGAACAAATAGAGAGACATCTGCATTAAATGAGATTTTACATCAAATGGACTTAACAGACATCTACAGAATATTCTACCCAAGCACCAAAGAATACACATTCTGTGCAGCAGCCCATGGAAGTTTTGCTAAAAATAACCATGTACTGGGGCACAAAACAAACCTCAAAAATTGCCAAAAAATTGAAATGATTCCATGTATTCTATTGGATTGCAATACAATAAAGCTTAAAATCAACAGCAAAAGAATCTGTCTTAGTTACTTTTTGTTGCTGTCATAAAAACACTGACCAAAGCAAATTATAGAAGGAAGAGTTTAAGTTTATGGATCACAGGGATAGAGTCCATAATGGTGAGGGAGGCATGGTAGAAAGAGGTGGCCAGGGCAGAAAGCAGAGCAATCACATCTTCCAAACAGGGATGGAAACCAGAGAGGGTCAGGAAATCCAACAAGACTTAAGAACGCTCAAAGCCCACCCCCAGTGACATGCTTCCTCCAGCATAACCATACTTCCTAAAGGTACTGTAACCCTCCACAAACAGTGCCACAAACTGGGGACCAGATGTCCAAACACTTGAGGTCTGTGGAGGACATTCTCATTCAAACCAGCACAGAAGCTCTAGTATGTACACAAACTCATGGAGATTAAACAACATACTCCTAAATGATGAATGTTTCAATAAGAATTCGTGAAAGAAATAACAATACTCCTGGAACTAAATGAAAATGATAATACAACACAACAAAACCTCTGGGACACATTAAAAAAAGTTCTAGGAGGGAAGTTTGTAGCTCTAAGCATCTACATTAAAAAATCAAAAAGAGGGGCTGGAGAGATGGCTCAGTGGGAAAGAGTACTGTTTGTTCTAGCAGAAAAACTAGGTTCGAATCCCAGTACCTATATGGCAGCTGACAACTGTTCATAACTCCAGTTCCAGGGGATCTGACACTATTTTTTGTCTTCTGTGGGCATTGCATGACACAGATACACTTACATACATGCAGACAATACACATGTACACATAAAAGAAAAATAATAAATACATTTTTAAAAAATCAGAAAGAGCACAATAAATGACTTAATGGTACAACTCAAGTATCTGGCAAAGCAACAAGAAACCAAACCCAAACCCAGCAGATGAGAAGAAATAATAAAAATCAGAGCAGAAATCAAAGAAATAGAAACCAATTAATACAAAAAAATCAATGAATCTAAAAGTTGGTTCTCTGAAAAGATAAATAAGACAGACAGAGCTTTAACCCAGCTAACCAAAAAAAGAAAGAGAAAACTCAAATCAGAAATCAGAGACAAAAGGGGAAACATCACCACAGACACCAAAAAAATTGAGATCGTGATAAAAGAATAGTTTTAAAAGCCTATACTGTATTTAAGTAGAATATCTAAAATAAATGGATGGATTTCTCAGTTCAATGGACCCACCAAAGTTAAATCAAGAAGAGATCAGCAACTTAAACAAGTTCATAATAAATGAGGAGAAACAGCATTACAAAACCTCCCAACTAAAATCCCAGGCCCAGATGGATTCACTGCAGAATTTTACCAGACTTTCAAAGAAGATCTATAACCAGTACTGCTTAAATTATTCAAAAAAGTAGAAACAGAAGGAGAAATTCCAAACTCTTGGAATTGGAGTATTACTCTACTACCAAAACCAGGTAGGCACAACAAAAAAGAAAACTATAAGCCCATATCTCTAATGAACATAGATGCCAAAAAAACAAAGCTCACAAATTGCTTACAGACACATATCAAAATATCATCCACCATTATCAAGTTGGCTTTATTTCAGAGATGCAGGGGTTTTTCAATATACATAAAATAATACATGTAATAAATTGTATAGATGGGCTTAAAGATGAAAATCACATGATCATCACAACAGATAGAAAAGGCAAAACCCAATGTATTAATGATAAAAGTTTTAGAGGGAATTGGACTGGAGAGAACATACCTCAACATAATTAAGGCTATATACAACTAACACAAAGCCAATATTATTGTAAATGGATTAAAACTGGACGCATGTCCATTAAAATCAAGAACAAGGCAAGGCTGTCCACTATCTCCACTCTTTTTCAATATCCTGATTCAAACTGTAGGTAAAGTAATAGAAAAGAGAAGGAACTTACAGGGATACTGGTTGGCAAAGAAGAAGTCAAATTATCCCTATGTGCTGATAATATATTATACATAAGAAATATCAAAAATTTCACTGGAAAACTTCTAAAATGATATAGGTGGGATATAAAATCAATTTATCAAAACCAGTAGCCTTCCTGTATATCCATAAAAAGGATTCAAAGAAACAGCTTATAGAAACACTCCCATTTACAATCACCTCAAATACAAATATCTAGAAATAAATCTAACACAGATTCTAAATATCTCTATAATGAAAAGTCTAAATCTTGGAAGAGATGGAGGGAGACACAGAGAGATGGATAAACCTCCCATACTCATGGATTTGCAGAATTACTATTGTGAAAATGACCATCCTGCTAAAAGCAATTTACAGACTTAATGCAATCCCTATTAAAACTCTGGTGGCATTCTTCATAGAAACAGAAAAAAAAATATTCTAAAGTTTATGTGGAACTATAAAAGACACCACTTAGCCAAAACAATCCTGAGCACAAAGAGCAATGCTAGGGGATTTTCACACTAGACCTACAATTATAGTACATAGTTACAGTCACAAAAAAAACCTGTGGTTTTTGGCACAGAAAACAGGCATGCAGATGAATAGAACAAAATAGAAGACTCAAATATGAGTGCACAGAGCTTCATCCACTTGATATTTGACAAAGGTGTTGCATATATACAATCAAAGAAGACAGTGTCTTCAGTGCTGTTGTGGGAAAACTGGAGCCCCACATGCAGAAGAATCAAATCCGATTCACATCAATCAGCCAGCACAAAAATCAACTCAAAATGGATCAAAGAGTTCTATTTGACACTTGAAATACTAAAACTGTTAGAAGAAAACATAGGCAGTACTCTATATCAGAAAAATACAGAAAAGGACTTTCTAAATTGAACATCAGTCACTCAGGAATTAAGGTCAACAATTAACAAACAGGACCTCATTAAAAAGTCTCTATACAGCAAAGAAAACTAATTAAATAAAGAGGAACCCAACAGAATGGGAGAAATTTTTCAGTAGCTATTCATCCGATAAAGGATTTTTATCCAGAATATATAAAGAACTCAAAAACTGTAGAAGAAAATCTATGATATAATTTAAAATGGGTTATGGATCTGAATAGAGCTTTCAAAGTAGAAATAAAAATAGCTAAGAAACACATTAAAAAGTGTTCTGTATTATTAGTAATTAGGAAAATGCAAATAAAACCACTTTAAGAATTCATCTTACTGGAAAGATTGCTCAGCAGTAAAGAGCACTGGCTACTGTGTGTATTTTTCAGTAGGATCCTTATATATCCCTTCTGGCTTTTCACACAACCTGAGCATATTTTCCTCTCCCTTTGAATGACCCTCCCTCCTTCACCCCCTATAAAACTACACCTATTTTCTCTATTTCCCCCTTGATAACACCTGTCTCCTACTCTTCACTTCTCTAGAGCTAGGAGAGGTGGACTACTACCAGAAAAGATTTCCAAACAAGGAGTTGGTTTTCTTTAAGGGGATGACACTGGATAGGTCAACTAGACTCAGTGAATGCACTCCCACAGAGGGACATTTGGGAACAGAAACCTGGATTGATAAACCTTAACGTACATGGTAGAATACGTGAAATCCTGTTGGAAGTGTTATGGGCATGTGAATAAGGGTGGCAGTCTAAATATGATCAAAATGCTTTTTATGAAGTTTGCAAAAATTCAACAAAAAATAGAGAAAAAAGGAAAAAGAAGTGTTATCAAAAATAAGAAATTTTGGTATTGGAGAGATGGCTCAGCAATTAAGAACACTGAGTGCTTTAACAGAGGACCTGGGCTTGATTCCTAGCACCCACATGGCAGCTAACAACTGTCTGTAACCCCAGTTCCAGGGAAATCCGATGCTCTCTTCTGACCTCTGTGGGCATTGAATGACACAGGTGTACTAACATACATACAGGCAATACACTCATGCACATAAACTGGAAATAATAAATATTTTTAAAAATAAGTTTTTTCAAAAGCCATTGTTTTATATAAACTCTCTAATGACTGGATCCTGTTCCTCTGATTAGGTGGAGCTGAGGCTTCACATCTGTGCTTTCTTCTACAGGCCTCTATGGATTACAACATTACTCGTAAATGTGTACCAGAAGACAATGACCAGGTACCAAAAAGACCTTCTCATTTTCAGCTGCATAAGTCCTGCTTGTGTGTCTTCTCAAAAGGTTGACCCTGCCTGTGCCACCTGCTGAAGAGACCTAAAATGACATCAGGCTGACCCATGTTGTTTCTCCAGCACACCATGCCTTATACAACCCAATCCCAATGACAACTCTCAAGGATATAATTCTTTGAATTATTAAGCAAGGCAACTATGAGAATGAGTTTTCTAGGAACGCCTTCTTGCACCATATAGACATGCTTCTTCATTTATAAAACAAAAGGGCACAGTAGTAATGACTTCAACAATATTGATGAATCTGAACTAATGACTTTTACTTAACCTTGCACCAAAAAGCTACTGTTTATAATGTAAACAAACTCACTGAGCCAGGTGCTTTTGTGACTTGAACAGACGACCTTAATCTCTCAGCAGTGGACTTTGCCCTCCACCCATGAAAGTGAATGAATATGATATTCTCATTGAAAACACTGAGAATAATTGAGATTGAGATTGTGTGTGAGAGATAGTTTAGACCTAGGGATAAAAAGATAAGATTTTCTAAGATAAGGCTGGACTCTAGCTTCTACTTCCCCAATTGTTGCTGGAAAGACTGCTTCAATCAAAGTATGAGTAAGGCCTGATTTGAGAACACAGTTCTAAGAGACATCTGAAGGAATGGGTGGTTCACAGACTTCTGGTCTGCTCTTGGCCGTAAAGCTAAAGCTAAGAGTCATGCTGTTTCTTTGCTCAGGTATAACTGTGTTAGAAATGCTTCACCTTTTGAGTTTGTGATTTCCTTACTCAAGTAAGTTTTTTATTTCAATTCATAGAAAATAATGAAAGAGTAGTAAGCAATGGGAATTTGGGGAAAATCCTAAATCTGCATGCTAAGCCAGTAAGGTCCCTCTTAGGCTAGTTTCCCCATTTTTTCCCTTTCACTAACAACTCTCTCTGCTGTCTCTAGTATTGAAATGCATATCCAAACACGTATTCTCTCCAGATAGCCAATCTGGAGGAGAAATGGCCTTTGGAAACACTTATTTTGGCCTCCAGCAGAGAAAGGAAACCACATAGAAAGAATGCATGTACTATGAAAAAAAAAAAAAAAAAAGCAATTTCACTTCCTCCAACAAGAAGCAAGATTAAAGTATCATCAGTTTTTCTTGTACGACTTCTGACACTATGATTCATCACTGAGGCTCACTTATGTATGGGCGTGGAGCCTGATCACGTGTTTTCTATGTCTGTATTTCATTTCCTAGATCTACATTGGCGTGAGATGGTTGCATTGCTCAGGGTCATTCAAATTTGCAAGTCCAGCAGGGATCTAGGAGACCAGTATGAAAGTTGGCATGCAAAGCAGAGAATTACAATTTTTGTAGACTTGGTGGAAACTCTGATCTGGATGGAGGAAGTAGCAATGAACACAGTGACAAAATTTTCTAAACAATTGACTCCTAACTTGGTGTTCTGAGAGTCCTTCTCTTGGGAAGCAGTTCTTCCCATCAGGATTGTTTGTCTACTGACCACAAAAATAAGAACGCTGTGGTTTCATGCTCCCTTTAAATATGGAGTGCAGAAACAGAGGGCACACGTGGAATTCTATGTATTCACATTAAAAGCAAGGTCAGCTTCTGGAGAATAACAGGTGACGCACAGGCATAGTTTGTTAGAATTTCTGATAAATAAACTCAGGAAATTTAAATGGTAGGTATGAGAAGAGGTGGGTGATAGCCAGCAATCTCCAATTTAATAGCAACCTAAAATAAGAAATTTTATAAAGCAGAATAGGAAAAAATCAGAATTTTTCCTGGAGAGATTTGAATGGTTTGGGGTACTCTTGTTTCTCAGTGAGTGTGTGACCAGAAATAAATTATAAGGCAAAAAGTCTTGGAAAGTTGGTGCTTTACCAATATTATTGGTATATTAAAGAGAAAAAAAGAGTAAGAAGTGAGAGAGAAGTTTCACCCAGCAATAGAAGAGTGAGTAGAGACTATACAAAAACCTTTCTGCTCAGTGGTCTATCACATCAACATCAAGACACCATTTTAAGAACCATGTTGAGCCAATGGTTTGACAGTCCCTGATCATCTGTGAACCAATACTCCTAAAAACCACAAATAAGTGTGATGGGAGTATTAGCTCGGTACTGGCCAGTAGAACTACTCTAGACCTTGTAGAAGAAACTTTCTATTAAAATTACATAGTATTCATTAAGGTAGAAAGTTGATTAGAGCCAGAGCCTAGAGGGTAACTACATAGTTACCAAGCATCAGGGAGGGCTGTCTAAGGGGAGGGTCAGCATTTTCAACCTACTGGTGAAAACGGGACATAATCCTTAATTTTACCATACAGGGGACCTACAGGAATGAGAACACCTTTCAGAACACATTCCCTGAAGGAGAGCCCAGAGGTTTGGCCAGCATCTGTGAGACCTGTGCATGACTGTCAACTTATGGGATCAGTATCTGTGATGTGATTTCAAAAGGGGCAGGCCAGGCAGGGGTGGGGCCAAAATTCGTAAACTGACTCTTGATTACCCCAAGATATGACCATAAACTATAACATGACTTGTAAAGTTCTGCCCACTGATGGGAGCCATATCAGTGACTCAGCCTTACAAAAGAATGCTCAAGGAGGTGAAAGACATGTCAGACCCTGGGAAGGAATGCCAACAGCAAAAGCTTGAACACTGACTTATGTTACACAACACTTAAAATGAGTAACCAGTGAGTTATCTTAAATTCTTGTTACTTATTTGTTTTCAATCTAAAAATTTGCGCAGTCATTATATACATGTATGAAGTATGGTATAATAATTGAATACATGTACATAATGTATAGTGATCAAATTATGGCACTAATATTTCATCTTTTAAAAATTTATTGTTAGCCAGATGTGGTGGTGCACACCTTTAGCCCAGCACTCAAGAGGTAGAGGCAGGCAGATCTCTGTGAGTTCAAGGCCAGCCTGGTCTACATAGAGAGTTCCAGGTCAGCTGGGGCTACATGGAGACTGTGTCTCAAAAAGACCAAAAAAATTTTATTGTTATTTTGTGTTGGGAACCATCAAAATTCTCTTCTCTTGCTCTTTATAAAATATGTAGATTTGTAAAATATGTAGATTTAAAACTAGTCAGAACCTGCCACTCAGTTGCCATCTTCCGGTCTGGAACAGTCTGGTAAGTTACTCAGAGCCCACCAACTCCATTGCCATCATCCTACTCTGGGTCTAGGCCAGGACTGCGCTGCTCCTGGGCTCCCATTATGCTCCCTAGCTAGTCAGAACCTGCCCAGTCTGTAACCATCTTACTTATTTAGGACTAGGCCCAGAATCAGCTGCTCCTGGGCTCCAGAACACCTCGCCAAGCTAGGCAGACACCTGCCCACTTGGACACTATCATCTGTCCTTCTGGCCCTGGAACTAGCTCCTGGAAAGCTCTGCTCCACTCCCGAGTAGCCTGGTGGGCTAGGTAGAACCAACCCACAGTATTGCCATCCCCACACTCAGTCCTAGCTGTAATTGCTCATTGTGCACAACAGACCAGCCTTTAACTATCCCATCCCTCCAATAAAAAGTGAAAAATGAGAACCTGGAGCACAAAGTAATTATTCATACCTGATTGAAAAGCAACCAAGTTACAGAACAATAAACAATAAAAAACAGAACCAGGCTTCAACTCAGGCTAGGACTTCATAATAGGTACACAATCAAAAAAAGAACTCAAATAATATGACAAAACAAGATATGTTCCTACAACATCCCACCAGTTCTACAGGAGTGTGGTACAAGGAAACCTACCCATAGGAACCCCAAGACACAGAAAAACCATAACAAACATAATCAAAGAAATCAATGACTTTAAAGAACTAACAAACAACTCAAAGAGGATAAGAATAAATCCCTGCCCAAAAGCTAAAGAAAATGCCAGTATATGACTGAAGGAAATAACAAAGATAATTCAGGATTTGAAAAGCGAATTCATGAAAGAGATCGAAATATTGAAGAAAACTCAAAGTGAAACGAAAATGGAATTGTAAAACCCAATAAGCCAATTGGAAGTGACAGGAGAAAGTCTCATCAGTAAAGTGAATGAAATGGAAATCATAATATTAACACCTGAAGATAAAGTTGGAGAATTGGACCACTCAGACAAAGAACATAAGGAAAAAGCCCATAGGAGTGGAATATGGAGAAAAGGAACCATATGACACAGTGAAAATACCAAATGTATGCATTACAGGCACTGAAGAAAGAAAAGACTCTCAAGTCAATGGTTTTGACCAGATCTCAGGTCAATGGCCATTTGACAGGATTATAGAAGAAAATTTTTCTAAATGAAGGAAAGACATACTCATACAGATATAAGAAGCACACAGAACCTCAAATAGACAAGACTAGAACAGAACATCCTCCCCCATGCCATATTGTAGTAAAAAGACTAAATGTACAACAAAGAGGGGATACTGAAAGCCGCAAGAGAAAAACAAGTTACATGTAAAGAAAACCAATCAGCATTACAGTTGATTTTCCAAAGTAATCTATAAAATCCAGAAAAGTCTGGAGCAATGTATTTTAAGTTCTAAGTTACCATATATTCGAACCCAGGTAATTTACCCAGAAAAACTCTATCATAGTTGAGAAAGAAAAATCTTCCATGATACAAATAAGCTGAAAGAATTAATGCCCACAAAACTAGTCCTACAAAGAACACTCAAAGCAAGACAAAGGACTGGAAAAAGGAATGACCATACCAAGGAGGTTACAGAAAGAAAACAACTGAAGGTACAATTACGGAAACACAAAATAGGACTAAGAATATAAACAGAAAATAAAATGACAGTAACCAATACACATCTGTCAATAAGAACTTTAAATGTCAATGACCTCAATTCTCCAGCCAAAAGATACAGGCTAATTGAATTGATTAAGAAAGGAAATCCATCTTTTTTATTGCCTGCAAGATATTCATCTTATCCTCAAGGATAGGCACAACCATAGGGTGAAAGGACGCAAAATATATTCCAAGCAATTGGCACCAAAAAAACAAGCAGGCATTGCTATTCTAATATCTGACAAAAAAGACTTTAAACTAAAATTATTCAAAAGAGATAAACAGGGCTACCCCCAGGCCTGGCCAACACACTGCTTATTTGGCTAGGACATCCAGCCAGCACATTCATGCAAGTTGTCTTTGACCTATCTGTGGCTGTAGCCATCTGAAAGGACAAACCTCCTAGACCTTGTGGCCAGAGTGAGTGCAGGAGCATACCAAACCTACAGTCAGAAATGAATCCCTGAACCCAGCCCAATGGAAGATGATGTGGAGAGCAAGAAAATGGAAGATGGAGAGAAGACCATCAGAGGTGAAGTTGGACAGAGACACCAGGATGATTCTGGAAGCTGGTGCAGGCCTAGCCCAGAGGTTGCTGAGGGCAGCAGAGGCCTTCGTTACCAGATCAGGAGAAGGGCTGGTAGGAGATGGGCCTGTGGACACGCACACCTCACATAGGCATGCCCCACCATGCACTCCTTAGCATGTATTTTTTTTAATTTTTACAAAAACTTTATTGAAAATTTCATACATGCACATAAGGTGTTTTGATCAAACCCATGCCCACTCCCTCCCCTCCAACATTCCCCCTTCTGAAGAGGTAACCCTAAAATCTTTTAAGGATTAGATACAAGCTCCCAAATACTTTAGACATTTTTGGCCTTTGGCACAGAGTATGTTGTTAACAGGCCCAACGACATTTTGGCTTTTAGCCAAGAAACTGGCTACTACTTTTCTTTGGAGTCTTTTTACCCTAACTGCCTAGCCAATTCCTACCTCCTATTCTTATCACACCATCTTCTGAAGAGGTTACCCAAATTGCCAATAGAGAATAGGGATGCAGACCATTCTGGCTTCTTCCATTTAGCATGTACTTTTTACATACACATGCAGGGAGAAGCAGTAGGACAAAGCCCCAGTGCAGGTTAGGGTTCATGTGCACCCTAGAAGATGGGTAATGATGGAAGGGCATCAATGACAAGGATGAGGAGGTGGTTGTCAAGGTGGTGGATGACCATGATAACAGTGAAGATGGTAAGCATTTTGTGCTACTCAGGCATGGCCATACACTCCCCAAGGACTCATCCCTGGGGACAGAGTAAAGTTAGGGAGCTTTAAGTGGGAAATCATAAGGCTTAAAATATGAGTCCAGTAATCAAGACGTATCATCACTGGTTTCCCCTACCTACAGAGGAAAATGTGGAAACAGCAGATACCAATAAAGTTAACCAGATCCTTGACCATGAAAAAGAAAACACTTAATTCATCTGTTTCCTTAAGAAAAAGCAAAAAAAAAATGGTTTCCTCCAATATTAATGTTCCTCTAGCAAGAAATTAAAATCACCAAGTAACCATTGCCTGTGTTTGCTGCACTGAAGCCAAAATGTTCTTTAACACAACTATAATCATGTGGACTGAGTGATGGAGGTAGGAATATAGTAGGAAGCACTGTTACTGAAATTATGAGTATTCTTGTGGCCCTGGAGCTTTGGTCATTTTTCCATGAGCCTGTCACTGTGGTCTCCTTCTATGAGTCTGGAACTGTGCTTGGCTCCCATGAACCTCGAGCTGGAGCTGTGTTCCCCACCTGTGAGCCAGAGTTGTGATCCTCTCCTGTGAGCCAGAGCTATAGTCTCCTGTGAATCTGGAGCTACGGTCCCCTCCTGTGAACTTGGAACTACAGTCCTCTCACTTGAGCGGGGAGCTGTAGATTTCCTTCTGTGATCCTGGAGCTGTGGTCCCCAGCCACGAGTTATGGTTCAGCATTCTTATTGTGGTGGGATGATTGTGGAGCAGATTGGAGGTTGGAGGAACCCCAGTGTTGGGCAGCAGTTTCAGACTCCTTTCCCATACACAGGCACCAAGAGATTTTCCATCATTTTTCTTCTACAACACCAGTTTATCTTCACCTGTGCCCTACAGAAAATGTAAAACACTTAATTGTACTTCTAAAGATAAATTTTGCAGTATGTGAAGTTAAAAGTAAAAAGTAGCTGGGCTTGGTGACGCACACCTGTAGCCCCAGCACTTGGGAGGCAGAGGCAGGTGGATCTCTGTGAGTTCAAGGCCAGCCTGGTCTATATAGTGAGTTCCAGGACATCCAGGCTACAGGGAGGCCCTGTCTCAAAAAGACAAAAAAAAAGTAAAAAAATAAAATTAAAATTAAAAATATTGAAAGAAGAGAAATACAAGGTCACTTTACTCTGATGAAGGCAACAACCAACTAAGAAGACATTTCAACCATGAATATATATGCATCAAACTCTGATTCCCCCAATTTTATGGAAGAAGTACTACTAGACTTCAAGACACAGATAAACCATAGCTCAGTAACACTAAGTGAATTAAATATTACACTTTACCCAATAGAAAGTCATATGGAGAAAGAATAAGCAGAGAGACATCTGAATTAAATAATATCATACATCAAATAAACCTAACAGATATCTACAAAATATTCTACCCAAGCAGAGAATACACATTCTACTTGGCAGCTCGTGGAAATTACTCTAAAATAGACTCTGTACTGGGGTACAAAACAAACCTAAACAAATACAAAAAAAGTAAAATAATTCCATGTTTTGGATCACAATGCAATAAAGCTTAAAACATACAGCAAAAGAAGCTCTGCTGGCTACAAGAAACCACAGAAATTGAACAACGCACTTCTGAATGATGAGTGGGTCAAGGAAGAAATCATGAAAGAAATAACAGTATTACTGGACCTAAATGAAAATGAAAACACAACAAGACAAAACACTGAGACACATTAAATGCAGTCCTAAGAGGGAAGTTATAGCTCTAAGTGACTACATTAAGAAATCTGAAAGAGCACAAATAAATGATATAATGGTACAACTTGAGAACCTGGAAAAACAAGAACAAACCAAACCCAGTAGATGAGAAGAAATAATAAAAATCAGAACAGAAATCAATGAAATAGACACAAGAAAACAATACAAACAATCAAAGAATCTAAGAGTTAGTTCTTTGAAAAGATAGACAAGATAGACTGAGCCTTAACTCAACTAACCAAAACAAAGAAAGGAAGCAAGCCTAAATCAACAACATCAGAGATCAAAGGGGAAGCATTACAACAGGCACCAAATAAATTCAGAACTTTATATGGGAATACTTTAAATACTTATTCTCTATTAAATTAGAAAAATTTAAATATATGGGTGGATTTCTAAATTCAGTGGAACCACCAAAGTTATACCAAGAAGAGGTCAAGAGTTTGAACTGACCCATAACAAATAAGGAAATTGAAACAACAAAACAAAGTCTCCCAACTAAAAAAAACCCCATGTCCAAATGGAGTCACAGCAGAATTTCACCAGACCGTCAATGAAAATCCACAACCAGTACTGTTCAAACTATTCAAAAAGTTAGAGATATAATGAGAACTCCCAAGCTCCTTCTATGAAGTCATTATTACCCTAGTACTCAAACAAGGTACACAAATACACACACACACACACACAGAGAGAGAGAGAGAGAGAGAGAGAGAGAGAGAGAGAGAGAAATTAGAGACCCACATCTCTAATGAGCATAGATACAAAATTCTCAATAAAATAGTTAAAAATTGTATACAGACACATATTAAAAAGATCATCTACCATGATCAAGTCAGCTTTACTCCAGAGAAACAAGGATGCTTCAATATATGTAAGTCAGTGTCATAAAGATAAATACATGATTATCCCAATAGAAGCAGAAAAGGCTTTTGACAACATCCAACATGGCTTCATGATAAAAATTCTAGAGGGATGGTGCTGGAGAGATGGCTCAGTGGTTAAGAACTCTGGTTGTTCTTGCAGAAGACCTGAGTTCAAATTCCAGCACTCACATGGCAGCTAACAACTGTCCGTAACTCCAGTTCCAGG
>NW_008337142.1:502248-518369 GCF_000622305.1 Nannospalax galili | reverse complement strand
GCAGGCATAACACTCATACACATAAAATAAAAATAATAAATAAATATTTTTTAAAAATTCTAGGGGGAATTGGACTGGAAGGGCCATACCTCAATATAATTAAGACTACATATGACAAACCCACAGTCAATATCATGCTAAATGAAGAAAAATTGGAAGCACTACCATTAAACCATTAAAATCAGGAATGGGACAAGGCTGTCCACTATTCTCACTCCTCTTCAACACAGTCTGAAACTCTAGCTAGAGCAATAAGAAAAAAGAAGGAAGTTAAAGGGGTATTCATATTACCCTTATTTGCAGATGACATGAAATTATACACAATAGATCCTAAAGATTCCACCTGAAAATATCAAGAAATGATCAGCAATTTTCACTGTCAGGATACAAAATCAATTTATAGATGACACTATCCTTTCTATATACCAATAATAAGCACATGAAAACACTCCATTCACAATAGCTTCAAAAATTATAGGAACAAACCTAACCAAATATATTAAAGACATCTGCAAAGAAAACTTTAAATCTTTGAGATGAAAATACCTCTCATGCACATGAATTGGAAGAATTAATATTGTGAAAATGATCATCCTACCAAAAGCAATTTACAGATTCAATGCAATCCCTATCAAAGTCCTTAAAAAAATAAAAGATAAGGTGGAAAGGAATTAAAGAATATACCCCATGGGCTGGAGAGATGGCTCAGTGGCTAAGAGCACTGACTGCTCTTGCAGAGGACCCGAGTTTAAGTCCCAGCACCTACGTGGTGGTTAACAACTGTCCATAACTCCAGTTTCAGGGGATCTGACACCCTCTTCTGACCTCCACAGGCACTCTACACATACACAAACACACAACACAAAAACCAAACATAAACATGCAACCATATCTTCAATATACTGAATACCCTGATTTCATTTTCCTTTATATAGATGCCCAGTAACATGGTAAATCTATTCATGGATACTTTGAGTGATCACTCACACTTTTCCACAGTGGCTATAGAAAAGAAATACAAGCATATAATTGTCATTATCTCTTTCATAGTGCAGGGTGTATAACAGAAATTGTGAGGGTGAAAGGAGACTTTTTAAACCTATAATGTTTGTATTTATTTTTAAAGATTTATCCTATGGTTTTTGGTGTATATGTGTGTGATTGTGTCTGGCATGTGGGTAACCACAGAGGCCAGAGTAATACATGGAGCAGGGCATGGTGATGCACACTTGCAGTGTCAGCACTGGGAGACAGAGGCAGGTGGATCTCTGTGAGTTCCAGGCCATTCTAGTCTAAATTATTTAGTGAGTTACAAGCCATCCTGGGGTATATAACGAGACCCTATTTTAAAAACATAATAGTACAGGATCCCTTGGAGTTGAAGTTTAAGGTTGTTGTGACCCTCCCCTTGATATGGGTTCTGGGAGTCAAACTATGGTCTTCTATAAGAGAGGTAAGGGCTCTGAACCCCTCAGTCATCTCTCCAGCCCTTGAAATTTTTTTGAACAAGGAATTTGTCTAAGAACTGAACCTAACTTTAAAAGATCCTGTGCACAATGCCCAGCTCAGCATAAGCATCCAAATACCATCCATTCCTGTCCTTTGGCAGACCATCTTTAAGTTGCCTACCAGGTAAACATGGTTATATTTATTCGCCTATTAAACAGAAGCTTATTAAGCACAGCGTTGGCTGTGGATATATCCTCTACTTTGGAAAAAGAGAAAAGAAGAGCCTAGGCAAAGGTGCTAATAACTTAGGAAGAACAAATTAAATGCTGTATGAAAATAGAGAGCTCCTGTAATACTATGTAGGAACACACTGCTATAATATTAACAGATGGAGGATTATAGGATCAAGGAAGTCTTGATAAAAGAAGCTACTGTCTAAACCAGCCCCTCCCCAGACATTGTCAATAATCCAACTAGTCATAGAAGCAACCCAATGAGAACAGTGCAGGGAGACTGCAAATGAGACACAAACTGTAAGACATAAAGTAGAAGTCAAGCAAGGAAGTGATGAGGACAGAGAGTAGGTCCAACAGCCATACAGGGTCAAGAGTAAAACTGAATCAGTCTCTCTTTCCTGGCCCTATTCTTAAAGCATATGATCACATCCAGTCATGATGGGATTTCAAACATGGACATGGACCTCTTTGCAACTGTGTCTAATATTTTGACATTGCAACAGAATGCCATGCCATCTACAGAGTTCAGACTTGAGAACAGAGAAATTAAGTATTTCATAAAAATTTATGTTCATTATTATAAAATCATGGGTATATGTGTGAGGGTGACTGAGGAGGCCATAAACATCAGATCCCTTGGAGCTGGAATAACCGGTGCTTGTGAGTTGCCTGGTATGGGTGATGAGAACCGAACTTGGGTCCTCAGCAATAGCAGAATGGTCTCTTAACTGCTGAGCCATCTCTCTGGTCACCCAATTAATACTTTCAGACAATTTGATAGCATATTAAATAAAGCTGATGTGCTTTCAGCATGACCCATACATTTAGAAGTACATATTACTAGAGGCCTCTACACCAACCTATATAATTGACAGCACTTATATCTGGTTGGCTGGGTTTTTTGAGTTTTTTAAAATCATCTTTATTATTTTTATTAATTTTGGGATTTTATTTGGGTCCTTTGTTTTAATTAATAATGAATATTTATTACTCATTTATCAAATGAGTACTTATAGGCTACCAACCAACAATATTTACTAATCTATCCTCAGTAAAATAATTAGGAAATACATATATATTTTTAGAAAGAAGCAAATTATCCAGGTATGATGGCACAGACCTTTAGATGAAAGAAAGAAAGAAAAAGAGAAAGAAAGAAAGAAAGAAAGAAAGAAGAAAGAAAGAAAAAAGGAAGGAAGGAAGGAAGGGAGGGAGGAAGGAAGGAAGGAAGGAAGGAAGGAAGGAAGGAAGGAAGGAAGGAAGGAAGGAAGAAAGGAAGGTCAAATAACTTCACATTTGCATTTTCATATGCCTGGAATGCTTGAAGCCTGTGGACTGTGTGATTCCTTTGTTCGAAAAAGTTCTCTTTTCAATTCATAACAAATGATGAAAGAAGTGTAAATGATGGGAATTGAGCACAACCTAAAACTCCATTCCAGGGCAGTAAGGTGGCTTTTAACAGGTTAAGTTTTTCTGTTTGTTTGTTTGTTTGTTTGTTTTGTTTTGTTTTTTCCTTTCTGCCCACAATTTCCTCTGCTTTCTCTTACACTGAAATGCGTGTGCAGGCACATATTCTCTCCAGATTGCTAACCTCCAGGATAAATTATATGGGGCTACCCACTAAACATTAGTCTTCAGCAGAGAAAAGCAATTCTTACCCAGAAGGAGCAATGAAGAAAAGCAATTGCACTTCCTCTAACAACAAACAGGATGAAAGTCTCATCCGCTTGACCATGTGCAAACTTCTGACACCATGTCACAAGGTACTTAGCCATGATTCATGGCTGAGGCTCACCTCTGTGTGGACCTGGGACCTGATCAGGTATTTCCCAAATCTGTATTTCATCATTGTTCTGAGATGGTTGTGTTGCCCGGGGTCATCCCACTTCGCACGTTTGACAGGAATCGAGGAGCTCAGCCTGAAAGCTGGCCCACAGAGCAGAGAACTGCACGTTCTATAGACTGGAGGAAACTCTGATCTAAAATGTGGAGCAAGTATCAATGAACATAATGACAATATTTTCTCTTCTGAACAGTTGACTCCTAACCTGGTGTTCTAAGAGTTGCTTGACCACATTCATCCCTTTAGAGACAGCTCTTTCCAGCAGGATGGTCTGTCTACTGACCACAAAAATAATAAACCAGTGCTCCCTTTAATTAATGTGAAGGGTAGAAACAGATGGCATGTGTGAAATTCTGCACAGTCTCATTAAAACCTAGGCCACCTTCTGGAAGACGGCAGATGACATGCAAGTACTGCTTGCTAACACTACTTGTGAATAAACTTGGGAAAGTCGGACAATAGCAACCAAAAGTGGTGGGCAATGACCTGAAATCTGTGATTTAATAGTAAAGTAAAAATAAAAATAATAACTTTAGAAAACAGAATAGGAAGAAATTCAGATTTTCTGCAAGGATTTGCATCGACTAGGGAACTTTTCTTTCTCAATGACAGTGTGATCACAATTATGTTGTAAGATGAAGAACCTCAGAAATTTGGTGTTGTACTTACTCTAACAGATGTACTACAGAGAAAAAATAGAGGAGAGGAGGAAGAGAGAGAAAAGTTTTACCCACCAGCAGGAGATTGAAGAGAGACTGTGAAAACTGCTTGGTGGTCCACCACATCAACATCAAGACACTTTTTTATTTTTTTATTACATTATACTATACTAATTTATATATTATATTATATTATAAATTAAGTTATATTGCATTACATTTCATAATAACTCACTATGTAGACCAGGCTGGTCTCGAACTCCCAGAGAACTGCTTGCCTCTGCCTCCCAAATTCTGGGATTAAAGTTCTGGGAGGCATGTGCCTCCACGTCCGGCTACCAAGACACTCTTTTTTGGGAGGGTTGGGGTGTCTTTTTGAGACAGGGTCTCTCTGTAGCCCCAAGCTGGCCTGGAACTCATTGTGTGGATCTGGTTAGCCTTGAACTCACAGAGATCTGCCTGCTTCTGCCTCCCAAGTGCTGGGATTAAAGGCCTAAACTAGGCGCCTGGCTCCCAAGACTATTTTAAAAAGTCCCTGCAGAGCCAATGACTTGGCAGCCTCAGTGAATCTGTGAAGTATATGCCTGGTAACCATGAGCAAGTGTAATGGTAGTATAAGCTGAAATGTGGCCAGTAGAATGACTCCAGACTACAAAGAAGAGTCTTTTTCATCAAGGAGGAAAGCTAATACCAGTCAGAATCTACAAGGTAAGAGACTCAGCTTCCAGCACCAGCACACAAGACATCAAGGAGGACTGCTGAAGGGCAGGGTCAGTATTTGCAACCTGCTGGTGAAGACAGCACTGAAATCCTTACTCTGACCTTGCAAGGGACCACATAAGAACAGAGTTCAGAACTCAGTCCCTGAAGGACCTTGCAGAAGTATGACCAGCATCTGTGACCTGACTATGACCAGACCTGTGACCAGACCTGTGAATGACTGTAAACTGATGGGACCAGTATCTGTGATGTGATCTCAGAAGGAGTTGATAATGGTGGCCTCAAAATTCATAAGTAGGCTGTTAAAGATTTCCCTGAGATATGATCATCATTTATGACATGATTTGTAAAGATCTGCCAACTGATGGGACCAACCTATATGACCCTCCTTGCAAAGGACTGCTCAAGGAGATAGACATCTGAAACCCTGGGGAGGAATGCTAAGACTTAAGGCTAGAACACTGGATTTTATATTACTTGAGTATTACCCAGTGATTACCACAGCACCTAATATGACTAGCCAGTGTTTTATCTTAAATTCTTATTTTGTATTTGTCTTCATTCTTAATCAGCACACAGTAATTATATACATTTATGGGATATGGTATAATAACAGGATACATGTGCATACTGTGTGTTGAAAATATGTCACCCTTTTGAAATATTTCATTACTTTGTATTGGGAGCCTTCAAAATCCTCTTGAGAGTAGATCTTCAAGGGAGTGACTTAGATAGGCTGACTAGACTCCAGTGGATACACATGCACCAAGGAACATCTGGATAGAAATACTTGATCAGATAGGATTTAACATATATGATAGTATACCTGAAATCTGGCGGGTGGGGGGAGGAGTCTATGGTGAGCAGAGAGACGGGAGGGTGTCTAAATTTGATTAAGATATATGAAATACACAAAAATTAATAAAAACTAATCATTAAAATGCACAATAAAATGCTACAAACTATATACATGCTTTACAGAACTGCCTCTTCCTTAATCTGACTGCATTGTCTGCCTTATGCTACTTCCCTTTCCTTCTGCTCTTCCTAGCCTAGTAACCACTCTCTAGGCCTATGAGATCAACTACTTTAGATTTCTATCTGAATAGGAATTTGCCTGTTCATCTCTCTGTGCCTGACCTATTTCACTTAACAGAATGTTTCTGAGACCCATCCATGTCACCACAAATGGCAGGTTTTATTTCTTTTTTAAAATTTTATTTATTTATTATTTATTATGTATTATTTTTTATGCATGGGAGTGTTTTGTCTACAGGTGAACCATGTATCTGAAGTGCTAGCAGAAACCAAAAAAATAGCATCAGATCTCTTGGAATTGGAGTTACAGATGCTTGTTTAGACACCAAGTTGGTGCTGGACACTGAGCCCAGGTCCTCTGAAAGAGCATCCAGTGCTCTTAACTGCAGAGCATCTCTCCAGCTGGAAGCTTTCACTCTTCATGACAGAATATAACATTCTACGCATTCTCTTCATCTATTCACCCATCAGTGAATACCTTGTATGAGTCCATGTCTTTTTCATTGTGAATAGTAGGTCTGGGGAGATGACTCAGTATGTAAAGTGCCTGCTGTGTAAGCATGAGGACCTGACTTTGGATCCCAGCACTATTTAGAAATCTGGGCATGATGTCTGTAATCCCAGTGCTCAAGAGGCAGAGACAGGAGAACCCTGCATACTTGTGACTTAGTGACTCTAACTGAAATGGAGAGTCCTGTGTTCAGTGAGAGAGCCTGTCTCAAAAACTAAGGTGGAGAGCAATTAAAGAATATATCCGGGGCTGGAGAGATGGCTCAGCGGTTAAGAGCACTGACTGCTCTTGCAGAGGACCTGGGTTCGATTCCCAGCACCCACATGGAGGCTACGTTCCATCGTTAACTCTAGTTCCAGGGGAATCCAAAGCCCTCTTCCGATCTCCATGGCATTGCATGACAAGTGTGCACTCACATACATGCAGACAATACACTTGTACACATAAAATAAAAATAATAAATAAAATATTATTTTAAAAAAGAATATGTCCAACACTGACCTTTGATTTTCACATGCGTTGCACACATGCTCACACACAAGCGTATGCATATACATACAACAGCAACAAGCACAAGGATTCAAGTGTCTCTTCATTACACTGATTTCATCTCCTTTGTGTAGATGCCCGGTAGTGGGATAGCTGAATCATATGGTGAGTCTATTTGTGGATTTTTTAAAATGGACTTCCATACTTTTTCCCACAAAGGCTGTAGAAAAATAACACATGTAGTGGTCTTTATCTTTCACAGTGCAGAAACAATCGGAACTGATAGGGCGAAAGGAGACTTTTTTTAAACCTACAGTGTTTGAAATTATTTTTAAAGATTTATTTTATTTTTATTTATGTGTATGCGTATACCACAGGTATGTGAGTGCCTGCAGAGCTGGAGTTACAGTTGATTGTGAGTCTCCTGACATGGGTGCAGGAAGCAAACTGTGATCCTCCATAAGAGCAGCATGTTCTACGTAACCTTTGACCAATCTCTCCAGCTTCTGAATACTTTTTTTATCTTTTTTGGTCTTTTTGAGACAGGGTCTCCCTGTAACCCCAGCTGGCCTGGAACTCGCTATGTAGACCATGCTGGCCTGGAACTCACAGAGATCTACTTGCTTCTGCCTCCTGAGTGCTGCTGGGATTAAAGGCATGTACCAGCACACCCACCGCCAGCCTCTAAATACTTTTTAAAGGAGGAACTTGTGTATATGTCATAGAATGAAATCTGACTTTAAAAGTGCTTTGCACAATGATGGCCCATCATAAGCATCCAAAAACCATTCATTCCTTACCTTTGGCAAACCATCTTTAAGTCGCCCACCAAATAAACATGGATTTGTCTATTTGCTTGTTAAACACATGCTTATTAAACACACAGTTTGCTGGAAATCTGTCTTCTGCTCTACTATGGAAAGAGAGTAAAGATCTTAGGCATGGATTCTAACAATTTAGGAAGAAAAAAATACAGTGCCAGATTGAAATAGAGGGCTCCTGTAATATTCTGTAGGAACACATTGCTAGAACACTTAACTGGTCTGCAGGACTCTAGGATTAAGGAAGTCTTGACAAAACAATCCTCTGTCTAAATCATTCCCTCCCCTAGATATCTATGTAAATAATCCAACTAGTCATAGAAGGAACCCAGTGAGAACAGTTAGCCTACAAGAAGACGAAGGTAAAATAGTGATACCCAGAGTACAGGTGACTTAGTGCTGGTTGTTCTTATTTAACGTGGTTTATATACACAACCATAAACAACAAGATTTCTGAAATGTTAGTTTTTTTCTCTAGAGTCATCTTGGAAATTAAGATTAATGATTATGTAAGGTAAATATTACATTCTGCTGAAAACTCTCTGAAGTGGTTTTCTTATCTCAGACCATGTCTTAGAGTGTAAATACTTCAGAAAGAATGCCTGAAAATTGAGGCGAGGATATCAAAACTGTATGAAAGCCTGACATCAAGGTTCAGGGAGACTGCATTTAGGGGCCAAGATCTAGGACACACGTCAGTTGAGGAAATGATGGGAACAGAGAGTGAGTCAAACAGCCCTATAAGGTTAAGAATGAGAAGTGATCTAGGGCCTAGATAGGAAATCAAAGCCTTTAGGGAATATTTCTTTTTCCTGCCTCTGTTCTTCAAACGGGTGGTCACACTAAGTCATGAGGTTGTTCTAGGCAAGAACATGAATCTCACACCATTATATTTGCAGAAGTGACAAAACTTTTGCAATAGGATGCCATCTACAGAATTCAGGCCTGAGATCATTATAATTAAGTTTTGGGTGTTTCAGTTATTTAATTTTTTGAGACCGGGTCTCCTTGTAGCCCTAACAGGCCTGGAACTTGTGATGTACACTAGATTGGCCTTGATCTCACAGAGATCTCTCTAGGCCTCTCAGCTGCTGGGATTAAATAGGTGTGTACCACATCGCCTAGCTTATAATTAAGTTTTTAAAAATTCACCAATGTTTTAGGTGTGTTTACAATTTTCTGTTGGGGCAATGCTCATATCTATCCCTGACCACAGATGGCCCAGGGGCTGAAATGTGGGCATACCACAGTTGGGCCTTCCATGTACCCTTATCTCTGTTCTTTCCTCACTGTGACTTTATAGACTTGATGATCCCATAGCCATGACCCTTAACTCTTCTTCAACATAATGTGTTTGCATGCGCTCTCTTCTTCTTCTCTGAGTAATCATTGTTGACCTCATCTCTATGAGTGCTTTTGAGTTCTTAATCCAGTCTCAGTGTTTGTAATTAGCACCAATTCTTGGGTAGGTAGGAATCCAAGACAAGGGGATTGCCCCAAGAGGCAGGAGATCAGCAAGAACCACGCTTTACTGTAACAAAATCTTCAATGAACTGTACGGCCCCTGGGCCCATGCTTTGGCTGCTCCTAAGACATAGTATCTTAAACCTAGCACCTGATAACTCTATGTAGGAGGAATATCATAAAAAGCATTATTATTTTACATAATTATTATATAATGAACAAAGTCATAATCTACTCAGCCCACAACTAGAAAAGTAAATAATGTAAATGTTTGTTGAGGATAATTGTCCAATAGATGTGTCAGGCATCTTGAAATAATTTTTTTTTATTTATTACTGATTGTCTGAGCCACATTATCATCATTATTTACAGTTACCCTCCTAATATGTTTTTCTTTATCTTAAGAGACTATAACACAGAGCTGGGACATCTGCTTTTTCCTCTCTTTGAGTTTCTTCAATGCGTCTTTGATCTCCTTGTCTCTCAGGTTATAGACGATGGGGTTCAGCACGGGAACCACAGCTCCAAAGAACATGGACACCACCTTGTTTTGTCTTGTGAGTAGCCGGAACTAGAATGGAGATAAGAGAAGAGGCCAGAGGCATAGAAGAGAATCACCATGGACAGATGAGAGGCACAGGTGTTGAAAGCCTTCATTCGCCCCTGAGTTGAATGAATCTTCATGACAGCAGCAATGATGTAGCCATAGGAAACCAGGACAACCAGCACTGATGTCCCTCCAACTGCACACATGACAAGGAAGTTCACTATTTGGCTGAAGAAGGTACTACAGCGAGACAAGGCCATCAGTGGTGGCAAATCATAGAAAAAGTGGTTAATGATTCAGGACCCACAGAAATGGATCTGTTATATGAAACTGGTTTGGACCAAGCCAGTGAGGAATCCTCCTGCATATGGTGTGATGGCCATCCCCACACAGATGGTGGGTGACGTGAGGGATGAGTAGAGTAGAGGGTTGGAGATGGCAGCATATCTGTCATATGCCATGGCTGCCAGGAGGCAGCACAGTACCACCCATGCCTATAAAGAAGAAAAGTTGTGCAACACAGCCCCCAAAGGAGATGGCCTTCTGTTCCCTGAAGAAATCACAGAGCGTCTTAGGGGCTATGGAGGAGGTGTATGAGACCTCAACAAAGGACAGGTTACCAAGGAAGAAGTACACAGGGGAGTAGAGGTGTGAGTCTACCCTGATCAGGACAATGAGGCCCAGGTTTCCAACCAAGGTCACCAGGTAGATTCCCAGAAACAGCACAAAGAGTATAACCTGCAACTGGGGATGTTCTAAAAATTCCAAAAGGGTGAAATTGGTCATCAAGCTAATGTTCCTTCTCATAGCCATGCATCAGCTCTGCCATCTTCAGGGATCCAGAGGGAGATTCCTGGGCAACAAAAATCTGTGTGAAGAAACTATTCCACTCTGTCAATGAATCAGAGACTCCCAGAATCAGAACACTTTCCCCAAAGAAACCACCCTGCTTCTGACACAGAATTCCTTCCATAGCATGTGGAGATCACTGTCACACCAGTGTGATGCATTTAGTAATGCAAAAGTATATAAAGGGTTAGAGTTTTGCATTATTTGGGCCATCATCTTCATTGCTATTATTACCATGTTACTGAGCAGTGTTACTAATGGTTCTTGGGCTAACAATCTCTTTTTGTTTTTCAATTGTCCAAATGCTGAAACTGAACTATTAATTTACTCAGTTTTATGTTACATGTTCTTTTCTTCTTTTTTATACAAATATTTTTATTGAGCTTTTGTAATGTCATTATTTAAATTTTATGCATATGAGTATATTGCTTGCATGTATGTAAGTGTACCATGTGTATGCAATATCTGTAGAGTTCAGAGGAGAGCATCAGATCACCTGGAACTGGAGTTAGGAGAGTTGTTGGCTGCCATGTGGGTGCTGAGAATTGAATCAGGGTCCTTCATATGAGCAGTCATCCCTCTTAACTGCTGAGCTATCTCACCAGCCCCGAGATTTTGTAATTTCATACAATAGTCATTAATCAAATTTAAACCCCCTCCCCCAATCACGCCTCCCCCATCCCCCCACCAGACCTCATGTATTCTACCATACATGTTAAGTCTAATCCATTCAGTCATTTGCACTCACAAGAAAAGAAATACATCAAAACTCAAAATGCTTATTGAAGTAATTTCTGTTTCTTATTATCATAGTTATAGACAGGTTTTATAGGGTAAAGATTCTCTCTGTGTGTGTCTCTATCTCTGCCTCTCTCTTCCTCTCTCCCTCTCTCTCTTCCTCTTCCTCTCTCTCTCTTCTCTCTCTCTCTCTCTCTCTCTCTCTCTCTCTCTCTCTCTGTCTGTCTTTTCTACCAGGGTGAAGAATATAAAGCTTGGAAGACTACCAACTAAACAAAAAAGGTGAAAAACGTGAACAACGTGCAATTATAATACTTTTCCTGCATAAATATTTTCAACAATTTAACATCTTACATTGTGTATTTGATAGCACTAAATGATGACCATATAGATATTAATAAAATTCTATTAGGAGGTTTAGAATACTAAGAAAATGCAAAGCATAGACAAAAAGGCAGGTAGCTATTAGCACAGCTTAACAAGTGTTGTAAGAGAAATGTTTATACACTGCCCTTGAGCCTAGACATAGAAGGTGGTATTTCAGAAAAGAAAAAAAAAAAGTGTGAGGAGAATTGTAAAGATGAGTGAAATGTTGCCAGGATAGAAGTTTGATCTGAGAGGTTTGGGAGGTTGGTTCTGAGATCTTCACGTTAATCAGGGGGAAAGCTGTGTGGTACTTGAGGAATGTAAAAATGATCAGAGCACAGGGTAAAAGGGAGTAGAAGACACAGAAGATGCCCAGAAGTGGATGGACAAATCGTGAAAGATCTTTGAAAGCTTAGATGGCAAAGATGTATGTTTGTTTCACACAAAATAACACAAATATACAAATACATATAAATACATTACATAAAGTATATACAATTGCACACATGTCTTTACACTTAATTTCAGCCTTCTCTACAGTACATTTTTGTTGTTCTATTTTCAGGCAGAAGTTATCACCTTGTAGCCTTCCATATAGTCAATTTGTTTCTTGATTTTCTCCCTTCCCTGGAACATAAGCTTAGCAAAGACTGCTATTTTTAGGGATTTTTTAAATGAAACAACTCAAAGCACTTAAACCTAGTAGACAACAGGCACTCAACAAACATTTAATGGATAAATACCATATTAAAGGGTTTAATCTTTTCCCCATAGGCAAGAGAAAAAGAACATTTTATTTTTTGTTTGTTTTTAAATACTTGATTCCTTACTGTAGTCAGATAATGAGTTGGCAAATAAACTATAACTAACAAACCTGTGGCAGGTAGCAATATAGCTCTAAACACAACAGAAGGACACACTGAGTAACAAGGATGGCTGAGAGTCAAAGGTAACTGAGAAGGAAAACCAGAAAACTGCTTCAAAACCAGGAAGAGGTTAATATCAGCTTGACTTGAGACAGATTTACAAGCTAATGCTCCCTTAAGCAGGTACAGTGCAGGAAAGAGAAACTACAAACCTCCAAGCTGTTAGTCGTGCTGCTCCTCTTTGCTGTGGCACCTTTACATTGGTCATGAAAGGTGCAGAGATGTGTCTTGATTCTCTCCTATTTCAACTCTAATAGAACATGGTTTCTTCTACTCTACATTTTTAGTCTATGCTTAAAATCTGACTTCTGATTATACAGTTACTAAAAAAGGCGCTTTTGTTATTTTGACCTAAATCACCTACAGATAAAGATACATTAATAGATTATGTCAGGTACACTACATTTCCTTATAATATTAATTTACACCTATTCATGGCATGGGAATTACCATTGCTTGTTTTTATAGTGTTTTTGAGCTTATGTAGCATCTTCCCACCCATAACCCTATTTGTGATCACCCAAAGCAGGGCTTGGATGTCAGGTAGAGCTCGTCTCCAGACCTTGCATCACAATTCACTAGTTTTGTTGGATTAGGAATTGAGTTTGAGCTGTGGGTATTCTACCAGTGAGCTGTGTCTCCAAATCCCGACTCATCTTCTTGGGAATTCCATCAACTCTAAAATGGACATAGTAATAGGACTACTTCAAGCATGTATGCCAAGTTTGGAGAGAAAAAGAAATAATTTCTTTACTCCAGCAATGATCAGCACCAGTAGAAATTCAACCACGGCCTCTCCATCCCTGCATGGTCTGTTACCCACTGCATCTCCTAGTTAAGCACAAGAGAGTGTCCTTGTGCTGTATAGCAACAATATGTTACCATATGCCACTCTTGACAGCAACACATTTATTCATTTAATAATAATTAGTATTTGTTGCAATTGTTTTGGTTCCCTTACTCCTCTATCTCTTTAACTGTAAGCTAAGGATGGCATTATAGCTCAAGTGCTTTGCACATAGTGGGCCTGAATGACATTGATATACAGTTTTTTTAGTATTTTATTATTTTTATTTTATGTGTTGGTTATTTTTCCTCCATGTATGTAAGTATACCACATGCGTGAAATGCCCTGTAGAGACCAGAGACCAGAAGAGGGCATCAGATCTCCTGGAACTGGAGTTACAGTTTTTAGCTGCCATGTGGGTGCTGGGAATTGAATCCAGACCCTCTGGAAGAATAGAAAGTATTCTTAACCACTGAACCATCTCTCAAGTTCCAATTTATAGTTATAGAAATTTATTGAGGTTATGCGATGATAAGAAGTTATTAAATGGTTGAGTCGTTTAGGCTTCTAATTCTTTACCTCTAGAGCTTCTTCTGTCTTAAATCTTATAAATATAATCATCTAGCCATGGCTCTGAGCAACTGAAACCACTAGGTCATAGATTTAACCTCAGTATGTGTGATCCTTCACCCAGTCCATGTTACTGGACAAGACTGGAATCTGAAAGTGTTTATGAAGGGTTTTCTTAACCTCAATCTTGGCATGACTTTTTAACAGTGTTCATTACACACCAAAATAGAAAGGAATAAAGTTATAATCAGAAATGATACATGTGAGGTGCCTGCAGTGTGTGTCTGTAGTTCACATGGGTTCGTAGGATATGATAAAGGCAGCAGACTGACTGACATGAGGAAAAGAAAGTTGTTTACACTGATCACCTTTCCCTCATATTACAGGTGCCCAGTTGAGACTTTCTTCACTGGCTGAATAAAAGATTATCAAATAGTTGCTATAAATTTGTCCTAACCCCAAGGCTATGGAACTTACCCTATTTTAAATACTGCCTTGATGTCCAAAAAATACGTGGAATATATTTGGACTATTAATCCACTAAAATGACACAGCTTGGAATCAGCCATCCTAGACCTGCTCCACTGTGAAAATAAAACTAATGCCAAAAGAAATAGGGAAAATGTACCTCATTCTTTGGGAATAGTTTGTGCTCCACTACCTTATTCTGAAACCTGGATGCTCAAACCTGGAGTCTCAATGCTGACCAAAAAGAGCACAAAGGGTTGGAGAGATGGCTCAGTAGTTAAGAGCACTGGCTGCTCACGCAAAGGACTCGAGTTCAGTTTCCAGCGCCCACATATCGGCTTACATTCGTTGGTACCTCTACCTCCAGGGGTTTAAACACCCTGTCCTGACCTCCATGGGCACTGTATGACATGAGTGCACTTATATGAATGCAGGCAAAACACTCATAGACATAAAATAAAATAATTTAAAAAAGGGAGCGCAAAGACTTACTCATGCCCACTCTCCTCTGTGAGTCTTCAGTAGCAAAAAGACCCTGGTTTGAATGCTGATGCAAGTCTTATTTTCCTACCTTTTACTGTGTGAACTTTGAAAAGTGTATTTGCTTCTCTGGATCAAAATCTTCTCCTCTTCTGAAAATGCAACAAAATGATTAACTTAGTAGTTTTTGTTAATTTTTCTTCCTATTTCAATTTTAAAATAGCATTAACCTTTCAAAGAAAAAAAAATCTTGAAATTCTAAAACACAAATAAGGTCAGAGCAGTACGATCGGTTTCAAGTGTCTTTCCTGCTCCACCTTCCCCTCATTCAAGGGTCTCTTATTAACTCATTCTGTAATCCTAGAATTAACCAGTACCTGCTCCCAGGAAAGGGAAAAGTTTGGCCCTCCTGTAACACCTTAAACTCTTCAGTTAGATGGCTATGATCAGATGCTCAGAGACAGAGCAAAGCCCGTCTCTGCCAGCACCTGGAAGACAGGTCATAGCTAAGAAGATAAGTAAGGGTCGGATGGAGCCCTGTTAAACTGACTGCCAAGGAAGCACTTGTGGAGGAGCTTTAAAGAAAGACCGTTCTCTCCAGGTGTCATTGGGTCTCTCTGGGATGTGGGGCGAGATCTATCCCCATGAGCACCAGAGGGCAGCATGGCTGGCTCCCTGGGCTCAAGAGAGAAGAGGATGACAGCTTTGTTGGGGTAAAGTCTGTATCAACTGGCCCTGTTTCTTTTTTATTTCTGGTCCTTGATCTTGTTCCAGTGAGATGTCTCCTCTGTGAAAAGCAGGACTGGCTGTTGACTCTGACATTGGATACAATTTTATACAATAACAGTTACGTTTGTAGCAGTAGATAGTTTACAGAAACTGTTTGAATAACCCAAAGAGTTAGAGCCTCAAAGAAGAAGGAAGAAGGGAAGAGGGAAAGGAAGAAAGAAAGGAAAAGAGAAGACGTGGGGAGGAATAAAAAGAGAGTGAGAGATTTGCTTTAGGAAAATAATAATATGGTCCTAAAGTAGAACAGATATCCCAGAAAGGAATAGATTCCCCATCACTAAATGAATGTAGAAAAATAAAATGTCTTTTGGGAAGGCATTTAAGATTCAAAAGAGTCAGAATTAGTTGACTTTATGGTGTGTGTGTGTGTG
>NW_008337142.1:484208-502192 GCF_000622305.1 Nannospalax galili | reverse complement strand
GTGTGTGTGTGTGTGTGTGTGTGTGTGTGTGTGTGTGTGTGTTTGCACCCCAAGGTTCTGATTCTGTGAAATAAAGAGGGAAGAACACAGTTTACAATATTTATGCTTCTGTGGACTGCAAACCGTGTCTCTTGCACCCTTTATTTCATAATGTCCTCAAGCATCCCCAAAGGAAAGCTGTCTGTAGTGTATTTTCACATAAGAAAATGGAATTTTGGCAAAGTGACTTGCCAAATGTCATATAGAGAGCTCTTGGCAAAGCTGAGACTTGAACTAAATTCTTCCAGCATCAAAAGTCCATGCTTGGCCCTCTGTACTCCACTGCCCCCATAAAAAGACAGATGGTAATGGAAAAATTTACTTGATTGCCCTTATGTGTCAAAAGAGCCATGTGCAGGGTGTTTAAGGGAAAAGTAAATTTTTGTTTGCTGACCAAAGAAAGATCTCCCTCATGCATGTGTCTTATTTATGACTTATCAAACATCCAGCCTGAAAAGTTCTGCAGCGTGTTTATGTGCTGTAGGGAGGGCATGCAAGGACAGAAATGGGCACTCTGTAATCCCACACACAATTCTTTCATGGATTTGTGCCACACCGTGTTTGTACTGGCAGCTCTTCAACCTCCATGAAGATAAGAAAAGTCTTCTGCAACTTGCCTTCACCCACAACCCCACCGGCTTTCCCCTGCTTGTCAGTGTCGCATACTGTGAAGCCAAACAAATCACAGCCCTTCCTCAAATTCCCAGCTCCTAGATTTCTGCCTACATGGTTTTTTGAAGGGGGTGGGCTTTCAAAAACTTAACATTAGGGAAGAGATCATCGTGGTCAAAGCAATAGTTTGTATGTAATTAAATCTTTTCTAGAAAAGAATCAAAACCAAAATAAATTTCTGCTTTCTACTCCTAATTACAGAGTGAGATGTGTAAGGGTGGGGTACTAGAAGACTGAAGTATTCACAACTCCTGCCTCCCCTATTCCTCCAGAAGGATTCTTTTCTACCTGTTCTTACAGAGGACACAACTTCAGTTCTAAGTGTAACTCCAGCTCCAGAGGATCCAACACCTCTTCTGGCCTTTATGGGCACCTGAATACATGTGCACATACCCACAAATGCATACATGTGTGCACATAATTAAAAATAAAATAAAATAAATATTATGTAAGAAGAGTAGGAAATGAAAAAATAGGTTAAGTGACAATGTCTGCAGATTGGGGAGTCTAAGGTAGGGGCCCTGGAGAGGGGCGCTAGATGCAAAGGTCACAGCCTGCCCTGCTCAACAAGTCATAGCTGGCCATTGACAGGACCAGGATTTCATGTGCAACTCTAGTTATGGAAGAAGGTGGTTGCCTGATAGCAGACACCAGTGAGAACAGAACACAAGCAGATTCAGTCAGGGGCCTAAGGAGGCAGGCAGCCAAACAGAGGATAAATTCATAGACTGTTAACGCTTTTCCTCAAAGCTGACCTTGCCTGCCTTGGTAAATAGCTGTGTCAGCTTGTTGAAAATAACATAAAAGTTCGTTTATTTATTTTGGTGGACAATGGGAGAAAGCATTTTTCGAAATCTTCTTCTCAGTCTTAGAATAGATCTATAAATCAGCATGGTAAACCAAAAAAGAGCTGCCAGCCACATCTGCCAAGCATCTGTGGCACCCCACACACTGCCCATTGTCTGTTCTCTTGACTCTAACTCTTTGATCCTGCCCAGAATGAAGGGAGGATTAGAGACCCTTCCAGGAACCACATGCTGTGGGATTCCCACTGAGAGCCCACCCCCAACTTTTCTTTTCATTTTCTTCTTTTTTATGTGTATAGTGCTTGCATTTAGTGAATGTGTGTGCACCTGGGGATGCAGTTGCATGCTCACCTGTGGCATATATGTGGAGGCCAGAAGCTGAGATTGGGGTGTCTTCAATTATTGTTCTGCACCTTCTTTTGAGACAGGATGATTTACAAAACTCAGAGCTCACTGCTAGACTGGCTGGTCAGTGAGCCCAAACAATCTGTCTCTCTCCTCCCCTCCCTTACAGTGCAGACATGCATGACCATGCCCAGATTTTATGTGGGTGCTAGGGAGTCTGAACTAAGGTCCACATGCTTGTGGGGCAAGCACTTTACCGACTGAACTATCTCCCCACACCACTGAACTTAGTCTTTAAAGAGCCTTTTGGAGACAAGGAATACAATTGTGGGGCTGTTGGAAATCAGGGATCCAGTCTGCTTTTAAGCATTGCAACACTGAGTCATTTCTTAAAATAGAGCTGAAAATGATGTGTGTTGAGAAAAGTACAACTGCTTTTAATTTGCTTGATCTTAACAGTGACGTTTTGTTGGCAGAGCTCAAGAAGAGGCAGCTATGCCTGGAGGCAGGCAGGGACAGATGTCATTGGAGAGGGCTACCCAGATGGAGCCCAGATGATGGGAAGCCCTGTTATGGGAAGTCCAGAAAAGTGGAGGACATGGGGGTTGATGTGAATATTGATGGTTTGAAGAGGTTAGCAGGGAAAAGAAGACATAAGGCTATAACTTTCAAGTGCCTACTTATTTTACAGAATCATTAATTAGTACTGAAAATACAAACTTGGTCTTTGTGTGTGTGTGTGTGTGTGTGTGTGTGTGTGTGTGTGTATGTATGCACAGGTGTGTGTACAGAAGCCAGAGGAGGACTTTAGGTGTCTTGCTCCATCACTCTTGGCCTTATTTCCTTGGGACAGTTTCTCACTAAATCTGGAGTTAGGCTGGTAGCCAGTAAAACCTAGTGATCCTTCTGTTTGTACCTCCCAACCCCCAGTGCTGGGGTTAGAAGTGCAGTTAGATGGCTGTGTCCTGCTTTTAGTTACATGGGTGCAGGGATTAGAACTCAGGTCTTCATATTTGTGTAACAAGACCTTATACTCACTGAGTCGTGTCACCAGTCCCATAAAATCTATCATGAAACTCTCTCTGCCAGACGGGACAGAGAGAAAGAAAAGGAAAAAACAACAGCAGCAATATTGAGATTTTTTTCTTTGTCCTGCCTATGTTTTTGTCTTTTCTTTTCCAGAGTCATACTATGTAACATTGTTTGGTATAGAACTCAGAGATCTCCCTGACTCTGTCTTCCAAGTGCTGAAGTCTGAACACATCGATCTTCTCAAACCAATGACCAGAGCATTGCAGGATCAGCTTAGAAGCAACCAAACCTGGCTAGGTTTGGGCAAGAGTAACTTATCCTCTCTTCAAGACCACATTGCAAGCTCTGCTGTTCAGAAACTGTTTCTAGATTAACTTTCCTTCATTGAGGTTGTTTCACTTTACTGCACACTTCTTGAACAACCGTCTATTTAGCTCTCTATGACTAAGTGTCCTCTATGATTAGGACCCTGCCAGGTCAGACATGAACCAGAAACATTTGTTGAATGTTTGCAGGGTGATGTCTCTCAGAATTCCCTGACTGAGCATTGCCTTGATCTCTCCCTCCACCAACTTAAAACTCTTCACCACACCAGTCACCATATGGCAGAGAGGGCCATCCCAGTCCACATAATGGGAGACCGCTTGCTGCTAAGATCTCAAAGTCTTAGACTTGTCTCTACCAGAAATTCCCAGGTTTCTACTTTACACATCTCAGTGAATCTATTTTTAATATGTGTGTTTTCTTGTGTTTTAGACGCTCCTAAAGTCCTGAGCTCAACATCCCAACTGTGAGTGATTACTACCATGAATTGTCACATTTTTTTTTTCTGTTTTCCAGGGAGTTCCATAAGCTCTGTCAGGATGTTGGCAAGCTTAGCAGTTGAATCATGGCCTCTTGTTCCACAGTGATATTTACTACTGCACACAACTTTCTGAGCTTCTTGATTCTCTGTCATGTCTTTACAGCTACATCAAGGTAACCATTCTTCACTCATTCTACTACAAAGGACTTAATTTTATTCTTCTTTAGAGGTGGGTAAAACTGTGTTGTGTATATACATGACACCTTTATTCCTGTCTGTCTGTTGGTATGTGTCTATGCTGATTCTATTACTGGGCTTTAATGAAAGACACTGCAATAAACACAAATGAGCCTGGGATAGCCTTCCATGAGACCCTCAACTGGCTGTGCTTTCCCTTCCTTCTCAACTTGTTCTCAGTAGCTCCATCGCTTTCTGGCCCAGTTAATAGCTATGTCTACTTGCAGCATTTATCTTTGAGGTCTACCAGGATTGCTTACCAGGTCTGGCATCAAGTAGATGCCCTGAAATTTAAAAAGAGCTTTTCTGCAAAGAGTCTTCTCCTCCCTGCCCCAATGACCACTGCTCTTTTGTTTTCATGGCCCACGTATGTTATTGCCTTCCTTCCAGATCTCCTACAGTTTCTAAGATCTCTTCTTCACCTTTCATGGTTCTCTTTCTATTTCCATGATCTACATAGACAGACACAGACACAGATACCCAGAAGAACACAAACACACACATACACATACACACACACACACGCACGGCACACACACGCACACACACACACACACACACGCACATATCTTGGTTCTGAACATGAGAGAAAACTTGCAATATTTATCTAAGTCTAGTTTATTACATTTAACCATCTACAGTTCCATCATGTGCCTGTAAATGTCATTATTTATCTTCACAGATGTATATAATATGTCATGGTGAATATGTACCACATTTTCATTATCCAATTATCTACTGATAGACGTCTATGCCTGTTCCATTTCCTGGCTATTCTGATAATGTAGCAATAAACATGAGTACATAAGTATCTCTGTTATATGCTGTGTCCTTTGGTTATATACCTAGGAGTGGAACAGCTGCCTCCTATGGTAGTTCTAATTCTACTTTTCTGAGAAAATTCCATACTGATTTCCATAGCGGCTGCTGCAGTTTATACTCCTACAAACAGTAAACAAGGATTACCCTTTCCCCACATCCTTACCAGCATTTGTTGTGATTTTGATTTCTTTATAGTAGTGAGATGGAATCGCAAAATAGTTTTAATTCATATTTCTCTGCTAGCTAAGGATGTCTAATGCTTTTACAAATATATACATATATTAGCCATCCGTGTTTCTTCTTTCATTGGGCCATTTTAGAATTATTTATTGTTAGCTCTTTGGCCATTCCATGCATGTATCAACACATTCTTGTTACTTTCTCCCACCCCTATTCATCCCCAACCTCTTTGCCAGTTATTTTCCAAGATACATGACGTTTTGTTTTGTTAAGTGACAAATTTACTTTAGCCAGGAACATCTGTGTGACCATTAGGTTGGGACTCTACTGTAGTCTGAGGGAAGCACCAGTGGGTATACAACTCAAGGCAATGATTCCATTTCCCTGAATCTACCAATAGGAAATAGCCCATCAGTGGGTTCCTTGAGGGATTCCTTGAGCCCCTCTTCTATCCATGACTGGTTGTTCCTGTGCAGCCCCAGTATAGCATCCATAGTTACTGGAAGTCATGATTTCAATGACTGTGCATTGCCCAGAAGATGGCACTTCACAGCCCTTCTCCCTGTCTTCTGGCTCTTACAATCATTCTGTCCCTTCTTCTGCAATGTTCCATGAGCCTTAGGGGAGACGGTATAAATGTCTTACTTGAGGTTGAGCATGCAAGGTCACTAATTCTCAGCACCTTGTACAGTCATGCATCTCTGTGTTTACTGCAGTTCAGTGTATAAAGAGGGTTCTCTGATTAAGGTTGCCAGTGGTAATTATCTATGGAGGAAACAGATATTTACAAGGTGGTGCTATGTCAAGTTAGCTAGACAACAAAATTAAGTTCCGCTAAGTCACTAGCCCATTTATTGGATGATTTGGGTGGGCTCGCAGTTTAATTTTGGCAGCTCTGGATATTAATCCCCTGTCCGGTTTATAATTGACAGATTCCCTACTATTATGTAGACTATATCTTCACTCTGGCAATTATTTCTTTGGCTGTGCAGAAGCTTTTTCGTGTATTTCCTATTTGTCAATTCCTGTGATTATTTCCTGTGCTATTGGAGTCTTTTTTAGAAAGTTCTTGACTATATCTTAAAGTGTTTGTCCACAAATGTTTCAAAATTTCAAGGTTTTTATGTTTGTTTGTTGAGACTGAGTCTAACTATGCAATCTGCAACTCAGTATGGAGACCAAGTTGACCTAGAACGCATAGAGATCCATCTGTCTCTGCTTCCTGGGTGTTGAGATTAAAGTCATGTGCCACCACACCTAGCTGAAAGTTTCAAGTTTTATTTTGAAGATTTTAATCCATTTTGAAGAGACTTTTGTTCTGCAAAGGCACTTTTTAAACACAATAGCTCAGTCAAGACAAAAGTTGCAAAGTTTAGAGGGAGTTGTTTGCAGGGTATAATCATAAAATGTGCAGTAGGGGGTATCAGTTTTCTATTACTGCATGAAGAATTAACATACTCATTTTAAAACAACAGTTGCATGCTACTCAGTTCTATAGGTCACAAACCCAGCACAGCTCAGGAGGCTGCTCTGCCTTGATGTTCTTCCTAAACAGGATAAGAGAAGGTATTGAGATAGTTTAGCATCAGCCACAAGAAGGAAGTCACTTCTTTCTGCATCTTGTGAGATTTGGAAGGTTATTTTAATGTCACTTTGCATAACAAAGAAAGTCAAGAGTCGAAGTTACTTGAAAAGCAATTGTTTAGTTCAAACGGGACTTCTTATAATAGTCTGAATTTTTATACTTATCTAAGGATAAATAAGACTAAGAGACTGGGAATCTTAGGACACAAATTCCAGGGAAAGGAAAAAGGAGAGTTTAAACATAGTGTCTGGGACATGCATGCCAAGAAATTTATAGGGGTAATATCAGTTGAAGTGGGAACTACTTTGAAAATAATAATATCCAGTTTGCACTGATGTGGCAGATATTACTGTTCTACCCCCTTGGGTGACACTAGTGTACATCAATGCCTGGTCCCTTATCTGCTGCTTATTTGCTAGGTCACCTTCACCAGTGTGAGCTGAGCTTTGAATTTCTCACACACAATTGTTGAAGACTGAATGTATTTGCAGTTATAAAATTCAAAGTGTCACACATGGCAAGTCAGCATAATACTATTTTTAAATATTAGACTCATAGAACTTAGCACTATTGTCAGACACACCTTCAACATTGCCTTTGCTGTTTGTGGCTGCAGAATCTTGGGATGGGCCTCCCTCTACTGGTTAATGAAAGTGTAACAGGATCTTGCATTAAAATAACATTTATTCTTTGAGATTTTCATATATGCTTTCAATGTATTTAGATAATATTCCCTTCTACCAACCCCTCCAATTTACCCTGGACACACCCCTCATGTCCCTGTCCTAACTTCATGTCCTCTTTTAAAAGAAAATAACTCATTCAGTATGAATACTGCTGCCCATGCATGCATGAGTGTTGGACCATTCACTAGAATGTGGCTGGCCTAGCAATGAGCACACCCTTAAAGAAAACTGGTTCTTCCTTCTCCAGGAGCCTTCGACTGTCAATAGCTCCTCAGTTAGGGGTGGGGGTACATGTGATCTTCCCCCCCATCCACGCTGGAATATTGCTTGGCTTGATCTGGTGTAGACAACCAGAGCTGCTGATTCATGAGTGCAGTGGTCCTGTCTTGTCCAGAAGACACTCTTTTGCTCTAATCCTCTGCAGCCTCTGACTTTTATAATCTTACAGTCGCCCTCCTTACTCTTTGGTCTCTGAGCCTTGTGGGTTGCAGGTATAATATAGATTTCCCATTCATGACTAAGCAGTCCACAGTTCTCTGAAGGGGATTTCACATTTTGATGGCTCATTAGGTCAGATATAGAAGATATATGGAAAGCTTTGCTCGATTTTATATGCAATTTCATATTTATTGGCTAATTTGGTCTTCATTGGAACCATGTAATATATTCCTGATAGTGTTTAAGTAATGCATATTGGTACAAGTTGAGCTATGTTTTAAATTCATAAAAAGCAGTTTCTATTTCAAAGCCTATTTGCTAAACTCGTCCTTTCCACTTCTGTATAAAGGGGCTGGCCCTCTCTTCCCTTCCTTCCCCATTTGGCTCAGTTCTACATCACAGCATGTTTTTCTAGTGATAGACACTTATGGACTGTGCCATAGCACAGCAGGTTGGGAACTGTTGAGGACCTGGTAGTCATGGCCAGTCATGGTTCTACCAAGGCCTGACTTCTGAGACTGCAGAGCTCTGATGGACCATACAAGGACATATGGTTTGAGTAGTTATCTGAGTTGCTTCTTTTAAATATGTCTTCTGTTGTTGAAGGGAACAGAAGTTTCTCTTGTGTGTGGTGATTTACTCAGAAAGAAAGAGGGCTTAGTGTTTTACTTGGTTTTAAATGTTTTGCTTATAATCTTTTTTTTTGGTGGATTACCTCTTCACCCCTTCATTCGCATATCTCTAAGGAATACTTAGCTCTTGATGGTACCTTTAAGAGTATCACTTTTGGTTGGATGCTGGTTCAGGCTTCCCCTCCTCTTTCCCTCTCTTTTCCTTTACTCTCCTCTTCCCTTTTCCCTCCCCTTCTCTCCTTTGTTCCATCTTTTCTCTTTCTTTCCTTCTCTCTTTTCCTTCCTTCTGCCTCTTTCCCCCTTTCTTCCCTCCCCTTCTCTCCTCTCTCTCTTTCCTTCTCGCTCTTTTCCTTCCTTGCCCGTCTTTCTTTTCTTCATTTCTTTCTTTCTTCTCACTGTGTCTACATATGCTTCATTTATACAATTCATCCATTTAAAGTCTGAAACTTGGCGACTTTTCATATATTCGCAGAGTTTCACCATCATTACCATAAGCTATTTTCAGAAACTTTCATCAAAAGGAGCCCCACGCCTGTTAAACAGTTGCTTTCCATTCTTCTATGTGTCCTTATTCCTAGAAACCTCAAATCTTCCTTTTGTCTCTACAGATATGCCCATCTGAACAGTTTATTGAAATGGGCTCATACAGTCTCTGGTCCTTGTGACTGGCCCTTTCACACAGTATGACACGTTCAGAACCATCCATTCATGTGTCATGTGTCTATATTTCACTCAATATCCAGGTCATGTTCCACTATACTAATTTTTTTCTGAGATAGAGTCTCATTATGTAGCCAGGGCTGATCTGCAAATAACTATGTAGGCCAGCCAGACTATCCTCACATTTGTTTAACTCCTGTCTCTGCTTCCAGAGAACAGAGATAACAGAAATGTGCACCAGGCCTAACAAACCTATGCTTTTTTATTCATTAGCTTTCAGAGCTCTGAATTATGAATCTCTGTGTTATTCTCACTATTTCTTCTTATAAGGAAATTAAGTTTTTCTAGAGTATAGTCAATCTGTGTTTCATTGTACAATGTCAACTGCCTTGTTCTCTTTCATAATAATTTCAATACCTTAGATTTTGCAGTTCTGTTTTTATGACCAGGTTTTCTCCATGTAGCTTTTAGTTGTGGGAACATGACTCTGTATATTGTGTTTTATTTTGCTATGAATCATTGGTTTTCTTGAACATAATCTGTAGGAAGTTTCGGCTTTCTATCAAATGATCTTCCAGAGGGTCATGATCTGACTTGGTCTTTATGACCCTTCATTATCCAGGTGATCTATGCAGCCATACAGTCTACACAGCAGGTACTTTACAGCTCTTAGCAGAATTCCCCCCAGCCCCCACCTTCACCCTGTAAAAGCCAATTTGACACTTATTAACCCCCCTGCTTTCCTGACTTGATTTCACCTAGCTCTTAGTTTATTACTCATTTTCACAAAGTGAAAGACAAACAATACACAGAAGATGATTTTATTTCATTTCTAGTGTTTCAGTTATTTAAGACAGGAGAGATTCATCATATGCACAAACACACGCATGTACATATGCACATGTACTACTAGAGGCAAATAATCTTAGTAAACTTCATTTTCTTTTTCAAGTAATATTTTTATTAATTCTTTGAGAATTTCATACAATGTATTTTGGTTTCCCTTCTTGCAAAATAAGATTTCTTCTACCTCTGTCTCACTCTGAGGTCTAAGTCCACTAGACTCTCACATGCATGTCTGGGGCTCCTATCCAGCTCTCAGGTAACCCCAAGTTTTGCGTCCCTTTCCTTGAGTCCATTGTGTTTTGTCAGAACCCAAAATTATAAGTTAAGTGGATTCCTCCTGTATATGAAAGCTGTGTTTGCTCTTAGGATTGCTGGCTTTATATTATATCTATATATGTGCTGGAAATTTCCCTTTTTTTATTTAATTAGAAATGTATTTTAAGATCCCACTCAATATCATTTTCTGGGGAGATGAACAAATATCTATTCACTCTGGTAGGGCACAGTGACAGACCAGAGTAACACTTCCACTCAAGTCTAATGTGGTGAATCAATAAGTTCAATTAGGGTTGTTTATAGGAGCACGGGTATGATTTACAGGAGCACGGGCAACTTGAGATGGGCTACACCGCTGAAGAAAATGTGTCTCTCATGCCCATTTCTCTCAGTAAAACTTGTCCTACCCTAATTGTTCTCCAGTTCCTGATATTCATGGAGACTTCAGCTAGAACAATCAAGCTTTCCAATGACTCATCTGAGCCATTGTACCAGGGACTCATTTCCCTCTTACTGACTCATTATGCAACCTTTGCCTTAAAGGGGGATGGGTAACTGTATTACTCTGTTTCTCCACCTCACAGCACTCAGACTGATGCCATCTGTTCCTGTGTTCTTGCCCTACAGCCGCGCAACCCACCCTGGGAGAAGCTCTTTAATTTCTTGTTTAAAAGCCTCTCATTCCAAGCAGTTCAGAAGCAAACAGTCCCGGATCATCACAGGTTCCTGTCCCAGAACATTGTTACTGCCGCTGCCTGTATGCTGTATCAAGGACTTTTTTCTCTCTGTGTGTTAAAGTTTGGACCCCAAGGTTATCATCTACCTCTTCCACCTCACTCCCCCTTCCTCACTTTCCAATGCTGCCCATGGGTTCCACTGTTTGGGATTCTAGGAGGAGCTATTTAGCTCAGATCGAATCGGTGTTCTCTTTTCTCTCACACACCTCAGCTGTAAGAAGCAGCAAGCCAGCAGCACCATCTTATTTCCTTCCCTTCAATTTTCCTGTCAATGCGGAGGCTACTATGGAGGTCAGCACCTGCACGTTTTGCTCTCATTGTAACTCCTCCCTTAACACCGGTAAGTTCTTTTTGGGCTGACAGATCAGCCTTGGTTACAGTTCTTGTTTCTTAGAGCAAGGGTCACACTATTGATGCCACAGCCTGCTTTCAGTCCCATGCCATCTACTACTTTTGGAGATTGCTATACATCCTGTAGTCCATCTGCCATTTGGGGCGAATCTCCATATTCACTCCCTACACCCACATGGCATTCCCAATTCATCAAGGAAGCATGCTGCATCATACCACATGAAGGAAGACAGCAACCCTGGGATTCCCCAAAATATACCTTCCATATTCAAATGAAACCATCTTAGTCACGTGTCTTCTCACCATAGCAAGACAACGCAACTCCTACTGCAGCACAAAACCTTGCTAATCCATACCTTGCAGGAAGGATGGCTACATCAGAGTTGCCCAATCGATGCTCAGCCCTCACGCAGCTTGGCTTCAGTTTCGGTCTAGTCACTCACAGCAGAGACCATGCGAGTCCTCCCAAACTCAGCTTTGGTTCTGTCACATCCTATGTACAAGCACTAAATGTTTTATGAATGTTTTATGAGAAGACATAAACAAAGTCCACTTATCCTAGACAAGGCACCAATGACAGAAACAAAGAAATGACTCCACACAAATATGTCTTCCTAAACCAGTGGGGTTTAGGGGTTTAACGGGTTCTTAGAGGAGCACAAGCAACTTACAGGTGGGTACATAATGAAGAAAAAATCTCAAGAACTATTAAAATATCCTTGCGAAGAGGTAGGACTTTATGATCCCTCCCCTTAGTGCTAATTAACTGCTTTAAAGTCCAGGAGAGAGGTGCTCATGAGCTCTACTCTCTAGCAATCATAAACTGTCTATAAATCCTTGGGGAGAGGAGTCTTTTGAGCCCCTGAGTAGCACCCATCAACCATTTATAAATCATTGCAGAGGGGTGGGGCCTCATGAGCCCCTCCTTTAGCAATTGTTCTCTGCCTATAATTCCTGGGGAGAACTTGTGAACAATATCTTCCTAGCAACTATTAATTGCCTATAGATGGTTAGGGCGATGTGGGGGTCTCATTATTCACCCCCCAGAAACCATTAACTGAAAGATTCCAAGTCAACATATCACAGAGATATAGTGTTTATTGCAGCATCATCCACAGTAGTTGTTACGGAACCAACAAGTTGGCACAGTTATGCAGTCCATTGTGCTGTAATAACAAAAACAATTTTCCCCATATATAGTCCAAATGATTGCTTATTTCTTATCTCTCCATAGTATCCCCCCAAATCCTTTTTTTTCACTTTCAAACTATTGCTTCATTCTAAAAATAAAATCCAAGGAAACAAATTTTAGGACAAATTGCTTATCACATATTTCCTCGGCAAAGAATTTAGGTCAAAGGCTAAAATGACACTTTTCCCCACATTCCTCTGAAGTCACAGGCAAAGTTGTCATATACTGTTGGAGATGTAGTGATTGAGAAAGACTGCTGGTTTTGTCTTTGGTCCCATCTTCTTTGGCCTAGAGGCTGGAGCTCTGAAATGCAGTGTAGGGGTATAAGGGTCAAAAACTGAAGCGTTAAGGATTGTTACTGCCAAAAAGAAAGATAATGAGGATTGAGAGATGCACTAATCTGTGGATATAACAATAAGTCATTAGGAGACAGTTCATGTCTATTTAGTAGCAGGTTCTCGCCTTTGGTCTCTGACATGTCTAGTCACATATTCTTGGCCCTGATAACAGTGTCAGGTATGGTCTTCCTATTGAAATAGATCTTAAATTCAATTAGAGTGTGATTGGTTACTCCCATGATAGTCTTGCCATTATTGAACCAGTGGGCATATTTTGCCAAGCCAGTTGTTACTGTAGCTTGCAGGGTAGACAGTTGGGTAAGGCTGATGATGTTGGTTACCTTTCTCTGCCAGTAACATGCATAGCATCTTCTAGTATTATGAAAGCTAACCAAGCAGAAATGAGCCTTCGAGGTCCAGACAGGCTTGATTTTGCCTTGTTTGTTCTGCAACTCAGGTATGTAGTATCTTCAGCAACAGGATCTTACTATCAACTCTCAACAGAAAACTTTCTCCTTGCAGCAGATTGTGATTATACAGAGACCCTAAAATGATTAATGTCCAGAGATTAAGAAATGACAGAGTGCTCCATCTTAAATGGAACACCTATATCTCCTCTTCTCCTCCTAGGACTCAGGGATCAATGCAGAAGAGGGGTTGGAAAGATAGTAATACTCAGAAGTCATAGATGAATACATGGCAACTGTGTGATCTGGCAACCCCAGGGTAGCTGTACATACGAACTCACAGAGCTTATAACTGCATGCATAAACCCAAGCTGGACAAGGAACCAGCATGAATAGCAGAGGTGGCCAGAAAGCCCCAGCCCTAACTGAGGACTGATTGGAAACTGATTGATGCTGAGAGGGAAAGTTTGTCTCCCTTACTTGTATGATGCCTAGTAGACTGATAGACACCAATGGATAGACTGGATGCATACCTGGGAGCACTTGGGAAACAGATTAGACTCAATAGAACTTAATTTTTTTTAAAAAGACAAAGGATAATAGAGAACATGAGGTTGGGGGTAATAGGTGAGGGTGGAGGTGGGGAAGAACTCTGAATATGATCAAAATACACTGTATGAAATTCACAAAGTAAAAATATATGTAAAATGAAAAATGATATACTAACTTCTCTGTGAGATCAAAGCTGGTTTGGGAGAGGAGCCAACTACAAGACTGAGGGGAGGATTTGCATAACATTGAGCTAGTCCTGGAATGGGGTGACTCACCTGCAACCCTGCCACAGCATCTGGGAAGGCTGACTCACATTAAAAGCACCTCCCTTACATAGTGTAGGAACTTCCAGTCACCATGGTCACTCACCCACCACAATATTAATTAACAGTGGAAATAAGAAAAGCACCTCTTCTTACACCTCTTGAGGGCATCTTTGATTTCTTTGTTCCTCAGACTGTAAATCAAAGGATTCAACATGGGAATAACCACTGTATAGAAGACTGATGCCATCTTGTCATAACCCTTAGAAATGTCAGAGCTGGGGTGCATATAAACAAAGAGTCCTGATCCGAAAAAGAGGGTGACTGCTGTCAAGTGAGATGCACAGGTATTGAAGGCTTTTGACCTGCCTTCTACTGAGCTGATCTTCAAGATGGTGCCAAAAATATAACCATAAGAGATCAGGATGACTAAGACAGATGCCAGGCCAAAAATAACTGCTATCACAAACTTCAGGACTTGTAGGGGAAAGGTTTCAGAGCAGGATAAGACTAATAATTGAGGCAAGTCACAAATGAAATGGTTGATAATATTTGGTCCACAGAAATGGAGCTGAACTATAGCACAGAGTTGGATCAAAGAACCGAGGAGACCAGTGATGTAGGCTCCAACCACCATGTGCACGCAGAGGGAGGGGGACATGATGGCTGTGTAGAGCAGAGGATTACAAATGGCAGCATACCGGTCATAAGCCATGGCTGCCAGAAGACAGCACTCAGCCAGACCCAGGCTTGAGAAGACGAAGTACTGCATGGTGCACCCCACGAAGGTGATGGATCTGTGCTTCTGGAAGAATCCTGAGAGCATTTTAGGGGTTGTAGAGGTAACATAGCAGAAATCTAAAAATGATAAATTACTGAGGAAAAAGTACATAGGAGTATGTAGGTAGGGGTTGATCCTAATCAAGATGATGAGACACAGGTTCCACACCACTGTGGAGAGGTAGGTCCCCAAGAATATAATGAAGAGAATGAGCTTGAGCTTGGGAAAATCTGAGAATCCCACAAGAATGAACTTGGTGATTGTATTATTCCTCCCTCCAGTCATCTTGAAGCTTCTTGGACCTGCAGAAAGATATGAGGGTTGAAATGGACTGGTGTAGCATTATGAAACGTCCTTGTTTTGAATGTAGTATTGCAGAAAAATTACCCACAATCAAGCTAACTTCAACAAAATCAAAATATAAATATTCTGAAAACTGTTGGAACTAGCACCTCCCATCATCTCTTCACAGTTTGTGTAACATTTAATTTTTTTCTATACATGCAAACAGATGTTGTCAATTTTTTGTCTAAATATTGATACCAATTTACACTAGTATATAGATTCCATGACAATATTTCTTGCTATTTTATTATCAACATTGTCTATAATTATTTAGCTTTGGTCTTTGACAATCTTATAAGTAAAACTTAGTTCATTGATTGAAATTTTTATTTACGAATTTATTCACACACAGACACATACAGCTACATAGTCTGTGTTTTTATATCATATTTTTTATTATTTATTTGTTAAATCTCTCTCTATATAAAGAATTTTAATTCATTGTCCCCCATATATGAAATTTTGCAAGTTTATTATTTGTTGTCAATGTTAAGTATGTTGTGTTTTAATATAACTATTCATTTTGTTTTTATTCAGTTTTGTGTGAGTTTAATAGTCTTAGCTTTGGTGTTAAACTGAAAAAGAGTTAGTCAAAAAATTCAATAAACTTGCCTCTACATTTTGATTTACTTGCCTCTACATTTTGATTTACTTTGTGTTTTTACGTTTACATTTAAATTTTATAGAATATTTTAATGCATGACGTGAAGTATAAATCTGAGGTTATTTTGGTCTTGTTTTACTAAATTAGTTGACACTAGTCTCACTACAGTAAATTGGATTATTTCCTCATTGATTAAAATAACTTTATGATGAAGTCAGTTACAGAATCCCCATTACATTATTTTTAATCTTAGTTCAAGTGCCACTTGTTCAGTTCCATGCCATTTCCTAATTACTCATTATAATATTTTCTTAATAAATTACAGAACATTTTAGTGACTGTCAATCATTTCTTTCCACAGTGATCACTTTGATGGCTCTCCTATCAATGCCTTCAAAATCCATTTAATGAACCCACCAAAGGAGAAAAGTCATCGTTCATTGCATTTCACTTTTCAATACTTTCAGAGATATAATACATAAAAAACGGTAAGTAGAGGCAGTGGAGAGACATTGACTCCTAATAATAAAGCTGCTGGTTCTATCAGACATGACAGAAGAACCTGGGTCCAGTGACACCTGCTTGGCTTCTGGGCCCTGTCTCTCCATGACCCTAACTGCTCTGGGCCTTCAGTTTCGTCTTCAAATGGGATCAATGTAGCTATTCTCCTTGCGTTAAAGGGACTCTGCTAAGACAGCAATGACTGTGCAGGAAATCACATGGAAAGAGCTGTGATTTGATATTCTACAGCATTATCAATGTGACCTTAGCAACCAAAGAAGAGGATTATTTAACTACTTGCCCAAAGGAGATTACACTGACTTGGTACCATTAATCAGTGTATATGAGATACAAGATCTAGGTTACATTCTTGGAGTAAAATCAATTTATAGGTACCTGTACTTAAAATACCCTTGGTAAAGATAGAAATATTCCAGCAGGTAAATTCATAATGAAATTTTATCTCAAGAAATTAGGTAAATGACTCTTTCAAGGCTCAAATTACTGTGGTGTTTCTGGGGCATATTTGTGATATGCTAACATAATTTTTGAGATATTAGGAAATGTTTCCAGCAAAGTTTATTTTTTGTTTTGAATATATTTTTAAGTGAAAAGATTTTTACTGGGAAAGTCAGAACCACCCTAAAAAATTTAATCTGTTAAGTGCACAGCGTAATATGTCTTTTCTAGTTCACTTATGAGCAAGAAAAACAGAAAACATTTAGATGATGATGACAATACTCAGTATAGAGAAAGTTTACATAATTAGAAAAATAGAAAGAAAGACTAGTTTTATACCAACTTCTGGAGTTATTTTTACTTAGTTTCTTTTTGTTTTCACTTTTTATTGTCAACATGACAATACTACTTGTGTAGTACCACAAGAATGGTTCCAGTGGAGGTACATATTTGGAGCACAGTAAGGATCAAATTTAAGGGGCTAGCAAGATGGCTCAGTGGTTAAGAGAACTGGCTGGTCTTGCAGAGGACCCAGATTCGATTCTCAGCACCCACATGATAGCTAACAACCATCCATACTTCAGTTCCAGGGGAATCCAACACCCTCTTCTGACCTTCATGGATATTACATGACACTGGTTACTTACATTCATACAGGCAATACACTCATACACAGAAATAAAAATAATAAATAAAATATATTTAAAAAGGATCAGATTTACAGGGCTAGAGAGATGATTCAGTAGTTCAGAGTGCTTGCTGTTCTTCCAGAGAACCCACATTTGGTTCCTAAGACCCATATCAAGTGACTCACAACCTCTTGAAACTTCCACTATAGCAAATCTGAACTTTTTCTGGCCTTTGCAGGCACCCATGCACATATGGCACACATAAAGATGTACACACATAAATACAAAATAAAAATGAATCTTTAAAAATAGAATCAGATTGAATATTCTAAGTTTTTACTGTGTAAATTCACTGCAGACACAATGTTTTCAGAGTACCATAAACTTCAGATTATTTAAAATATTTTTAAGAGTTTGTAAACAGCCAAGCATGGTGGTGCATGCCTCTAGTCCCAGCACTTGGGAGGCAGAGGCAGGAGGATCTCTGTGAGTTCAAGGCCAGCCTGGTCTACATAGTGAGTTCCAGGACAGCTGGGGCTACAGGGAGACCCTGCTTCAAAAAAAAAGAAAAGTTTGTAAACAAAGGAACACAGCCAGTTGCTCAGTATAGAAATATAATTTCCATACTTTTGAAGAAATAACAAAAAAAAAAAATAAATTATTTGCATGCTTACAACCCAAGGGTCAGACAAATTAAGGGACAAAGACTCCCCTAGTTTTGTTTTCTTTCTCTCTTAATATAATAAAATGTATCATCTCTTAAA
>NW_008337142.1:483616-483736 GCF_000622305.1 Nannospalax galili | reverse complement strand
TATACAATATTATTATTTTAATATATTATTTTTATAATATATTATTATTTCATTTTAATATTCAAAAACAGGATAGCTGCATTTAGATCCTTAAAAAATAATACATATATTTTAATGTTT
>NW_008337142.1:480847-481994 GCF_000622305.1 Nannospalax galili | reverse complement strand
GAGGATCTCTGTGAGTTCAAGGCCAGCCTGGTCTACATAGTGAGTTCCAGGACAGCTGGGGCTACAGGGAGACCCTGCTTCAAAAAAAAAGAAAAGTTTGTAAACAAAGGAACACAGCCAGTTGCTCAGTATAGAAATATAATTTCCATACTTTTGAAGAAATAACAAAAAAAATAATAAATTATTTGCATGCTTACAACCCAAGGGTCAGACAAATTAAGGGACAAAGACTCCCCTAGTTTTGTTTTCTTTCTCTCTTAATATAATAAAATGTATCATCTCTTAAATAAAATTTTATATCCTATGAGCCAAATAGTTTATAATTTGTTTCTCTTTAATAATGAAATCCAAATTACATCCTGATGTATGATTCACAGGATAAACGCTTCCCTGTTGTTGTGCAAATTATATGATGTTTGTTGACTATCTGACATCTGCAGGACACCAAATAAGACTATCATGTGGAAAGCAGTGGAAGGAAGATTAAATAAGTTACTCAAATGGCCCTGAGAAGAAGTCATTACTTTTTAATATATTTTGGGAAAGGAAGGTAAAGGAAACAGGTAGTTTAATATGAAGAGGGAAATGCACAATGAATAAAGCAAAGCGTATTTTCTCACCCACTTTGGACAGCTTTTTCTATTATGAATCTGTAACTCCTAACTTTCTTGCAGTGGTAGTCTTATAACAGTACAAATGCATTGCTTTCATTTAAATTTCATGAGATTTCTCATTAGACCTTAAGCTTTTAATCTAATTTCAGGGAACAATAAATAAAAAATTTCTTTAACAGCAAATATTTCAATTACATATTTCTGTGTAAAAAACTAGCTCAAACTTATTTGCTTAAAACATCAATAGAGACTGACAAGATGGCTCAGAGGGTAAACGTGCTTGCCCGCAAGCCCAATAACCTGAGTTCAATCCACAGAACCCATGTGGTAGGAGAGAACCAATTCCTGAAAACTGTCCTCTGATGTTTACACACGCGCACTGTGGCACATGTGCACCCCTCCCCGCAGGACTAAATAAATAAATGTTTAAAACAATCAATGAGTTGTCATTTCTCATGATTCTTGTGGTTGGATGGATAGTTTCTTTAAAAATAATACATGTATTTTAAATGTTTATTTGATTTTAATATTCA
>NW_008337142.1:471132-480214 GCF_000622305.1 Nannospalax galili | reverse complement strand
AAAAAGTAAATTATATCCACCCTTTCCTTCCCTCCAATTCCTTCTCATCCCCCCACTACATTCCTTCCATTTTTATGATCATGATGTCATTGGATGGCTACAGTATGTCAAGAGCACTTGGATGCTCTAATGTAATCTCTTTCAATTGTTTTGGGACTCTCTTGGGATAAGTAGGATAACTGAATTTCTCTCCACATAGCCTTTCCTTCTTGATTCTTCTAGGTATGAGCTAAGACTTCCAACAGCAAAACTCAATAGCAAGTGCTTACTACACTACTCACTACATAATATTTTCTGATATTTCACTGGCCAAATCAACGCAAATGGGCAAGTACCAAGAATAAGAGCAGCATGCAAGGGCAAGGGCATACCAGTGCAATGTAATCAAACACCACATCTGGGTTTAGCCTTAGCTCTGTGAGTTCCACTCAATGAATGACACTGTCTCTAAAATCAAAGAGGACAGCACCTGAAGAATGACAACCAAAGTTGTCCTCTTGCCTCTACATACATTTGCAACACATGCACATATATTTTAATCTGTACATACATACATATTTAAAAAATTTAACATAAATTCATTTTGTAAAATACTAAAGAAAATTAGTCTACTTGGGGAGAAAAAATCAAGAAAATTATGTATTCAGTACCTAATTTGGACTGTTTAAATTGGCTGCACTTTCATTTTTCAACAAGCCTTTTATAGTGTGCTTCAGAGAGCCATGATAATAGTTAGGTATGATGCATGTGAGTATACACATAATACACATATGCCATCATGTGCTGATTAGTTATGGGATAACTTTTGGGAAGTAGGTAGTTCACAGTTTCATCATCCTGTGACTATCACAGTATATTTACATGGACCTAGATGGTATGATGCATGTGAGTATACACATAGTACACATATGCCATCATGTGCTGATTAGTTATAGGATAACTTCAGGGAAGTGTGTCATTCATAGTTTCATCATTCTGTGACTATCACCTTGTATTTAGAAGGACCTAGATGGTGTGGCTTACTACATAGTTGACTATATGGTATGTGGGGTCATATGATCAAAATAACTTAAGATTAAATTAAGCACAGAGAAAAAAGTGCAATGAGACATCTGCTAAATGTGAGGTGTGAGCAACTGCTGCTGGCAGACTGCACACTGTTCATAGTGAAATACTTTTAATAAGTACAAGAGTACATGCGAAAATGATAAAAATATATAGTGTCACATAATAAATACATAAACCAGTAACTTCATTGTTTATTATCATGTAGTTCATACTATACATAGCTGCATGGACTACCTTTCATACAGCTGCCAAACCAGTAGGTTTGTTTACACCAGTGTCAACACAGACACATGGGTAATATGTTTCCTTCCAATGTCACAGAAACTATCAAAGCACTAAGATGTAGCAATGTTTTGATTCCACTATAATATTATGGGACCATCTTTGCTTATTTGTTTGGTTGTTTGCTGAAACATATCATGTGGTTCATAACTATGCAGATGTGTCTGTAAATTTATACACATATTGTATACCCAATAACTTCAGGGTAAAGCCATCTGTTCCTTGATGTTGTTACTTAGGATTAGCATTAATTTTAAGTTTTTTTCACCTCAATTTTTTTATCTTAAAATAGAGACAATGTCACCCAAATGCAATCTCTCTCTCCCTCTCCTCCACTGCTCTGATTCTTCCTCCCATTCTAAAGAGTTAGAAATTAGAGATTATGGAGAAGATTGATTGTAACAGAGAAACACATGTAATGCAAGATATGGCGGTGGATCAGAAAGTGCTTAGTTTTCTAAGAAAGCTTAGTGCTTACAGAGGAGCAACCGATGCCAAATGAAAACCAAAATGATTTTTCCAAGTATAAGAACAAGTATGGACTTATGAACTCAATGAATGCTTAAAGACTTAGGAAGACACTTCTTACACCACCTGTTTACTAATAGTCAAGAAACTCTGGGATTTGTGACAATGGGACCACAGAATGCAACAAGCCTCATAGTAAATAAGAATTGAACTTAGACAGGGAAAAAATAATATAGGTAACTAAAAGGTCTGCATTTCCTTTTTTTTCTCCAGCACTGAGAATTGAATCCAGGGCCTTCCACACATAAGGCAAATGTTTACCACTAAACTACATGCCCAGTCCTTTTTGTACTTTTTATATTGATATAGGGTCTTACTAAGTTGCCCAGCTGGCCTTGAACTTTCAATCTTCCTGCTTCAGCCTCCAGAGTACCTGGGATTGTGAATCTGTACCAGTAGGCCCAATTCAAAATTCTTTATGGGGTTAGAATTACATTCAGTGTGGTGATGAAATTTACTTTTTACTACTTGAAGTATTTGCCAAGTGACAATGGTAAGTTCTATTAGCACTAGACTAAGGAAACAGAAATTCTTAAATATTATACTAATTGTATTAAATTAATTAAGCAATACTTAATACATCTCTTGGTTAACACAGCCTTAAATATGACACTCTGCAGGGAGGAGATGGAGGTGGAGGTGGTGAGAAACATCATGCCAAGCTTTTCAGACAATGGTAATTTTCTAATTTCGATATTCACTTAGCTACATATTTTGTTTCCCTAGTAAAGGAAATACATACTGTTCAGTATAAAGGACTCAGTTTCTGAGGAGAGAGAGAGAGACAGAGATAGACAGAGATAGAGAGAGACAGAGAGAGAGATACAGAGAGAGACTGATTTAGGAATAAGAAGCTTCTTCTAGAAAAACATGAAGGTTTGGAGGAGAGATAGATGCTCCCAAGTTGGGAATCAGGTCATTGAGCACTAGTCACTGCTGTTCCTGGGCTTCCCAGGCTAACCTGTGCTGCCCCTGTTTATGGTCTCATTCAGATGTTTCTGAGGAAGGTAAACTGTTGACTGCTTACTCTTCTGCACTGTGGGAAATTACTCTCCTGCACTGCGGGAAACGTGGCAACATCCACCTCATACCTCTCAGTCTGGATTCTGCTCTAGATCCAGGGAAGGTCAGTGCACACTTACTTTCTATCATCCTCCAAAAGAGAGAGCATTCTTACAGGAGCATCTTTCTTCCCCAAACTCTGCTCAGTCTATGCAAAGCCCTGGCCATCTACAACAAGAGAATTGCTTCCACTTGAATTGACTTAAATACCTCCTTAGACTCAGGGTGCAGAGGAGCCTATTAACTGGCCAAGTAATTATTCTCCCATGTGGTCATAAGAGAAAAAGTGAGATTTCCCTGCTGATTCCATTTTTACCTTATGGAGTCTTCATTCAGAAAATGATTTTAGAACAAAAATCACCAGAACAGGGAAGCATTTTATATATCTTTTCAAGGAAACTTTTTATTATACATTGATTTTTATCTTTTCTGTTACTCATAGAATGCTATATGTATCTCATTCAAAATGTCATCAAGTATATGTAAATTATTCATAAAGATCAACATAAACTTTAGCATTGATGACTTTTAATGTTCCAGTTTAAACAATTTCATCTTTGTTACATTATTTTTCTCTATTGGATTAAATAGAATATATTTTTCCCCTGAAACCTAATTCTGAAGTCAATATGCAGATGATTTCAAGAAAGGAATATTTAATTCATTATTACAAATCTGTTTTCCTGTCTTTTCATTTTCACTTAACTTTGTAGTTGCAAAATATTGAGAAATTTTCATTTTTCACATGAATTTTAGTACTTTCTTCCATTCACTTTTATATCAATGTATATTTTTATTGAATTTTTCTGCATTTTATACAATAGATCTTAATGATATTTAGACCCCCTCCCCTATCTGAACCCCCTACAGTCCCCCACACACCACATTTTATGCATTATTGTGGGAGACAGGCTTGAGCCTAGGATGATATTGCAACTGTCAGAGTCACGTGGTTTCCAGGAATCCAGGCTCTGTAATCCTATTCTGTGATAGGATGTTAAGTCTGTTATGCTAATAGGATGCTAAGCCTGTTATGCTAATAAGCTATCCTACTTGCTGTACTGTGATAGGATGCTAAACCTGTTATGCTAATAAGGTATCCTACTTACTGTGCTGTGGTTGGACCACTACCCCTATATAAGCTTGTGCCTTCCTGCAATAAAGCAGACCTGTGTCACTGAAGCTGGTCTCCTGTGTTTGAATGCCGCTCTGCTGACACAGTCTCCTCACCAGCCCTGGGGTCCGGGACCTGGCAGAAGCAGCGACGACAGGAGGCAGCATGGGGTGAGCAGAAGAGCTGCCTCAGCACCAGGCGAGCATAAGAGCGGCCTCAGCCCAGGGTGAGTGGAGGAGCAGCCTTGACGCCCATGAGAACGAAGGAGCAGCACCTACGAGAATGGAGGAGTGGCTGCCACTGGCAGTGACCACACATTATGTCATATATATTAAGGACTATGGAGTCAAGTTTGTTCACTCAGATGTCCCTCAGTGTGAATTCATCCACTGGAGCCTAGTCATTGTTCTAAAGCCACTTCCTTAAATATCAACTTTCCTTCACCCAGTAGTGATCAGCTGGAAATAGTTGCTCAGCTTGCTGCCCAATTACCCAATTTTATGCTAGGTTTTTTCTGATTGAGTTTGTATGGGTCTTGTGCATGCTGTAACCATGGCTGTAATTTCATATGAGCAAGTTCCTGGAGGCCTGGAGGACCTTATGATCGTGCATCAACCCTGGTTCTTACAATCATTCCACCCCCTCCTCCACAATGATCCCTGAGTTGTGGGTAGGTGAGCTTTAATAGGAGTCTTATCCAGGGACACACACTTTGCAGTCTGTTATTCTCTACACTTGGGCCAGTTGTGGCCTTCCATTTGCATCACCTGCTATTGCATGAGGAAGCTACACTGGTGAGGTGCATTAATGTTCTCTCTACCTCCTGTTCTACTATGTGTCATGAGCCTTAGGTATAGCAGTTTCACCATAGATGTGACAGTTATGGCTGGGTATTTTTCAGAAACTTATATTCTGTATGACCAGTTGTGGACTGTGTAATAGTCTCCATCTGTTGCAAAAAGAAGTTGCTTTGATGAGTGGTGAGTAGTATACTTTGTCTGTAAATATAAGGATCCATATTTAGAATATAGTAAGAAATTATGGTCCTCTAGGTATGTGACAGAAGTACCCTTTTCTCTAGGATCTGACTTCTCCAGCCATGTGTATTTGGATATTTATAGTACAATTAGAGAGCTCTTGATTACCTCCTAGATAAAGTGCCACTATTGCACCAATATAGTCATTGTTGTGGTTATTCATCTTTAAATCTGAGGTTGGACCATTGATTAATCTTCTCCCTTAGCAGCTTGCATAGTATCCTCTAGAACTATGAGAGCTAGTCTTCAGGGAGGAAGCTTCCAGGTCAGTTCCAGCTCCATTGCTCCAAGTCCTGTATATGAAGTATGTCCTTTCTTCAGCAATGTGGTCTTACCTTCAAGTTATGGGAGGTAATCAAGGACTCTGGAAATATCCTATGTAATTTTGGGAGTCTCTTGGACTACCCTGAACAAACAACTCAAAGGGAGGCTATTCCTGTCTGGCACTGTTTCCTGTTATATAGCCTTCATGTATGCACTCATGTTCAGATATTGTATGTGTATTTTTCAGTAGGTTTATTTTTTAATTAAAACAATTTTTATTGAGTTTTTGTAATTTCATATAACATTTATTAATCAAATCCAGACCTCTGCCACCATCCATTACCCTCATCCCTGCACCAGACCTCAGGTATTCCAGTACACATGCCATGTCCTATCCAGTCAAGCATGTGTACCCAGAAATCCTGAAGTGCAAACCAATCCACTGGAGTCTAGTCAGCCCATCTAGAGATCTCAAGTAAGACATACTCTCCTGCTCCCAGTAGCAATCAGTCTCCAAGAGTTCCCAGTCTAGGGCAGGCCCACCAGCCAATTCTCTCTTCCCCTCTGGGCCCTTAATTGAGTTGGCATGGGTCCTGTGCTCAATGCCACCATTGCCACAAGTTCACATGTGCAAGCTTCCACGTGCCTGAAAGCCTTTGCTTCCCTGTATTCATGAACTAGCCCTGGTTCTTACAATCTTTCTGCCCCCTCATTCACAATGGTCCCTGAGCTGTGGGTGGGTGAATTGCAATATAGGAGTCCAGTCAAGGGATGCACACTTTGCCATCTCCCATTATCCAAAACCTGGCCAGTTGTGGCCCTATGTGTGTATCACACTCTGTTGTATAAGGAAACTTCATTGGTGAGAGTTGAAGGATGCATTAGTTTTCTCTCTACCCTCTGTTTTGCTATGTTCTATGAGTCTTAGGTGTAGAGGTTCAACTGTAGCTATGTCACCTAGGACTGGGCATCTCTCAGATGCATATTCTCTGGGTCTGACCAGTTGTGGAACTTGGAAGTAGCTTTCGTGTGTTGCAGAAAGAAGCTTCTTTGATGAGTGCTGTACAGTATGCTTGTCTGTAAATATAAGGATCCATATTTAGCATATGGTAAGAAATTTCATTTAGCTATAGATATGACAGAAATAGGGTTTTCTCTAGGATTCATGTCCTCTCCTGCCATGTGGATTTGGCTGAGTTTACAGTGTCACCCATGAGCTCACTTTCATTGAGGGGGCTTTAAGTCCTACTAGATAGCTGTTGATTACCACCCAGATAAAAGTGCCACTATGGGACCAATAAAGGTAGTCTGCCATGCTGGTTGTTATGGTTATTAGGTGTTAGGGTTGGGTTGGACCATTTATTGATTTTCTCCCTTAGTGTTTGCATATTATCATCTAGTATTATGAGAACTAAATTTCAGGTAGAAGCTTCCAGGTCACTTCCTTCACCATTGCTCCAAATCCTGTATCTGAAGGATGTCCTTTCTTCAGCGACAGGGTCTTATCTACTAGTTATGGAAGATAATCAGGAACTTTGGCAATAGGCTGTGTTATTTTGGGAGTCTCATGACCACTCTCACAACTACTCAAAGGGAGGTCTCTTCTGTATGATATTGTTCTCCTTGCCAAACAGCCTCCAGGTACACATATGCACTAATATTTAGACACTGTATGTGCATTTCTCAGGGGGTTTCAGGGGCATCACATTTCCCTCTAGGTTCCCTAGCCCCATGAGATGCATTCATCTCTACTCCTTTTCCTCCCATATGACCTCCCTCTTCCCTCCCCAGTCCAGGACCTCCATTATCCCCCTGCCCCCCAATACCAACCAACTCCCACCCTCCCCCATCTCCTGAGTTCCCACCACCCCACACCATGCCCTTGCATGTGTCTCCCTCCTCTCCTCTCAGTCAAACACTTCCACTTAACCCTCCTCCCCCTTGGTAATACCTGTTCCCTACTATCCCCCTCTTTCTGGTTCTTTCTTTTGCTTTGCCTCCTTGTATCCTTTCTGTTTTTCCTGGTTCCTGGTGTTACATTAGGGTATATACTTAACATATAAGGGATTGATGCTACAATTGGAAAGTGAGGGGGAACATACATCATTTGCTTTTCTGCATTTGTGTTACTTCACTTAGTAAAACACTCTCTAGTTCCATCCGTTTACCTGAAAATTTCATAATTTCACCTTTTCTTACTGTTGAGTAGAACTCCATTATGTAAATGTACCACATTTTAACTATTTGTTCACCAGTTGAGGAATATTTAGGTTGTTTCCATTTACTTATTGTGAAGTGAGCAGCAACAAACATGGATGTACAGGTGTCTCTACAGTAGGATGAGGCCTTTGGGTATATACCAATGAGTGGTATAACTGGATCAAATGGTTGGTTCATTTTTTAGTTTGTTGAATTCTCCATACTGCTTTCTGTAGTGGTTGCATTAGTTTGCTTTCCCACCAGCAGTGAATGATGATTCCCCTCTCGCTACATTCTCACCAGCATTTGGTCACTTTTATTCTGATCTTAAACAGTCTGACAGGGGAAAGATGGAATCTAAAAGTGTTTTTTATCTGCATTTCCCTGATTACTAAGGATGTTGAGCATTTTTTAAGGTGTTTCTTAGCCATTTTTATTTCTTCATTTGAGAACTCTCTGTTTAGGTCTATAGTCCATCTTTTTATTTGGTCGTTTATTTTCTTTTTTGTTTTTTTAATTCTTTTTATATTCTGGTTATTAATCCTCTGTCAGATGTGTAGCTGATAAATATTTTCTCTTAGTGGGTTTCCTCTTCCTTTCCTTGATTGTTTCTGTTGCTGCACAGAAGCTTTGTAGCATAATGAGGTCCCACTTATTGATTATTGACCTTAATGCCTGAGCAGCTGATGTCTGTTTTCAAAAGTCCTCTCCTCTGCCTATATCTTGGAGGGTACTGCCTATGATTTCTTCTAACAGTGTCAGAGTTTCAGGTTTTATATTGAAGTATTTGATCTATTTGGAGTAGGGTGAAATACAAGGGTCCAATTTCATTCTTCTGCAGGTGGAGATCCAATTTTGACAGCCCCATTGGTTGAAAATGCAGTCTTTCCTCCATTGTGTGTTTTTGGAAACTTTGTCAAATATCAGGTGGCTGAAAATATACGTACTCATGTTTTGGCCTTTTATTGTAGCCCACTGATTTATGTGCATATTTTTATGACAGTACCATGTGGTTTTTAGGACTATAGTTCTGTAATATAATCTGTGCTAAGGTATAGTAATCCCCCCAGCATTGTTCTTTTTTACCAAGAATGCTTTGGCTGTCAGGGTCTTTTGTGATTTCATATGAATATTAGAATGATTTTTTTTGAGAAATATGGTTTATTGTTGGATAGCATTGTTTTGTGCACACGTGAAACAAGAAAAAATAAAGAAATAGCAGCTTCACAGGCAAAACAGGGTGAAAAAGTAAAGTTTTCACCTTTAACCTTTTAGACCATGTCATTCAAACCAACAACTTACAGTACACATATGCACAAAAATGTCTCTGGAATTCTCAGAATAAGACTGCTTTCTTGTTGCTCCTCTTCCCCCTTAAACATCTTGATGACATCCTCTTTCACCAACCTCTTGAGATCTTTTTTTAATTTAGTGAGAATTTCATACATGCATATAAGGTATTTTGATCAAATCCATGCCCACTTCCTCCCCTCCAACTCCTCCTATATCTCCCCATCACTTTTTCGTG
>NW_008337142.1:464486-471112 GCF_000622305.1 Nannospalax galili | reverse complement strand
AGGGAGGAAGTCTTTTGTTTTTTTTTTTCTTCTTCTTCTTCTTCTTCTTCTTCTTCTTCTTCTTCTTCTTCTTCTTCTTCTTCTTCTTTTAAATGGGGCTTTTTGCTACTGTAACTTTCCCTCTTCTGAAGAAGTAACCCTAGAATCTTTTAAGGATTAGATAAGAGCTCCCAAATATTTTTTAACATTTTTTGGCTTTGGAATGGAATATGTCACTAAGAGACCCAAGAACATTTTGACTTTTAGCTAAGAAACTACTTTTTTTGGGAGTCTTTTACCCTAACTGCCTAACCAATTCCTACCTTCTATTTTTATCACACCATCATCTGAAGAGGTTACCCAACTTGTGGATAGGGAATAGGGATGCAGACCGCTCTGGCTTCTTCCATGCTGAACAGGGATGCAGGGCGAGGCAATTGGGGTACTCTCAGTGGGTCTGTCTAAAAGACTCCCAAATTGCATAACTCTTATCTGTAGGGGGAAAAGAAAGTCCTAGACTGGTAAATAGGAGATGTGAAGGAGAAGTAAAGGCAAGAGTAGTTAGCATTACAAGTTCTAGACAGGGAACTAGAAAAAAGTCAGAACAGGGCAAATTTCAAATGTTCATATGAGGGTTCATTGGGATTTCTTGATGAGGGCTTCCAAAAGCATCCCTTTATCGGGTCCTCCTCATTTTTCTTTTGTCTTCCAAGGCTGGACTTGAGAGGGATGGAATTCAGGTTTTGCTTTCAGGCACTTTGATAGGTGTTGGAGTGGTTAGAATCAGTGTCAGTTCCCTCTCAAAGGCTTCTACATATAGGGAGAAAATAAATTTAGCCATCATTTTAGGACAATAGTGGGTTGTCTCCCTTAGCTACAGGTGGGCACTACAGTATTGCAGACAAAGATTTGAAGATTAGCATTGCATTGAATCTATAGATTGCTTTTGGTAAAATGGTCATTTTTACCATACTGAGTCTACCAATCCATGAGCATCGCAGGTCTGTCCATACTCTAGTGTCTTCCTCTTTCTTTTTCTTGAGATTTTCATTGTAGAGATCTTAAATGTCTTGGTTAGCTTTATTCCTAAATATTTTTTTGAGGTTATTGTGAATGGGAGGGTTTCTCTGAATACTTCTTCTGATTGGTTGTTAGTATACCTACTAGCTACTGATTTTTGTTAGTAGATTTTTTTTAACTTGCCATTTTACTGAAGTCATTCATCATTTCTAACAGCTTTCTAGTGGAATTTTTGGGATTTCTTATGCATAATATCATATCACCTACAAATAGAGATAATTTGACCTCTTCTTTTCCAATTAGTTCATCTTAATTTCCTTCTCTTGTTTAATTTCCTTCTTTTGTGAGAGTTTCAAGCGCTATATTGAAAAAGAGTGGAAATAGTGGACAGTCCTACTTGGTTCCTGATTTTGATGGAATTGCTTCCAGTTTTTTCCATTTAGGATGATGTTGACTATGGGTTTTCGGTATATATCTTTAATTATATTGAGGTATGTACCCTCAAGACCTAGTCCCTCTAGGACTTTTAACATGAATGCATATTGGATTTTATTAAAGGCTTTTTCTGCATCTATTGAAATGATGTGGTTTTTATCTTTAAGTCCATTTATATGTTTTTTTTTTACATTATTGACTTATGTATATTGAACCATCCCTGCAACTCTGGAATAAAGCTGACTTGATCATAGTAGAGGATTTTTTGATGTGGTCTGCGAGTATTTTGTTGTCTTTGCATCCGTGTTCATTAAGGATATGGGTCTGTAGTTTTCTTTTTTGTTGTTGTATCTTTGCTGGTATTAGAGTGATACTGGCTTCAAGAAGGAGTTTGGGAGTTCTCCCTCTGTTTTTATCTTTATGAATAATTTAATTAGTATTGGTTGTAGATCTTTTTTGACTGTCTGGTTGAATTCTTCTTTGAATCCAACTGGGTCTAGGAGGTTTTGTACTACTATTTCAATTTCCTTATTTGTTATGGGTCTGTTTAAGCTAGTGATCTCTTCTTGATTTAAATTTGGTGGTGTCCATGATTTTAGAAATTCATCCATTTCCTTTAGATTTTTGAAGTTAATGGAATATGGACTTTTATAGCACTCCCTTATAATGTTCTGGATTGTTTTGTTGTTTGTTGTGATATTTTCCCTTTCATCTCTGATTTTGTTGATTTGGATTTGCTCTTTCTTTCTTTTGATTAACTGGGCTAAGGGTCTGTATCTTGTTAAAACTCTCAAAGAATCAGCAGTTATAGTCATTTTTTATATATATTGCATTTATTTCATTAATTTATGCTCTGATTTTTGTTATTTCTTCTCATTTACTAATTTTGGCATTGGTTTGTTCTTGCCTTTCCAAAGTCATGAGTTGTACTGTTAAGTCATTTACATGTGCTCTTTCTGATTTTTTATGTAGGCACTAATAGCTATAAACTTCCCTTTTAGAGTTGCTTTTAAGGAGTCCTAGAGGTTTTCTTGTGTTGTATTCTCATTTTCATTAAGTTTGAGAAATACTTTTACTTCTTTCTTAATTTCTTCTTTGACCCCTTCATCATCCAGGATTGTGTTGTTTGATCTCCATGAGTTTTCAGAGTTACTAGAGCTTCTTTTATTATTTATCATAAGCTTTACTGTGTTGTGATCTGATAGAGTGCATGGAATTATTTCAGCTTTTTTGTATTTGTTGACATTTGTTTTGTGTCCCAGGATGTGGTCAATTTTAGAAAAACTTGAATGGGCTGCTGAGTAGAAAATGTATTTTTTGTTGCTTGCATGGAATATTCTGTAGATGTCTGTTAAGCTCATTTCTGGCAATATTTCATTTAATTCAGATGTTTCTCTGTTTACCTTTTATTCCAGCTGATCTGTTGATTGAAGATAAGGGAGAATTGAAGTCACCTACTATTACTGAGTTGGTATTAATCTCTGTTTTCTAATCCTATAGTACTGTTTTTATGAAATTTGGTGCTCTAGAGTTTGCTGCATATATGTTCATGATTGTAATATCTTCTTGAGCAATTGTTCCTTTGTTTATAATGAAGTGACCCTCTTGATCTCTTCTGATAGTTTTAATTTGTTGTCAATTTTGTCAGATATTAGAATTGCAACATTTGCTTGCTTCTTAGAGCCATTTGCTTGGAACATTTTTTCCATCTTTTCACCCTAAAGTAGTGTCTATCCTTGAAGGTGAGATGAGTTTCTTGAAGACAACAAAAATATGGATTTTCTTTCTGGATCCATTACACTAGCCTGTGTCTTTTGACAGAGGGGTTGAGGCCATTGATATTTAGTGTTACTATTGAAAGATGTGTATTGGATACTGTCATTTTAACTTCTTTGTTACAACTTCTTTGAGACACAACTTCTTTGTGTTTCCATATTATACTTTTCTTTTTTTTTTCTGTAGTCTCTTGGATATACTCTTCTCTCCTTTCTTCAGTATTTTGTATTGCTTCAAGTATTCTCTGTAGGTCTGGTTTGGGGGACACGGATTCTTTCAGCCTATTAATGTCATGAAAAAAATTTCCATTTCCTTTCAACTGTGATGGGTAGTTTTGCCTGACAAAGTATTTGGAGTTGACATCCATGGTTGTTTAGAACTTGGTCTACTTTGTCCAGGCTCTTCTTCCTTTCACAGGAAAGGAAGTTTGCATTGAAAAGTCAGCTACAATCCCAATGGGTTTTCCTTTATATGTAATTTGTTGTTTTTTTCTAGCAGCTTTCCATATCTTCTCTTTGTTTTGTGCATTTATTGTTTTCATTATCATATGCTGTGGGGGAGTTTATGTTCTGGTAATGTCTAATTGGTGTTCTATGTCTTCTTGAATATAGGTAAGTCTTTTCTTAATTTAGAGAAGTTTCCTTCTATAATCCTGTTGAAGGTCTGTTCAATACCATTGGTCTGAGATTCTTCTCCTTCCTGTATGCCTAAGGTCTTTTCATATTGTCCAACATTTCCTGAGCATTCCATTCCTGTGTTTTTGAAATTTTTGCATAGTCTTTGCTTAAGGAGTTCAGATCTTCAACTTTGTCCTCCAGTCTTGATATTCTGTTTTTCATTTCATTCATTTGTTTGTGAGCCTTTCTCCTGTTGTTTCCGGTTGGTTTATTGAGTTTTTCAGTCCCATGTTCATTTCCATTTAGTTTGTCTTCACTATTTCGATCTCTTTTGTGAATTCACTTTCAAGTCATGAATTGTTTTTGATGTTTCATTAAGCTGCATATTTGTAAATTCTTGGGCTTCCATCACAAGTTCATTCCTTTCCTCTTTGAGTTATTTGAGTTGTTTTTCTGTTTTCTTGAAGTTCTTTGATCATGTTTATGATTGTTCTTTTGAATTCTTCATCCTAGGGTTTCTCAGGGTGGTTCTCATTGTAATACACTTCTGTAGGATTGGTGAGCTTTCTGGGGGACATATTCTCTTAGTTTTTCATATTATTTGTGGTTTTGTGCCGCCATTTGGGTATATGGATGTTCTTTGGTGGTTATGTGTCCAATATGAACTCTGCTTTTGTTTAATTTTGGTTCTCTTCATATTGTTTATGTAGCTTGGCTGTTTCTTGTTCAGATATGGAAAAAATGCTAGGAGTTTTAAGTTCTTGCAGGGTAGTAGACTAGTCTGTGTAGATGGTGGGATAAGGTAATAGGTAGGCTCGTCAGGAGTGCTGATCTGTGTCAGACAGCTCAGGAGTCAGTGGAGTCTATGCTAGGGAGTTTAGCTAGTATAGGTTAGGACGTTAGGATATCTGATGTGGAGGAATTGGAGCCTTCCTGGGTCCAAGACTGTCAGGGGACAGGGTAGGGGTTGGCAAGAGAAATGGACTAGAGAAGCAATGGGTGGGATCTGACTTACCAGAGTCCTGGCTGGGCAGGCCTATCAGGCTGATCAGGAGCCAGAGAAAATGGGGCTGGGTAGACTGTCTGGGTAAGAATTTAGCAATCTATGCTACAGTGTTAGCTATTCTGAATTAGGAAGCTAGTCAAGAGATCTGAGGCAGAGGAAATTGGAGCCTGGTTGGGTCCAAGGCAGGCAGAGGATAGTTTCAGTAGGTTTTTGAGCTAATACATTTCCCTCTGTTTTTTTTTACACCATCTAAGCTTTATTTATCTCTCATCTCTCTCTCTAGGTCTAACCACCCTTCTGTACCTGCTGCTTTGGACTCTCTCAAGAGCTTTTGCATCTTTCTAGTCTCTGAACTTAACCCAAATAAGTCACAATCAATGGAAAGGCTCCTAAACTAACACATTCAAACTTTCCTGATACATATCTGACTGGCAACATCCTCCATTCATTGATGAGGAAAGTCTGAGTTTTATTCAGTTTGCCACACTGTGAGTTCTTTTTATCTTAACACTTGAGTCAAAACATTAGAACAACAACAATGAAAAAAAAACATATTTCTCAATTTGTTTTTTTATGGTTTTTCCCCTAATATGTGTGGTGCTAATGTCTGAGATTCCAGCTAAGAGAAAGATTTCCAAGATGAAACAAAGAAATTCCATGAAGCGTGGAGAGATAGAACACATTGGTAAGCACTATCTTACCACTACACAGAAAGATGAACACAGGAAACTCACAATGCATGAACAAATTGTCCCAAGTTTTTAGTGAGTTGATGTGGACTGCTTAAGTTGGACCCTTGCCTGTACCACTCATGGTGTTAAACATTGTCATAATTACTTAAACCCTTTTGTCTATAACACTTTTGTCCTAAGTGCCTAATAATAATGTATCCCTCTAGGATTGGAAGGATTGAATAAGTACATAAAAAGTGTATACAATGGTGCTTGGCATCTCATAAAAACTCATGGCACATTGTGTATTTAATACTAACAGTCAGATCTGATATACTATTAGTATTCACTGTCATGGCCATATGGGTAGCTTATGAATGCCTTGCATTCTGATAAGATCATGTGTATCAGGTGCCAAACAGTCAAGCAGGTTCTAAGCAGCTTTGTGGCAGGAGCTGCCAGGTTGGCTTGCTGCAAACCAACAGATTTTGGAGGTAAGAATACAGTGATCTGAAATGTATTTATTTAGTAGAGAGATCTGTGGATTCAGGCAGCATGAGCTTCATATTCAATATCTCAGATTCCATGAGGATAGAAACAGAAGGCTCATGGCTCATAGTTTGGGTCTGTGTAACAGCTGAGGATCGATATGAAGATTCTTCCGATCTTTATTGAGGGGTTATGGGCAGCCTGCCCATTCTCCCCTCCAGAAAGAGACATTATCTTCATGATCTCAGAATGCAACCATGGCAGAAGGAGATATCTCTATTTCTGCTATATGAGCTTTTCCTGGCAGATTTCTTAAACATTATGTTGTCATTTGGATAAAAAAGGAAGCATTATCTGTAAAAGCGGGCAAAATTATCTTTGGAAAATCCACTTAATCACAATAGTTAATTTCATGTCTTTGGCCTAAAAGAAAAAGAAAAAATAATTTTGAGATGTTAGGGTTCTCTAGTAACCAAATATGTAACATGTTTTTAAGTGTCTTCCTGAACAATTAGAACCTACTCAGTAGTTAAACTACTTTAAATTATTGTTCATCTGTGTCCTAGTTTGTTTCTCCATTGCTGTGACAAAACACTCTGACCAGTACCAACTTGGGGAGGAAAGGGTTTATTT
>NW_008337142.1:456977-464257 GCF_000622305.1 Nannospalax galili | reverse complement strand
CAATACAGGCCCACCTGCCCAGGGGTGGCACCACCCACAGTGGGCTCAACCCTCCCACATCACACATCAAGAAGATGCCCTTCAGACATGGCCACAGGCCAGTCCAATAGAGGAAATTCCCCGATTGAGGCTCCCTCAACCCAGGTGTGTCAAGTTGACACTAAAGCTATCCAGCACAATCTGTAAGGTAAATTGTGATGTTTTCAATTGTGATTTATGCTTATTTGATTACTTTGAGTTTAAATCTTTTCAAATATTTGTTAATACTCCTTTTTCTCTTTTGTAATTGTTACATAGACTATGTAATAATCTGGTCATTTCTTAGGTGAACAGATGAAACTTCCATCAAAATGTTTGTGGCTTGGGAGGAGAGCACTTGCCTAGCACATACAAGGCCATGGGTTCAATCTCAGGAATACACACACACACACACACACACACACACACACACGCACAAATCCTTTTTCAGATGACTTGTTTTCATTTTCCCCAGGTTGTTCTTTGTCCTTTAACTTCATTTGTGGAATGCACCGAAGATATTAAAATTCATTACAGCCACAACATACTTTCCTTTGTGACTTAGTTCACTAATTTTAAGCTTATTATGCTCTTTTTCATTTGCAATTCATTATATATTTTTAGCTACTTCTATGGTTTCAATGTTGTTGTGTGACACTATTCTTAGAGAGACGTAAACAAATGTCTACTCACCCGAGATAGGGAACTAACAGCAAACCAAGTAAGGATGCCACCAAAATCTAAGTTGGTGAACCAATGAGTTTTATTGGGGTTACTTATGGGAATACGGATGAGAGGCACTTACAGGAGCCAAAATGACTCAAAGACTCAAAGACAGCTGCATCATCAAAAGCCTGACTCAGCATGGGTGACAGCTCATGAGAGCTGGAGCACTCTGCACAACCTGAAGTCAGCTCAACAGGTTGGAGAATGTCTTCCACAGGTAGCATGGCTGATCTGAGCCTCTTTCAGGCAGGTTGGCTGAATTCTTTCTCTTCTAGATAGCTCAGCTGGTCTCTGCTTCTTCCAGACAACTTTGCTGGTGTGAATCTGTAATAGGTAGCATGGTTTGTCTTAGTGTCTCCAGGAAGCTATGAAGCTTCTCTATGATTAGGGATGGAGGGGCCTAGTGAGTCAGTTTCAGGGACTTTCTGAAGTTATTGAGTTGTGTGCTTTCTGAGTCTAATGTACTTCCTTACAGGATAGACTGTTTCACCTTCCCTCAAATCATCCTATTATTTCCCTCCTATTGTTTCTCTCCCTTTAGAACATGCTTTTGTTTACCTCCCTTTAGAACATCCTGCTATTGACCTCCCTTTTTAGTATTCTACATTTTAACAAGTTGTCAAGCTGCCAAGATGGATTGTCTTTTTTTTTAAGTTGAGCTTTTGTGGATTTCATACAATAGTTCTTAATCAAATTTAGACCCCCTCCTCCATCCATGCCCCTCCTACTGCTTGTATTCCACCATACGTGTTAAGTCCTATGCAGTCAAGATTTTGTACCCAGATGTCTTTAACATGGAGAAAAATTGCTACACAACAAATGTGAAACATCTTCACAGGTTAAACACCTGGTTCCCAGCTGATGGCATTATTTTGAGAGGTTGTAGAACCTTTGAGGGTGGAACCTAGTTAGAGGAAATGAGTCTTTGGAAAGCAGGCCACAAGGTTTATAGCTCATTCTTCTTCAACTGGATCTCCCCCTTTCCTGACTCTGACTCAGAGTCCTGCTGCTATAACCATAAACCACTTCCACTGCCCAACTGCCAAACCTTCCTCATGATGGTGGGCCATATCCCTTCATAAACCTCTCTGCTGTTATTGCTGTCAGATATTTGATCACAATCATAAATAATACAGATACAATCACCAATTTTATGCCTCCATTCCTGCTATTATATACTATAGCTTACATACATTTTCTCCATTGCTATTTGAAACATAAGGTGGCAATATTTTACACAGGTAAAACAAATATAAAAACTTCTGTTCCTGAAACAATTACCTAACCACCAGGTCATATTACAGAATCTTTTTCTGAACATGTGAATGTTTGTGTTATTTAAGTTTTTATCTGAACTTTTTCTGAAGTAAAATTTTATCTTATTGTGTCTTTATTCTTAATCATTTTATCATTCCACATTAATTTTTGCATGAGCTAAAATTTTCATATTGTTACAGGAATTGTACTGAGACTGGCCTAGAGAAGATTCAACCACACTCATAAAGTAGAAGAAGCTTATCCTTCATGATGCCTGGGCCCCAGTCTGAGACCCTTTTCCAGAGAAACTGGGTCTTGGATCTGAAATACATGGAAGTTTTTATAGGATTTTTCACATCATCCTTTGGCAGTAACAATATTGGTGAATTTGAGACTTCTAGCAGAGTAGATGTAACACATATATGCCACTTAGACTGCTATAGGATATTTAAAAGGTCAGTGTTTGTACAAATGCAGATATTTCATGCACGTGTGGGCCAGGGTTGTAATGTTCCTCAGTAATATGACATATTTCTGAACAGTACAATCTGGTATTTTAACAAGTCATATTGCACAGGTATTTCCTCAAGATTACAGACAATAGTTTTTGTGGTTGTCCACCTTGTCTTGTCTCAGTTTGAGACTGAGCTTAGAGTGGCCTCTGTGATTTGAGCACAAGGAGAAGCTGCCAGAGCCCTAACTTTTATTTCTGTATATATCAACAAGCATGCCTAGGGTTATTATTAGAAGTACATACAGTTCTTGTCAAATATATTTGTTAGCATCTACATCACAGAACAAAGTTATCCTGAGGTCATAGTTCAATAATTCTATATTAGGCTAAATTTTCCGCGTGTGTGTGTGTGTGTGTGTGTGTGTGTGTGTGTGTGTGTGTATCTGTGTGTGTTTCGGTCTTTTGAGACAGGCTGTCAGCTGGCCGGGAACTCATTATGTAGGCCAGGTTGGTTTTGATCACCTGCCTCTGTCCCAAGAGCTGGGATTAAAGGCATGTGCCAACATGCCCAGTCTTTCCTCATCAATACCAGCAATATTTTTTCAAGATAATCTTTCTTGTCAACCTCTAGTCTCTAATTTGAACACTAGTATCAATTTGCAAAGTCCTACCACTGTACCTTCCCCACAAAGTCCATTTGGAATTTTAGTTAAAATTAATTTTAGCAAGGAAGTTGATTGGTTAAGAAAGGCAAGTTTTCAGCATTTTTCCTTCAGAGAAAAGGAATTATTTTCCTTTAAAATTCAATAGCTCTGCTGCCTCCATCTGTTTCATTACTTATTCCTGACTTCCTGTGATAACCCGATGGATTTCCTTAGTGATTCTTCAAGTGCCACCATCTGCCTCATCCCAACCATCTCTTTCTTCCCTCCAAATTAAGACCTTGCAGTAGTTCTCTAATTTTATGTTTAGTTTTCCCCAAACAACCACTTTACTGTTCTCTGCCTCAGTGATGGAATTACAGGCACCCATTTCCCTGCTCACCAACTACTTATCTTCCTAAGGCATGTTTATATAATCTACATAATCCACGGAAATTTAGGGACCCAATGAAAAATTTCAATTTTAACTTTAGTTTTCTACACTCATATGTTACAAATAAAGTGTACGAGTATTTGTGCAAAAGGGATTTTGAAATGTATCATGCTGCATTCCAAATTTAGAATATCAATGTTTGATCTGTACAGCAATGAGCAGCACAGCCCAAAATTCCCTACTCCAAATCCCAGAGACTTTACATTCCCAGTCATGGGGCAAAGTTCCAGAAGTTCAGAAACCAAGAAAATGTACAATAGGATGGAATCTGGAGTGATGGCTCAGCAGTAGGGGCATTTGCTGTTCTTGCCAAGGACTTGAGCTTAGTTCCCAGTACCCAAGTTGGGTGGCTCATGAATGCTTACAATTCTAGCTTGTGGGATTCTAACTCCCTCTTCTGGCCTATGCAGATGCCTACATATATGTACACATACCTCCTCCCCTCATACATTAAAAAAATCTTAAAATACATTACAACATCCAGTCCAATTCCTTTAATGTAGCACATAAAGTATATTTATTTGAAAACATCCTCAAAACAAAAAAAAAATGTTTATCACAGCAGTTCTTTTAATTACAATTTTTCTAGGAATTTGATATTGATTTGTGAACCTCTGTTGTAGCTAAATAGTTTATCTTTGAACATTTCCCTTTTATGTCAAATTCAGATACAAGAACATGAATCCTATAAACTGTATCCTACAGATGATTTAAAGATTAGAACAAAATTAATTTTCTCATTATAGAATTAGTCCTCTCTAATTTAAGGATCATGTAACCTTCAGTAAGATATATTTTGAATAATTAAGGAAATTTTGAATTTTATACAGTGAAACATTTCTGCTAATTGCATCTTTGACCCCATGTAGTAGATCTCGTCAGATATCTTAATAACCCAATAATGTAAAATAAATGACACTTACACTTATTTCTCTTTTTTAACATCAGAACAGATGTCAGCTAATATATTTTGCTTCAAGTTGAAGCAAAGGGAAGCATAGATGAGATTATGAACAGATGTTATATTGATTAAGATGGCAGAGAAATCTAGGTCTGCAACTCCATCTCTCCCTTCCCTCAGCAATAACAGCAAGTCAGCCACTCTTCGTATGAAATTTCCCTTCCTATGGGCTCTCTGAGGTTGGAATCTACTCCAGAGTCATGGAGTGTTAGAAACAGGACCTCTCTAGCTGCCATGTCCATAGGCATCCAATAGGTTTGCAGTAAGTTTCTGCCACATGAATATGTGGTCGTCAAGTGGCTGCTCTCCTCTGGCTATGGCCACTCTCCTGCTTTCTTAGTTCCCCTGATCAGTCGTCTGGTCCAGACCCCAGGGCTGGTGAGGAGACTGTGTCAGGGGAGCCACATTCAGACACAGGAGTCCAAGTTCAGTGATGCAGATCTGGTTTATTGCAGGAAGGCACAAGCTTATATAGGGGTAGTGGTCCAATCACAGCACAGCAAGTAGTTTAAAGGTGAGGTATCCAAGGGTGGTGCACAGTACAGTAAGTAGTTTAAATGTGATGTATCCAAGGGTGGTGCACAGTACAGTAAGTAGTTTAAAGGTGAGGTATCCAAAGGTGGTGATTAGAGAGTGGCGAGCTCTAGGCATCAGTCTCATGATCTACCAATGGGAGCAAAATGTCACAAGGCATTCCTTGTGGCTCCAGCAGTTGGGGCATTGCCTCAGGCCTGCTGTATGGCTGTCAATAAGACTTTCACCCTAGGCTCAAGTCTGTCTCCCACATGAATACCTGAGGATATTCAGAATTTTCCCTTCTGAGTACCACCACACAAAAAAAGAATATACAAAACCTCTGTTTTCAGGCATAATCTCTTAGAAATTTCCACAACTTCAACCCCCTTGAGATTATGGAAATCTGAATCCTAGGGGAAAATAAACAGCAGAGACATGCTGTCTCTCTGGCTTCCTTCCCTTAGTATTTAGAACTTCACCTCTCTATGATTTCTCTCATCTTTCACAATTCCTACAAAGATTACAAGAAAAATGGTTAAATTATGGTTTTCTTATGCTTCCAAAGGTCCAGGTTCTTTTAAGTAATTTTAACAATGAATTCTCATTTTTCAGTTTTTAGAAAAACAACTTTCCAATACAGATTTGCTCTACTAAACAAGCCAAAAAGATGTGAGAGTTGCCAAAATCAGGATATAATCACCCCATAAACAGAGAATCAATGTCTGGCTTTCTAGTTACATGGTAGAGATAAGATGGAGAAAAAAATAACTCTACATCAATAACATGACTTCCTAGCCAACTGGCCAACATGTATTAGGAATTCCTATTACAACAAATTGACAACTGTGTGAAGTAAGCAAAGTTTATCTTATCTGGTTAATTTTGCTTTAAACAAATTCATGAAAAAATTAACCCAAGACCTTTGCAGACTACCTGAGAGTACATGGATCTGGCCTCTGAGTGGTGGTGCACTTCCCAATCCCAGAATGCATGGTGCTCATCCCCCTACATTGAGGCCATGTGGAGCCCCTCCTACTGCTCCAGAGCTAGGTTTTTCTGTCCTTCAGTAGAGGCCCAGACCTTTGCAGATGGCCTGAGAGTGTCTGGATCCAGCTTCTGAGTGGTGGTGAGCTTCTCAAATTGTGCATGCACATCTCCCTACATTGGGACCACTTGCAATCCATCCCATCACTCCAGGGATAGGCTTCTCTGCCCTTTAGTAGGGGCCCAGGAACACAAAAGGTCAGGTAGGAGGCACATGGCCATATGGAAATATAGTCCTACAGAGTCTTGGGACCCTTCTCATATGAACCTACAGCAACGGTGTCAGCATGCACAAGACCTGTGAAAATTCATACAGACAAAAACCCAGCAAAAGACTGTGGAAATGGGCAGCAGGCCCCAACCTTAGTTGAAGAATTATTGGTAGCTGCTGGGTGAGGAAGGGCTGATCTTTATAAAGGGAGGGACTCTAGATAGGCTGATTAGAGCTTAGTGGATGAACTTGCACTGAGGAACATCTAGGGACACTAACGACATGTTAGGTCTTACACAAGTGGCAGAATGTATGAATTCCAGTTGAGGGGCTATGAGTGGATACCAGTGTGGAAGGGGGTATAAATAAGATTTTTTTTCTGTATGAAATACACAAAAATTCAATAAAAACACTTAAAAATTAACTCAATATTTCTGAATGTGAAAGAATAAATTCAATGTGAGAACTTAATTGGTTAAGAAAGCAAATATTTGAAGTGACAGTATATTTACCATCATTTAAAAATCACAGAATGAATACATGTGTCAATATGGTATCCTATTGATATGTATAATTTTATTAACATATGAATTCAAGTCTGAGAGCTTGAATTTGGATATCTAATGCCCACATTAAAACTAAACCTGATGGTATAGGCCTGTAATCCCAGCCTTGGGTAGGGCGGGAGACAGGAAGATATCAGGGCCTTACTGACCTGCCAATCTGGCCAACATAAAGTTTCACTAAGAGGCCTTGTCTCAAAAAATAAGATAGAGGAAGATTCCAGGATCAACCTCTGGCCTCTATATGTACATGTATAGGCAAACGCACGCACACACACACACACACACACACACACACACATACACACACACAGTTGTTTATAAAAAGATCTCCCAATACTTACATTAATATCTTCCCTATCTAAATTAAGATGCTACATGCTCTCGCTGGTCTCTTGGCAACACAGTAATGCTAAAATGTTCAAGTTGTAGTGT
>NW_008337142.1:452194-456943 GCF_000622305.1 Nannospalax galili | reverse complement strand
ACATGTATAGGCAAACGCACGCACACACACACACACACACACACACACACATACACACACACAGTTGTTTTTAAAAAGATCTCCCAGTACTTACATTAATATCTTCCCTATCTAAATTAAGATGCTACATGCTCTTGCTGGTCTCTTGGCAACACTGTAATGCTAAAATGTTCAAGTTGTAGTGTCACACTGTCACCAAATAGATACTGAAATACTTGTTGACTACTTTAGCCTAATGACTTATTTGGTTACAACTGGATATTGGTCTTCCATCTGCTTGATTTTGGGACAGTCCTTGGTTTGTACTAAATATTTAGACCAACTATACCTTCACTGTGAATTCCATAATTAGTAACACCAGGGAAAATATTCTTATTGCATCTGTTGAAGACATCTTTTATTTCTTTGTTCCTTGGGCTGTAGATCAATGGGTTTAACATGGGAATTATAATAGTGTATAACAATGATGCCAACTTTTTCTGGCTCAGGGAATCTCCAGTGTTAAAATGCATATAAAAAAGATACCCAAGATACAAAGAAAAGAGTCACTGCTGTAAGGTGAGATGCACAGGTGTAGAAGGCCTTGGACCTACCTTCAGCTGAGATGATCATTAGAATAGCAATGATGTAACCACAAGATACAAGGACAACCAAGACAGATATGAGTCCAAAGATCACTGTTAGCACAGGGCCCCTGACGTTAACGAAAATGATATTGGAGCAGGAAAGGATAAGAAGCTGTGGCAGGTTACAGAGGAAATGTTTGATGATATTTGACCCACAGGAATTGAGCTGAAGCAAGGCACACTGTTGGATAAGTGAGCCAAAGAATCTGCTGATAGAAGACCCTGCCACCAGGTGCGCACAGAGGGAGGGAGACATGATGGCTGTGTAGAACAGAGGGTTACAAATGGCAACATACTGGTCATATGCTATGGCCTCCAGAAGATAGCACTCAGCTTGAGAAGATGAAGTACTGCATGGTGCACCCCAGAAACGAGATGGATTTGTGCATGTGGAAGAAATCTGAGAGCTACAGTGGAAATATAGCAGATATTCAGAAGGGAGAGGCTGCTGAGGAAAAAAGTACATTGTGTGTGCCGACTGGTGACCAACCTGATGAAGGAAATGGGGATTCACACCCTAGGACACCATCATGGGGCTGATTGCTAGGAAGGTTGAGAAGGGGCAATTGTGAGCTTTGAATACTCAGAGAATCCCAAGAGAATGAACTTTGCAATTGCCCTATTTCTACCTCTGATTACACTGGTGATTCTAGGGCCTGCAAGGAAAGGACATAAGTCTCTAAATTGGTTCTTATCCTGGTTTCTATGGAAACAATTCACCTTCTGGCCCTAGAGTATACATAGCACAGAGGACTCTTGAGCCATTTTAGAGAAATAGACCTCACTGACTTTATCTCCATGTGTCAATTTTCCCATGTATCAAAGAGGATAGTCCCACTTTTTATCATTGACTCATTAAGCTCTTATGGAAACAAAGCAAAATATAACCTCAGGAATTGGAAAAACAACTCAGAAGTTAAGGGCACTTGACACTCTTGCAGAAGGCCTGAGTTCATTCTCAGCAACAACATCAGGTGACTCACAACCACCTGTACTCCAGCTCCAGTGCCCCTTTCTGGTCACTTTGGACACCCCAATACATATGCATCTACACACATAGTCACACCATATATATATTTTTGAATTATTTATTCATATGAATTATTTTTCATTTTATACAATACAGTTCATCTCAATCATATTTAGACACCTTCCTCTATCTGAATCCTCACTATAGTCCTTCCACCAGATTTCATGCATTTTGTCATATATGTTAAGGCATATTGACTAAAGTTTGTGTCCCCAAATGTCCTTCAGTGAGAGCTCATCCCACTGGAGCCTTGTCAGTCTACCTAGCATCATTCCCTTGAAGAAGACCAATTCTCCCTCACCCAGCAGTGATCATCCTGCCAATATCTTCTTGGCTAAGGTTGGGGTCTCCTGCCCATTTCCCTGGTTCTATGCTGGGGTTTTGTCTGGTTTGCATTTGAATGGGTCTTGTGTATGATATAACTATTTTTAAAGACATAATTACATGTAGTCCAGACTGGCCTAGAATTCACTTTCTAGCTAAGGATAACTTTGATATTCTAATCCTCCCTCTACCTCCTGAGTGCTGGAATAACAGGTAGAATAAATTTGTCTTCCACGTATTGAGAACAAATCAGAGCCTTTCTACAACTCTACTCTTAGACAGTCCAAGGTGTAGTAGCCCAATGCTTGAAGACCAACAGCAGCCTCTGCAGAAAAAAACCTCCTCCTACCAGTTTTGAAAAATGTTCTCATCAGTGGCTCCAATGCCACTTCTTTGTGTTCTTGACAAGTTTTCTGGTGCGGACCCCAGTTCTTGCCTTGGTGACAGACTCCCTGCTGAGTGTTACCAGCTGTTCATTTTATGTGCTAGACTCCTTTAGTATCAACTGAAAGCTGGGTGGAAGAGTCTAGAGATGCACACAGCTTGCAGCTAGCAGGATAGTGCCCAGGATCTACCAAGCAGATCTGGCCCTCAGCTCTGTCATGCAGTTCCAATTCTGGACCTGGGAAATAAGAATGCTCCACTTCCTTGACCCTCTGTCCTCTTGCTGTTTCTGCACACACTGCTCCCTGCTCACTATCAATTTGCCTATTGATGGATATTAGTATTGCTTTTGTGAACTATTACAGATAAGAATGAACATCTGTGTGACAGTCATTCTACCATTTTATTCTTGGGTGAATATCTTGGAATTAAATTACAGAAGTTTCTTTTTTTTTTTTTTTGCTCACCTTTGGCAAATAATTGTTTAAAAGGAATTCAGGCACTGAGGCAATTTTTAGTGGGTAGAATGTTTACTGTGTAAGCAAGAGGACCTAAGTTTAAATCCTCAACACCCACATAAAAAGCTGGGTCCAGGAGCACATGCACAGAGCTCCAGCATTGTGGGTAGGAGTAGAAGTAGGTGGATTCTCAGTTGACTGGCCAGCCAATCTAGCCAGAGTCTGAATAGTCCAACAATGGCTGCACCACACTGGAGAGGCTGAGAATCCAGTAGTCGCTCAGTCCATGAGACTGGATGTCTTAGTAGTCCCAATTTGGTGCTGAAGGCCTGACAGATTCCTGATTTCTGCTAGTCTTCACTCTATGTTGGAATTCAAAGAAGTTTGTCACAGCAGCAAGACAAACTCACCAGCAAGACAGAGGCAAGGGGGAAAAAGCAAGAGCTCCCTTCTGCCAGGCCTATTATACAGGCTACAATCAGAAGATAATGCTTACATTTATGGTGGGTCTTCCAGCTTCAGATGATCCAATCAAGAAGGTCTGTCTCATTTCAGTTAACCCCAGATCCAGTCAAGTTGACACTGAAGATTAGCCATCATAGTTATATGCTGCCATCAACAGTTAGGCAAGTTTAAATTTTGAGAATAAGAAAAAAAATGCAATCTTTCATTTTCTCCAAGAGATCTGAATACCTTTGTAGAAAATTCAGAAAAGCTACACACTAACTATTCCATTAGGATGAACCATTATCCAACATGAAGATACAAAGGAATGTACCCATACATCATTAGTGTGAGTGAGACTTTAACTGAGGTAACATACAGAAAAATAATATTTAAGAGTCAGTTTAATATCTAAGCCTGAACTGGGTGTGTTGGTGGTGGCTCCTGGACTACATAGCAAGTTCCAACCTGGCTGGGGCTACAAGGAGACCTGGATCAAAAACCAAAAAACAAAAGTTATTTAAGCCTCAGAAAATAGAACTTTTTATAAACATAAACAAATATAATATTCATAATTGAATTTTATATATTTTGAAAAATGCCCAGGTAGCCAAAAAAAAAAAAATCACGAACCTCTATGAAAACACCAAAAGAGTTATGTTAATTCTGGTGACTCTTTCAGACTAAGCAAAAGTTTTAGTTCCCTTCGATAAATAAAAATTTGAAAGTAGTAGTCTCCATCTGTTGTGAATAGAAGCTTCTTTGACAAGGGGTGGAAGATACACTTGTCTATAAATATATGGATGAATATTTAGAGAGGGTAGGAAATTATGTTGGTCTAGGGAAGTGGGAAAGTAGTTTTTCCTCTAGGACCTCCTATGACCTCACCAGCCATGTGTATTTGGCTATGTTTACAGTACCACGTATGAGTTCCCTCCTGTAGCAGGAGGCCTCCAAAGATGGTGCGGACCTAGAGCCCTGGGATTCAGTGAGAATTCACTTCACTTTTTGGTCTGCAAATAGCCCACCAAAAGGAGCCCACGCCTCTGTACCCTGCTCACAAGCCCAGTGACTGCTGACAGACTGTGTGGCATGGACCAATCAGAAAACGATATGCTGACTAAAGGGACTTTGGGGTGGAGAAAAGGGAAATATAAGGCCTGCCCCCTCATGCATTAAATGAGTCTGCAGCACCTTGCCTAGTGCTTGTTTCTACCTGATTCCCGGGGTCTGTGTGTCGTGACTCCATGCCTCTTGCCCCCCACCCCAATTGGCAGGGGATCCGATGTAGGTCAGGGTCTTCACAGCTGGCCTGAGGAGAACCCGCAACACCTGGTGCCCAAACAGGGACTCCTGCCCACGGTGTTGGTGACACCCAGAACCTCGTTTCATTTGGTAAATAGGCCCCTGGATTTTTCTGTTTCTTCAGTTGCTCAAGGGTAAGCAAGTAGCCCCCTTCTCTGTCCCCTCTACCCTGTCTGTC
>NW_008337142.1:439366-451725 GCF_000622305.1 Nannospalax galili | reverse complement strand
AAGTAAAACAAAAAAATATAGAACCCTTTTGGGACAAAGCCACTAATTTGGCTCTGTGGGTCTCCCCTGAAAACATGTGGGACCCTGACACATGGATGTGAGTCCTCTCCCTGGCCCGAAAAAGGGAGGTCAGGTCAGGGATCACCTCCCCCGCATCATTTGTACCAATCCTCCTAGCCATCATTGCTAGCCTTAAATCCTCCTCTCCTGAGGAAGTCATCTTGGCCCACAACAAACACTGCCGACAGCAATCTAGTGTAGATCTGGCTATTACCTTGACCCTGGAACTCCCAGACCCAGAGGTGGATGCAGCCTCTGAGCCCACTTCCAATAAGGAAGGAGCTTCTTTGCCTATATTTTAGGATACTCTCCTACAGCTACCATGCCCAGAAATTCCCCTGCCCCATTACCCTTGGAAGGAGTTACTCTCCCCCCCATAACCATCCCGCCCCTTCCCCTGCTACTGTGCCCCTCCCTCCTAGGCCACCCTCCTTAAAGCCTCGCCCACCTTTGTCCACATTTCCGGTTAACGTTGGCCCTGATGTGGCACAACATCCACGGCTGCCCACCCCACTTGCTGACCTCATTCTTATCCACAAGGCAGCTGAGAAATCGGGCCCTGACTCCCCATATTTTGAACAGGTTCTTCGCCAGTGGCCCTTACATTTACAAACCCACTACAATTGGTATAACTTACTAAAGGCAGTCTTAGAGCCCTCAGTCTTTCTAAACTGGTGCACAGCCTATGATGATCAGGCTGAAAACCAGGCATGCCTAAATCTCCAATATGGCCTCAACATTATGTTGGACATACTCACGGAATCTGACCCCATCTCCCAGTCTACTATTGGCCTCCATGCCTATTTTCAACAAGTTTCTGACTTGGCCTTTAAGGTCCTTAAATGTTGCTTCCCCAGTGACCCACAAGTCTTTTTCCATAATTTGATTCAACAGTCAGGGAGTCCTTCATGGACTTCCTTACCCATGTCACTGAAGCAGTAGAGTGGAGGGTGGAGTCTGGACCCACCTGAGAGGTGCTTATCAAACAATTAACCTGGGAGGGACTAAACATCCCTACTCATAATGCTATCATGCCTGTCTGCAATGATAACATTCACAAATGGGTATTTGCTACTAGAGACTTAGACCCTAGGGCTGGCCCTATTGAGGCTTTGACTGCCTCCTTGAAGACTTTTTTGTCACAAGGAAAACCCACCCACTTTGGTGCATGGGAAGGCTGCTGGAACTATGGGGGGCTTGGCCACTTTCGTAGCCACTGTCCAAGAAGTGCAGCCTGCCCCAAGACTCGCTGCCCAAAGTGCAAAAGAGGGTTCCATTGGGCTAAAGACTGTACGTCACAGCCTCAACTGGACTTGGCTCATTTAATGCAGGAGAGGGCAGGCCTTATATTTCCCTTTTCTCCACCCCAAAGTCCCTTTAGTCAGCATATCATTTTCTGATTGGTCCACGCCACACAGTCTGTCAGCAGTCACTGGGCTCACAAGCAGGGTACGGAGGTGTGGGCTCCTTTTGGCAGGCTATTTGCGGACCAAGAAGTGTAGTGAATTCTCACTGAATCCCAGGACTCTGGGTCCTAAACATCTTTGGAGGCCTCCTGCTACAGGAGGGAACTCATACGTGGTACTGTAAACATAGCCAAATACACATGGCTGGTGAGGTCATAGGAGGTCCTAGAGGAAAAACTACTTTCCCACTTCCCTAGACCAACATAATTTCCTACCCTCTCTAAATATTCATCCATATATTTATAGACAAGTGTATCTTCCACCCCTTGTCAAAGAAGCTTCTATTCACAACAGATGGAGACTACTACTTTCAAATTTTTATTTATTGAAAGGAACTAAAACTTTTGCTTAGTCTAAAAGAGTCATCAGAATTAACATAACTCTTTTGGTGTTTTCATAGAGGTTTGTGATTCTTTTTTTTTTTTTGGCTACCTGGGCATTTTTCAAAATATATAAAATTCAATTATGAATATTATATTTGTTTATGTTTATAAAAAGTTCTATTTTCTGAGGCTTAAATAACGGATATTCCCCGTAACTTATGGGGCTGAGATGTTCTAGAGGACATGGGTACGGTTCTTACCACGGATGACTGTGCCTTTTATGATGATATCATGCTCCACTATAACTTGGGACTATTAGGGAAAGGACAACACCTTGCCTTATACCCCTGCCACTACTGAGATGGAAGGACCCAGTAACATGTTAATGGCATCTGCCCACCCCCTTGTTAACAAGAGGGTGAGTCTATGCTTGTGTGTTTCCTCAGACAGAAACAAAGCCAGTATGGATTCCAGCAAGAGATGTGAGACAGGCAACTCACTAACAGGACCCCCAGGACCCAGCGGCCTCGCCGCTATCTGGATAAGTGGTTTTGCTCTCCCCTGCCCCTGCCACAGCCCATGATCTCTGGGCCTTAGTCCCCTCCCCGGCTATACTCTTGCCTTTATTGCTTCATTCTCCAGCCTACCCCACCCTCTATTCAACTAATTCTATGCTTGGCCTCCCCACCATGGACCCAGTTACTTCCTGGGAATCATTCAATGGCTCCTGGCCCCTAAATAACTATGCTTCAGTACCAACAACACATCCTCATGCATTGGGCTGTTCAACCTGACTGTCCAAGATTATGCAGGCAGTGCCTCTAATCTCAGAGCACTGTTTGACCCGCCTTGGATCATCACTTACCTTCTACTGACAGGCATAATTAATCTTCTCTTTCTACTTCTTAAATGCCTTGTTCTTTGTTGCTGCAGTCAGAAAAAATTCAATCACTTGGTGTGTCAGGCCCTCAGAGCAATACACGAAGATGATTTCAACCTGCCCTATGCAGCCAGACAGACTTGGCTTGCACAAATGTAGGAGGCCTCCTACAGATAATTCCCCACCTCGACTGATCCCCCAGGATTATATCCCTTGGAAGGCTGGTACCCAATGACAGGTAAGCTCCTGTTGGGCTGAATCAACCTAAGCCAAGACATGGATGTGTATGCCCATGCTCCAATGATGGGTAAGGTTCATGCCTGAATAGGACAACCTAAGACAGGCACAGTCCATGATCCTGGGGTCATCCTGAGGCAGAGCTTCCTACAGTCTCTTGCTGAACAGTCATTTTTAAAGAAAAAGTGTGGAAATGTAGCAGGAGGCCTCCAAAGATGATACGGACCCAGAGCCCTGGGATTCAGTGAGAATTCACTTCACTTCTTGGTCCACAAATAGCCCGCCAATAGGAGTCCACGACTCCGTACCCTGCTCGCGAGCCCAGTGACTGCTGACAGGCTGTGTGGCGCAGACCAATCAGAAAACGGTATGCTGACTAAGGGGATTTGGGGGCAGAGAAAAGGGAAATATAAGGCCTGCCCCCTCCTGCATTAAACAAGCCTGCAGCACCTTGCCTAGTGCTTGCGTCTGCCTGACTCCCAGGGTCTGTGTGTCGTGACTCCATGCCTCTTGCCCACCCCTAAACAGCAGGGGACCTGATCCAGGTCAGGGTCTTCACAGCTGGCCTGAGGAGAACCCGCAACACCCTCCCATTGAACAGAGACTATTAAAGAATTCCAGAACTGGTCAAATGCAGAGAATAAGTGTTGTGAGATGCTTAACCCTAAGTGATACATTTTCAGTGTACATAGGATGAATGCATCACTCAACTCTCAGTAGAGAAGTTTCCTTAACATAGGACAGAAACCACTAATTGACCAATGTGCAGCTAACAAGAGGCCGTGGAGTGCTTCTTCCTGAATTGGACACCTATTTCAAGCCTCTGCTTTAAAGACTCAAAAATCATTTTGGAAGAAGAGATGGAAAGATCGTAAGAGTCAGAGGGGCTGGAAGGCCGCAAGGAAACACAGTATTCCTCACAGCTGTCAGATTCTCATATGAACTCACAAAAATAGTGACAGCATGCATAAGTCCCACGTAAGCTCAAATCAGACAAAATCCCATCATAGACATGGGGAAGTACATAAGAAATCCCATAACAGCCTAAGGAACTTTTCTCAAAGGGGGAAAGAAATTGACTTATAGGGATGGGGCTCTTGGTAAGACCAGTGGATGAACCCATGCTAAAGGACATTGGGGACACAAACCAGACTCTATAGGCCATATATATATTCACATGTGAATAGGGGAGGGGAATCTAAATGCCATCAAGCTATATTGTATGAAAATCACAAAAATTCAATAAAAATAAAATTAAAAAGGTAAATTGTTAGCCAGGTGTGGTGGCGCACACCTTTAGTCCCAGCACTCAGGAGGCAGAGGCAGGCAGATGTCTGTGAGTTCAAGGCCAGCCTTGTCTACATAGTGAATTCCAGGCCAGCTGGGGCTATAGGGATACCCTGTCTCAAAAAATACCAGAAAGAAGGTAATGGGAAGCAGAGTATATTTGATGCCACCCTTTGCCACCTTGGTGATTCTGGGTAATTTATTCATATCTAGGAACTCCGTGGCTTCATTTATCAAAGAAGAATAATCAAAACTTCAAGGTATTTTCAAGAATTTAAGTGTGATACATGGAGAATATCAAGCAACAAGTACTCTCCCCAAAATGGGAATTTCTATATTGACGGAGAATAATAATGACTGTATCTGAGTGACTATATCTTTAATCCCAGAACTTGGGGGGCAAAGGCATGTGGATCTCTATGAGATTGAGGCTAATCTGGTCAACATAGAAAATTCCAGGCCAACTGAGGCTATAAGGAAACCCTGTATCAAAAAAAATCTATATCCTAAATATAAGTTCCTTGCTAAATTTACAGGGAAAATAAAGATTTGGTGGTGAAAACATTAAGTTCTGAGATCAAGGTGGTAAGCTACATGATCAGGAAGAGGAAGAAATATACCTAAAGGGCTTTTATAGTAGAAAACACATTATCCCTATTTGAATTGTACTCACCCAGATATTTTGGCAGTGGTTGGTTCCTGGCAGGTGTGCTGCAGTGAGATTGGGGAGACATTGTGTCTGGTACCTGTCTCCTGAGTCGTGATCTCAGAACTTAGAAGCACAAACATTCATATGAGTGTTCAGCTTTCCCTAGATTCTGTGATTTGGGCCATGTTTCTACTGGCCATTGCTGCAAGGAAGCTGCTTCCAGCTACAAATTCTCTTAAATTTCCATGGGGGCATAGTGTAGTGAAGGGAGAGACAGTTACCAGACAGTTCTAGTTTTAGTTAATTATTCTCAAGAGTGGTGGATGAAGAAAAGAAAAAGATGAATGTTCCCAGCTAATTCCATTTCTCTGAACACTCATAAGCCCCTCATGACCTAATGGAATATAACTCCAATTTCTTTTTTATTTTCACACTTTTAGAATCATGGAATATGGAAGGGTCTTTGGCCCTGTCACTTATTATCTATATTAGTCACTTTTCTGCTGCCATGATAGAAACAATGACACAAGAAATTTATAGAAAGAAGAATTTATTTGAGCTTATAGTTCCAGGAGAATTACAGTCCGCTTGGCAAGGGGGCATGGAGGTAGAGGTGGCTGGAACAGGAGGAGTAGAAGCTAAGCACTACATCTTCCAGCAGGCACAGGAAATAAGAGAGCAACTGGAGATTGGCAAGGCTTAAGAACTCTCTAAGCCCACCTCCAGTGATGTGCTTCCTCCAGGATAGCCACACCTTCTAAAACTCCCCAAAACAGTGCCATCATCTGGGGACAAAATGTCCAAACACTTGGAGCCTATGAGGGACATTTTCATTCAAACCATCACATTATCCAAACTAAACAGTCTGGAGCATGCAGAAAGAAGTTATTACATGTCCAGAAAGCACAAACCAGGACTGTCTTAAGCAATGCAAGTAGTTTAGCCCTCAGTATTTTAAGTTTTTATCAAAACTACCATTTATTGTGGCTTTGTTGACTAAATGCTAAGGCTCTGGATAAACCTGGGGCTGAATTCTAATTTCAACATAAACAAACTATGCAACCATGATCATTTTATTTAGTCTCCCTACATCTGTTTCTTAGTAAAATGGCAATGATAAATAACCACCAATTAATAAGGTGGTGCTGAATTTAATGAGCCAGTACGTGCATTGTACCTTGAAGGACTTAATGAATCTTAGCAATTTTGTTACTGATGTACCATTGCTTTAGTTGCTGCACTTTTTCTGTTCCTATTTTTATAAAACTTGAGATCATCTCATAGACATGTCTTTTATGTTTACATTTTATTACCACAATAATTACACACATTAATGGAGTCTAGTGTGGTATTTCAACACAGATATTTGGGTTTGAAGTGTTCCTCAAAGGCTTGAGTGTTGAGGGGTTGGTCCCAGTAAAGCAGGAATCAGAGGTCAAGTTTTTGGGAAGTGCTTAGGTTACAAGGCCTCTGACCTCATCAATGAATCAGTCTATTCATGCGCCCATAATTGAATGGCCTTTTGGAAAGTGGTGGGGCATGTAAGTGGTAGTATCTAGTTGGAAGGAATTGGTCCCACGGAGCACACCCCAAATGAGTCTTCCTTAACCCTCCCTTTCCTTTCTTCCTGGCTACTATGAGCTGAGCAACTTTGCTCTACCTCAAGCTCCCTGCCATGATTTTTCCCCTGATGGCCCAGAAATAACAGAGCCAGTGGCCATGGACTAACATCTGGGAAACCAGGAGCCAAAACCAACCTTTCCACCTTTTTCCTCCTTTAAGGTGGCTTTTGTCTCAATGGTGGAAACTAATACAGTATTCATAAATTCTCGGATCATTTCCTTCTTGTTCTCTCTCTCTCTCCCTCTCTCTCTCTCTCTCTCTCTCTCTCTCTCTCTCTCTCTCTTTCTCTCTCTCTCTGCCTTCCTCCTTTCTTGTTTTGAGAAAAGGTCTACCTGAAGCCTCAGCTGGTCTCATAGAAATCCACCTGCCTCTTCCTCCCAAGTGCTGGGATTAAAGGTGTGTGCCGCCATGCCTGGTTTCCTTCTTGTTATATTTTTGTAACCTTCCAGAGTCTACTAGATCTTCACAAAATACCACCCTGAATTATTCTTTCTAACCATTTTGGTACCCATTCTCTAAACTCCTTTTATTCTTTTCTGCCCCACTTCCTTGGTTGCCTAAATTTCTCTGTTACATAAATACCAACTTTTTAAAGCTTCATATGAGAAATAGCATGCACTGTTTGCCTTTGTGGACCTGGCTTCCTTTCTTTGCTGTCCTCCATCTTGATGCAGATGGCACCACCATTTTGTTCTCTAATTATTAACACGTATTAATAGCATACATTAATAGAGTTCACTGAGATTTTTTGATACATGGATTCAGAGTGCAGTAATTACATCAACCCATCCTTTAATCTCTGCCCTCCTCAGCAAGCTTCCCAGACCCTAGTAATTGCTATTATATGTTCAGGATGACTTTGTTTATACCTTCCACATGTGACTTAGAATATAAGGTTCTCTTCCTCTGTCTAACTTCGCTCATTTAACATAATTTCCTACAGTCAGTTCCATTAATTTTACTGCAAATAACAAGATCCAATGCTTCATTACAATGGAATAGCATTATGTGGTATATATATATGCTATTTCTTTACAACATTAATGTGTTGATTGGCATCTTGACTGGTTTCACAACTTTACTACAGCAAGTTGTGCCCCCCTTTTAATGCATGAATCATAAATACTTTCTCCCAGGGCATGAACTGACCCTTCACTACCTTGCTTGTTTCTTTTGCTGTACAGAAACTTTGTTTTGCTCTAATCCCATTTGTTAATTTTTGGCTCTGTTTCTGGTGTCTTTGGAGCTCTACCCAGAAAACCATTGCCTTTCCCAGCAACTTCAATTGTTTCTCTTATGTTTTCTTCAAATAGTTTCAAAATTTCAGGACTCACATTAAAGTCTTTGACCCATGGAGTTGATTTTTGAGCTGAGTGGGGAGATAAGAATCAAATTTCAAGCTTTCAGCTATACCATTTTCACAGAATGATTTGTTAAAGACAATGTCCTTTTACAATGTATGTTTTGGCATCTTTGCTGATAATTTCTTGGCCACACATGTGTGAGTATCATGTAGTTTTTCCTTGGGAGATGTGATAGATAGTTTTAGTTGTCAACTTGACACACCAGGGTCAGTTTGGAAATTGCCTACATTGGATTGACCTGTGGTCATGTCTGTGAAGCATTTTCTTGATTGTTGAATGATGTGGGAGGGCCCAGCCTGCTGTGTGCAGTGCCACACTTGGGCAGGTGGCCCTGTATTTTATAGGAGGGCAGGCTGAGTACAGGCCACTAGAACAAGCCAGTAAGTGACTTTCCTCCATGGCCTGTGCTTCAAGTCCTGTCTCTAGGCTCCTGCCATGAGTTCTTACCTGAGGCTCTCTCAGTGATGAACTGTGATCTGGGAGATATAAGCCAAATAAACTCCTCCCCAAATTGGTAGTGGTCAGAGAGTGTTTTGTCACAGCAATTGAAAGCAAATAAGAAGAGACATGAACAAAGATCCATTAGCTCTAAATGAGGCACCAATGACAGTTAAAGAACTGATTCTTCTCACTCAACCAATAAGTGTATTGGGGTTGCCTCCAAAAGTGTGATGAGCAGTTACTTGCAGGAGCATGTGTCAAAAGCAACTGCATCACTAAAAAGCCCACTCAACAGGGGTGATGACTCATGAAAATTGCATCCCTAGATTTCTCTGACCAACTTCCAGGCAGCTCCACTGAAGAGTATCCTCTCCTTCAGCAGCGCTTTACTGTTTATGTAACCCAGGGTCGGGGGAGGGCTCATGAGTCTTGTAACTGTCTGAGCAAGGTTCATTAGCTTCCTGACTTGTGTGAACCTCCTTCCTCTCTAAGAGAGAAAGCTTCAATTTGAGACACTAAATACAAAATTGAGTTTATTTCTGGGCTTTCTATTCAGTTTTATTGATTTATGCATTTTATGTCAACATTATGCTATTTTGTTACTGTGGTTTTGTATTATGCCTCGAAATCAGGTATTGTGATGCCTCCAATTTGATCCCTTTGCTCAGGATTCTCTGATAATTTGAGGGTGTTCTAGTTTCGTTCCTGTTGCTATGATAAAATGCCCTGACAAAAGCAACTTTAAGGGAGACAGGATTGTGGGGGGCCTTACAATTACAGGTCACAGTCCATAATTGTTGGAAATTCAAGGAAGCAGGAGCTTGATGCCGCTGTCCCATCACATCCGTAGTCAATAACATTCTTGGTTGTTTGCTTGTGCTCAGCTTGATTTCTTCATTAATATAGTTCAGGGACTCCTGCCTAGGGATTGCTGTCCTCCACAGTGGGCTCAGTCTTCCTACATGAAATAACTTAAGACAACCTCTCACCCCCATACCAGACATGCCACAGGCCAATCAAATGCAGACAATCCTTCATTGAGACTTTCCTCCCAGGTGATTCTAGATTGAGTCAAGTTGGAAACTAAAGCGTCTATCAATTGCCAAAACACCCTCACCTAAGGCTAGGATCTGGACTTCTTGCCCACCTCTTCCATCCATGCTGGGCCCCTGTCTGGCTTAGATTTGCACAAGTCTTGTGAATACTGTCACAAGGACTGTGAGTTCACATATGCAACTATACTATGATGCCCAGACAACACAGTTTCCTAGTATTCATCTACCACCTCTGGCTCTTGCAATCTTTCTGCCATTTTCCACCAGTTATAAATATTCTGCACTAGTTATTACCAGGAGTATTAGATGAAGAAAGTTGTGAATTTCCTCATCAGGTCCCTTTTGCATCATTACACGGGTCTCTCATGATCCAATACTAATTGGATAGCTATTAAGCTATCCTTTGCATAGTGTTTTCACTGTGTAGACACCATTCTGAAGGCTCTATACATACTAACAGTGTCCTGGGCAGCAGCTGTAAAACAGCTCATTTCATGAGTATGAAAAATGGCACAGAGAAATTCAGTTCCTTTAATCCCAGCATTAGGGAGGCAGAAACAGGTGGATCTCAATGAGTTGGAGACCATCCTGGTCTATGTAGTGAGTTTCCAGCCAGCCAGGGCTACATAGTGAGACCCTGTCTCAAAACAACACCCCCCTAAAAAAAAACTTTACTGGCAAACTGTAATTAAGAGAACTGTATGGTTATCAAAACAACACCTTAAATTTTGCATTTATAATTTAATAATCAAGAAATATTTGGAACATAAGGCTGCTGTCATGTTCTTAATGCTTGGTAAAAATTGAACTGGAAAGATGGTAGTGGTTAAGATTATTGGCTGCCCTTGCAGAGGACCTGAATTTTGTTCCCAGCACCTACATGGTGGCTAACAACCATCCATAACTCCGGTTCCAGAGGAATTCAATGCCTTCTTTTGACCTCAGTGGGCATTGAACAACACAGGTTCACTTACATAGATGTAAGCAATATACACATAAAATAAAATAGAAATAATTAATAAAAAATTTTTTTGGTCTTTTTGAGACAGGGTCTCCCTGTAGCCCCAGCTGTTCTGGAACTCACTATGTAGACCAGGCTAGCCTTGAACTCATAGAGATCCACCTGCCTCTGCCTCCCGAGTGCTGGGATTAAAGGCATGCTCCACCACGCCCGGCTATAATAAAATATTTTAAAAAGCATTCTAAAGGAGAATAAACTGTATGTCCCAGTGGTAAAGAGAAAACATAATGAATACTACACAGTGCTTTATAATCTTTACCTAGCTTCACACTCTCTCTGAGAGCTCTCTGTGAACTAACAGGTGCTATTAGATGAATATAATGGGACTTGGAAAGGTTAATTTCTACAAGGTCACACAGCAGTAAATGGAAAACACAGAATTCTAGCCAAATATTGTGGTATCAGTGTCCAATGTCATTATCATGTTAAGCCATGACTGAAATGAACTAGCCTTAGTATATCGTTGGTCCTTGATTTCTTTACACAAATAATCATGAATATTGTAATGATTGATTCAGGTTAGGTATTTGAGGAAATAAATGTGTGTATCTACATAAAAATGCTTTGTGAGAATAAGACTGTGGAATGTGTAATCTTGAATGGATCACCTATATCACAACCTCTCTTCCCAAGACTCAGAGATGGAAGAGGGGGCACAAAGATTGTAAGATTCAGAGGTGGTAGATGACTACAAGGAAATAGTGTTTTCCAGACTGCAGGGCAGTAAATCATATAAATACAAAGTAATTGTGACAGCCTGCCCAAGACTCAGGCCAGACAAATTCTCAGAATAGAGGAGGGAGGTGGGTAAGAAACCCCATCTGAAGCTATTGGCAATTGATTGATAGCTGCAAGGAGATGGAGAGTCAGTTTCTTCTAATGCTGTGAAACTTTGTGGGTTGATCAGGCTCCAGGGGATGGACCCATACCAAAGGGCATTTGGGGACACAAATTAGCTTGTATAAAGCTTATTAATAGCATTAGAGAACATGGAATCAGGAGGCAGAGAGTAAAGGTGTGTACATAAGGAAGGTTACCTGAATATGATCAAAATACACTGTATGAAATTATCAAGAATTCAGTAAGTTTTTTAGAACTTCTGTGAACAGGACAGTGTATATATCTGCAACCCATTGTCATCAAGCTATGTGACCAACAATTTGTGCCATGATGGGCATCTCTTAATAGCGTTGATTTCATGGCTGACACCTGGAAATTGAGAGTTAGAGACTGGGAGATTCCTTATGTTCTTTTCCGCCCCAGAAACTTCAAGGTCAGTGAAGTTAGAACCACAAGATATGACAGGACCACAGGGAAGTAGGGAATGGATGCACATGGCAAAGTGGGCCTGGAATCCGCAGGGAAATTCTTCATGACAACCATGACACCAGAGAGCAAGACTCTGCAGAGTGTTCATGCTAATTGGCTTTTCTCATTTTACCCTTGATCTCAGTGGCACATTTTAAAGGAAGCCCAGTGTCATTATCTCACTTGCTGTGCATAGGCAGCCAGGTTCAGGGCCAAAAGCATCCATTGAGCTGGAAAATTCTTGGGAAAAGAAATCAGCAGTTTTAGCCTTGGGCAAAAAACTTGTCTTCTAGGATCTGTGTCAAGCTTGGCTAGAGCACAAGACTTAGAAGGTGGGAATCTCTGTTGTCTCAAGATCCATATAATTTTTAGAGTAGGATCTACATGGAGTAAGGTTTCTGAACATAAACCCCTACTGTTCTTCACCCTTTCCCTCCTCTCTGTCATCCGTACTTAGCGTGTAATTTTCTATTTTTCCTAACAATGATGTCTGACCTTCAGTGACTAGAATAATCTTAAACATAAAGTGTAAGGAATAAATTTGGGGTGTGAGATGGGTGCAGAATTCTTATAGAAGTGACTATGAATTGCACTATTTTTTACTTTTACACTTGTATTGTAAAATGAGGATACCAGTATCTCTTA
>NW_008337142.1:401880-439144 GCF_000622305.1 Nannospalax galili | reverse complement strand
CCAGTATCTCTTAACATCATATAAGACAAAGTTTACAATTCTGATAGGTTGTAAAAGTCAGTAATTGAGAATTGAACGAATAATTCAGAATGAATAATTTTCTTTATTTCAAGAAAATTGACTGAAATCAAAACATGCTTGTCTCTGTGTCCCCATTTTCTCCATTTTCAGAACCCTTTTTAATTTTTATTCTTCAAAATTCTTTTTTGAGATAAAAATTTGACTTCTATTGAAATGCAGAACTTGATTCATGGCACCTGAGTAATAAGAGATGAAATGTGGATTATGGCAAGACACAGTGCTCATGCATAATTCCTTTAGCCCATTTGGGATGCTTTAAACAGTTTTTTGTTGTTCTCCTTGGTTACACTGGCACCCTGGAGACACCAGGTAGGCAAAGAAGATAGGTCCGTCTGAACATTTGCTTCAGTCTTCTTTATATGAATTCTTTGTCACTAACCAGCATTCTCAGCCTTACTTGATTTAGTACCTCAAGCACCATCTCAAACTGATCATGTCTTCATCAGATCAGCGCTGGAACAGCCAAGGATCTTAACTACTGGGCTATCTTTCCAATTCTGAGAAAAGTTCTTGATTCCACTCAAGATTAACACCAGACAGGTTTTCTTCACTGGTAGTTCTGAGAGATGGTCACCACAGGTAAAATATTTATTGAAAACAGTGAGTATATTCAGTTTCCCCTGTCATCTATCTTCCCAAATTGTAACAAGATAGATATCAAGAAAAAATTTGTAAATAAAAAAATAACCCCCAGCACCTCATTTGGCTGCCCAAGTAACCACAATGCAATTTAAGAAAAAGATGAAATTTAATGCAACTGATTGATGACGAATTTCACTGAATTGACTCATTATATCAGTGTTTGGGAGATGTCACCTGTGCATGCTTATAATTTAAAATATTTTTTATGAAATCTAAATCATCTTGAAAAAATATCTAGAAACTAAATTGACAACTATTATAAGAATAAACAAACATTTCCAAACTCATAAAACCACAGTGGAAAATAAGCAAAATTAACATTCTTAGCTGCATAGGCAAAGCCTAGAAAAAAAAAGACTAGTCATTTATTTATCTATTTGGTAAGTTAGCAAAACTCAAATTAACACAGTAAACTAACTCTGGCATGAACAGTTAACATATTGCACTAACAGTAACATTCTGAAGCTAAAATTGAAAACGATATAACTATATACTGATGGGTACATGTTTGAAATGAGTTAAAACTAATAAGCAAAAAAGGTGAGGACTTAATCAAAACTGGTCATGGCACAGTAATTCTAATCCTTTCTTTCTTTTTATTCTTTTGTGATTTCACACATACAATACTGTTCTTTGATCAAAGCCCCTACCATTATTTTCTTTTATCCCCTCCATCTCTCATCAAATTCCTTCTTCCCAAGTCCCACCCCTATTGCATATCTTTTGTGTGTGAGGGGGGCCGTGTGCTCACTGCATTTAATTAGAGTCTCCTGCATGAACTCTGTTGGGATGGGAGGGTGGTTATTTCTCTGAATGAGGGCAATGTACTATTGATACAGCACTGGGTATCATGACTTCCCCTCCCCATCAGCAAACTTTATAGCTTCTCTGGGAGATGTGGGGCTTTATAAGTCCCTCTCCCATCCATGATGGTATGCTGATAATGCAAGTCTTGTCCAGGTCTTATTCAGGTAGCCATGCTGCTGAGTTCATGGGCACAACAGCCATGTCATGTCTGGAAGCCAATATTTCACTGCATTCCTTCCCATCCTCCAGCTCTTACACCCTTTCTGCTTCTTCAGAATTATTCCCTGAGCCTTTGAAGGGGTGATATAAATGGTCTATTTAGGGCTGAGCACTCAGGAGTCACTTGTTCCCAACACGTTCATCAAATGTGAGTCTCTGCAGTAACTGTTTCCCATTGCAAACAGAAGCTTCTCTGACCAAGGCTGAGAGCAGCACTAATCTGTGAGTATAAATAGAAATATTTAGAGAACAATTTGACACTGTATATCCATTTAGAAAAACAACACTAGAAGGTTCTTTCCTAGGGCATCCAGAGCCATTGGCTTTGACCAAGTTTGAAGGAGTAGGTATGAGTTTCTTAAATGGATCATTTCTTAACACATTGAACATACACTTACTGAGTGATGCACTCTATGGATGTCAGCACAGTAAAATGGAAATAAATGCTATGCTTTCTTAACAACATTATTAATCTAAGTTTAGAGAACTTGTAATTAAGGAAATCATTTTCTCAAGTTCCTTGACACTGTAGTATAAGTACTTTCTGTTTCCTCTTTTACACAGGTGAGTGATGATTGGAATGATAATTTGTATCAGTTATTGAGCTCTTACTATTTTGAATATTTTATGTTATTTTATCCGTGTAACAACACTATGAAATGGGCAATATTATCTCTGTTTATACATGAGGCACATGAAGCCCAAAGTTTGTATAGCCAGTAAGTGAATTTCGAAAGTCTCTAGTATTTCTTCTCTCCCTCTCCTTCTCTCTCCTCTCTGCTCTCTCTCTCTGTCTCTCTCTCTGTCTCTACTTCCCCCTTGCTCTCTCTCCTTTGTCTTATGAAGTATATATGTATCTGAATAACTAGTTACAACAAACATAAGAATTGAAGAAAACTAGGAACATGCAACTAAGTATGAAGAAAAATTTTATTTTTGTTTTTGGAGTTGTAAATGGCCCCCATGCTTTACATGTTTCTATGTGTAAACAGCCAAGCATATGTGTGACAGAGAGGAAGAGAGGGAGGAAGTGGGAGAGAGCAAAGGAGGTAAAAAGAGAGAGGATGCATGAGATTATATAAAACAGAAGAAATGCATGAGATTCTGTAAAATCAAATTTTCTTGAGAAAACTGGAAATATTGGTTGGGTGTCCATTTGTTGCTGAATTAGAAAGTATCTTACAAGGCAAAAGTATTAATGTATTGCTTTTGGACCTTTCTTTTCATAGTCCTATTTCAAATATGTTTTCTATGTGAATTTTTCTGTTATAACTAGTTTTTAATTTCATTATTTCTATTGTATTGTTATGCGTCAGAAGTGTCTTTTCCATCCTCAAATTGCATAAATGCACATCAACTTCTTCTAGTACTTTTTAATCACCATGAAGCAGGTCACATAAACTACTTCTGAGAGGGCTTATCCTTTTCATACTAATTAAAAATACTAATTTTATCATATATAAAATTCTTGGACAAGCTGATCCTGCAACAGGGCATAAGAACAAAAACTCTTGTTTGATCTTTTTAATGTATTGCCACTATGCCACTTCCCAGGGGGGCGGGGAGATACTTTAAAATTGAGATAATCATTCTTTAAAGCCAAGAGTGAATGAACTTCTTACACGGTATGGATGAATTCATGTGAAGGCTTCCCTGAGAAGGTTTATTCCATAATTTTATTAGGTGCACATGCATAATACTATCAAAATTATAATGACAGTGTAGTCCAGGCTGCTCTCCATATGTTCAGTAGACATATTAGAAAAGTATTTGAGTAATTCCTATAAACAGGGTAATTTTTCCTGAAGGAAAAATGATAAAAATTACTAAAATAACAACCTGGGATTGAAAACTATTTCAATTTTTTTTGATGCCAACGATATTGTCATGAATGAAGCGACAGTTAAAAAGTGTCAGAAAACTCTAAAACTTTTTATTTCAATCAATGATGTCTACCATATATTTAACAATCATAGCACTTAATTTTCACTTTAATAAAAGTTTCCAATCTTTTAAGTACATTTTTTAATTCTTATGGGATCAAATGAATGAGTTGAAAGTTGGAACACTGCACAGATTGTTGTTGATGGCTACAAGAAAGGGTGGCGTCTTTCCAAAAAAGGACAAGGAAGCAGGTCTTCTTCTCCAGACCCCAGGAGGAAAAGACAGATAACATGAAATCTATACTGCTGCAGCTTCACTTGAACCAACAGTACATCCTCTCCTCTCCTTTCTGATAGCAATGATTGGTGGAGGAAATATTACTGAGATCACTCAATTCATCCTCCTGGGATTCTCGGATTTCCCCAGAATCACAGCACTGCTCTTCATCATATTCCTGCTCATCTACATCACAACTCTGACCTGGAACCTGTGCCTCATTGTTTTAATAAGGATGGATTCCCATCTCCACATCCCCATGTACTTCTTCCTCAGTAATCTGTCCTTCATAGACCTCTGCTATGTCTCCTCCACAGTCCCTAAACTGCTTTCCAACTTCATTCAGGAAAAGAAAACTATCAGTATTTTGGGCTGCATAGCTCAGTACTTCTTCTTCTCCACTATGGGGCTGAGTGAATCTTGCCTCATGACAGCCATGGCCTATGACAGGTACGCTGCTATTTGTAACCCATTGCTCTATTCATCCATCATGTCACCCACCCTCTGTGTTCAGATGGTGATGGGATCCTATGTGGCAGGACTCACAGGTTCTTTATCTCAGACTTGTGCCTTGCTGCAGCTCCACTTCTGTGGACCTAATGTCATCAGGCACTTTTTCTGTGACTTTCCCCAGCTGTTAAATCTATCCTGCACTGACGCTTTCTTTGCCCAAGTCCTGCTTGCTATATTAACAATGTTGTTTGCGGTAGTGAATGGCTTAGCTATTATGACATCCTATGTCTATATTGTCTTGTCCATCATGAAGATCACTTCAGCTACAGGGAGGTCCAAGGCATTCAACACCTGTGCTTCTCATCTGACAGCTGTTTCTCTCTTCTATACCTCCAGTGCCTTTGTCTATTTAAGTTCCAGCTCTGGCAGCTCCTCCAGCTTTGACAGATTTGCATCTGTCTTCTACACTGTGATGATTCCCATGCTGAACCCCTTGATTTATAGTCTGAGGAACAAGGAAATCAAAGATGCCATGAAGAGGTTGCTGAGGAATGCAGGCTGCTGTTAAGGTTAAAGATTCTAAGATTTCTGAAAGGTGACCTACAGAATTCCTAGTTACTTTGAACAAAGGTTCAACTTGATACAGATTATATGTTAATGTAGACATCTAGCTCGCAGTAGATGATGCCTTCCTGAGGTTACCTCTGTCCAGAGACCTTGTCTCACAAATGCTGTGATGCAGCATAATGAAGACTGATGAGAATTCATTGTTCTTTATTTCTCAACAGATGGGAATGAACATGCTGAAGGAAAACTACTAGTTTTTAAAATTATCTGTGTATTTCATTACAGGTTTAACATATTCAATAACAGCTTCCAGTGGCTGTAAAATTTTTAGGTTCACTGTTGAATTAATACAGTTATACAATATTGAATTCAGTATAAACCCTGCAAGATGTAAAATTGAATGAGTTTTTAACCTTTAAAAAATGATCTCCATTTCATTTTAAAATATACTGTTTCTTGCAGAAAGACATCGTTTTTGCTAATAACACTGAGATGTTGGCACATGCGTCTTTAATCTGTATGTATCTAATTATTACTAGTCATAGTCAGTTGCACACAGATCCTTGGCACCTGTGTTTGTCTATAAAGTTATCGGGTAGATTTCAATGGTACTGTTTATCACCTCTATTGAATTAGCCTGACTGTGCCTCCTAGAAAAGACTCACCTGTCATAGCTGATGCATGTCTCAGCAAATCAGTGCTAATCATCTAACACACTTTTGGTCATGTCCTGGTCTCCACCAGCTATAGGCTAAGGAAAGAAGATGCAAACTAAGTCTTCAGTAGTAATGAAGTATGTGATTTCTTCAGTGTTATTTACACACGAGTGTGATGATTTGACTCCTGAAACCAGAGCCCATTTGCAATTTGACATTCTAATTCCAAATGGCCAATAATATCTGATACCATGGTACCCCGACTTCCTTTCTATGTCCCACTAAGTCATGACTTGATTAACATATCCAGTAGTATCTTACTTACAAATTGCTCTTGATATTTCAGAAATCTGTTTACATTTGTATAATAATACATTTACGAATTAATTATAATGGTAAAGCTAATGAATACTCAATTTTCTAAAGAAAGATATAAATATGGAAAAATTGTTTACAGGTCTCCAAACTCAGAAGAACCATATAGGCACTGTTAAGAAACAACCAAGAAACTCCCAAATATCCTGAACCCTGAGTATGAAGTGCTGTCTGAGGAGTACTTCAATGACCTCTTCTCTAGGGAAGTTAGTTCTACATAGTTAGTTCTATATATATGAGCAGGTAAAAAAAGATATGTGGAACCCATAGCAGTTGTGACAGCATGCACAATCCAAGCCAGAATAAAACCCGCACAGATGGGTGAAGTAGACAAGAAATCCCAGTGCTAGCTGAGGGCCTATTGCAATTTACAGCTGTTGGGAGAGTGAGAGTCAGTTTCTGTGTGTGATGCCTTGATGTTTGATAAGAATCAAGAGTATCAACTGATACCCAAGAGCATTTAGGGAAGACAAGTTAGACTAAATAGGCCTTAAAATAAATAATAGAGGACATGAAGTGAGGGTGAGGTAGAAAGGTAGGGGTGTATTTTGGAGGAGATGGAGGAAGGAGCCTGAATATGATCAAAATATACTGTGTGAAATTTTCAAAGAATCAATACAAACATTTTTAAAAGATATGTAATTAGGAGGTAATGGCATTAGGTTACTCTGTATTTGCTTTCTTATCAGTTTCCATGTTAGGTGGAATTACACTTGGTGATGCTCAAAGTCACTTTTGACTAGGATAATTTTTTTCTGATTTAATAAGAATAGATGTAATGTGTATGCCTGCAGGAAGATGCCTTAAGCAATAGTTCAAGACTTGCCCTGTGTGTTTTCTCACTTTGCCACTTGGTTGCCTAGTGTTGCAGGTAGTGATTGCTCTTCCAGTAAGGTTATAGGAGATGGATCAATTTGGCTGACCTTGGGGTCTGTGCTATAGTGAAAAAATAAAGCTTTGTGGTTTCAAGCTTCGGATGTTTGGTTGTTTCTGTAGCAGTACCAAATTTAATGCTGTAAAATTTGACCTAATATGGTCTGAAGCTCTTGACACCCAGGAACTTAAAATTACTTAAAAATTACAACTTAAAATTAGTCATCCATATATCTACACTGTACAAATAATTTGTGTTATCCCTGAATTTATTTCATTTTATAACTTACTCCATAATTTGCCTTTCATATTTATAGACAAACAAATCATCTTTATTCAGTCCTCAGTGACTCTAGGCCTGGATATATCAAAGAGGATAAGATAAATAGGTTCACAACATACTAAGTAAACTATATCTCTAGCAATTCTGCTAATTTTCTGGAGGATGGAAGCAATGAAGTATTTTCACATGAAATAATTACTGGAGACTTTACTGGTATTATTCAAATTCTTAACAAATTTAAAAAGTATTTACTGCATAAGTTTCATTGCACAAAAACTATAGGTCAGAGTGGAGAGAGAGCTCAGTGATTAAGAACACTTGTGGTTCTTCCAGAAAACCCAGGTTTGATTCCCAGCACCCACATGGCAGCTAACAACCAACTGTAATTCCAGTTCCAAGTAATCTGACACCCTCTTCTGGGCTCTACAGGGCATGAGTGAACTTACATACATGCAGGCAGTACATTCATACACCTAAAATTAAAAAGAAAATATTAAAAAATATTTTTATATTTTATTCATTATTATTGTGTTGTGTGCCAGTGTTGTGCAATGCCCACAGAAGTCAGAAGAAGAAATCACATGTCCTGGAACTGTAGGTGCAGATGGTTGTTAGGCACCATAAGCGTGCTAGGAATAGTACCCGGGTCTTCTGCTAAGAGAAGCCAGTGCTCTTAGTCACTAAGCATATCGCCATTCCCCTAAAAATATTTTTAGAACAAGAGAGATGTAGTACTATTCTATCTATCCCCTGTTCCACTATGTTCCGTGAGCCTTAGGTTGTACCATAAATATGTCACTTAGAGCTAGTCATCTCAAATACACTTATTCTCTGTGTATGACCAGATGTGGAATTCTATAATTGCCCCCATCTATTACAAAACAAAGTTTTTCAAATGAGTAGTGACTGATATACTTGTCTGTAAATATAAGGATCATATTTAGCATACAGTAATAAACACTAAATGTACAGAACTCAGAGAGGGTACTGAAGGCTGCTACAGAAAAACAAGTTACATGTAAAAGAAAACCCATTGGAACTGCAGCTGACTTTTCAATTCAGACTATGAAAGTCAGAAGAGCCTGGACCAAAGTATTCCCAGTTCTCAACGACCATGGATGTCAAACATGAATACTTTATCCAGCAAGACAATCTATCATGGTCAAATGGGAATGGAAAATTTTCATGACATGAGTAGGAAGAAAGAATTCATGTCCACCAAACCAGCTCTACAGAGAATACTTGAAACAGTACAAAACACTGAAGAAAGGAATGAGTATACCCAAGAGGTTACAGAAAGAAAACAAAGAAATGTGTAGTAACAGAAACTCAAAATGGGGCCGCAAACACAAAGAAATTAAAATGAAATTATCCAATACAAATCCTACAATAATAACACTAAATATCAGTGGTCTTAACTTCCCTATCTAAAGATACAAGCTTAAGGAATGGATCAAGAAAAAAAAGCCAATCTTTTTGTTTTCTTCAAGAAATTCATCTCACCTTCAAAGATAGACACTTCCTTAATGTGAAAAGATGGAAGAAAATATTCCAAGCAAATGATTCTAAGAAGCAGCTTGTGTTGCAATTCTAATATCTGACAAAATATAATTCAAATAAAAATGAATCAGAAGAGATAAAGAGGGTTACTTCATTCAAGTCAAAGGAACAATTGATTAAGGAGATATTGCAATCATGAACATATATGCACCAAACTGAGGAGCACAGAATTTCCTAAAAACAGTACTACAGGACTACAAAACAGAGATTAACCCCAAGTCAGTAATAGTAGGTGACATTATTACCCCACTTCAATAGACAGGTCAAATAGAGAGACATCTGAATTAAATGACATCTTACATGAAATAGACCTAACAGACATTTACAGAATATTCCACCTAGCACCAAAAAATATACCTCTACTCAGCAACCCATGCAAGTTTTCTAAAATTGACCACATTCTGGGATACAAAACAAATTTCAACACATAAAAAAACCATTGAAATAATTCTGTGCCTTCTATCAGACAATGGTACAATAAAGCTTGCAATCAACAGCAAAAGAAGCTCTAGTCACTAAACAAACATATGGAGATTAAACAACACACTTGGTGCATATGTTTATGATTGTAGCATCTTCTTGACCAATTGTTCCTTTGATTTGAATGAAGTAACCCTCTTTATCTCATGATGAATGGTTCAAAGCAAAAAGTTAAGAGAGAAATAAAAGGATTTCTGAAACTAATAAAAATGAGAATACAACACAACAAAACCTCTAGGATGCCTTAAAAGCAGTCCTAAGAGGGAAATTTATAGCTATTAGTGCCTACATTAAAAAAAATCAGAAAGAGCACATGTACATGACTTAACAGTACAACTCAAGACTCTGGAAAGGCAAGAACAAACCAAGTCCAAACCTAGTAGATGAGAAGGAATAACAAAAATCAGAGCAGAAATGAATGAAAATAGATATAAAGAAAAAAAATTTAAATCTAAGAGCTGGTTCTTTGAAAGGTTAAACAAGGTAGACAGACCGTTAGCCCAGTTAACCAAAAGAAATAAAAAGCAAATCCAAGTCAACAAAATCAGAGGCAAAATGGGAAACATCACAACAGACATCAAAATAATTCAGAACATTTTAAGGGAATACTTTTGTAAAAATCTATAATTCATTAAATTCAAAAATCTAAAAGAAATGGATGAATTTCTAAAGTCATGGCCACCATCAAAATCAAATCAAGAAGGGATCAACAGCTTAAACAGACCCATAACAAATAAGGAAATTGAAACAGTAGTAGAATGCCTCTTGACTATAAGAAGCCCAGGACCAGGTGTATTCATAGCAGAATTCTGTAGACATTCAAAGACCTAAAATCAATACTGCTTAAATTATTCAAAATGATAGAAACAGAGGAAGAATGCCCAAACTCCTTCTGTGAACACAGTATCACTGTAATACCCAAGCTAGATAAAGATACAACAAAAAAGAAATCTGTAGACCCATATCCTTAATGAACAGCAATTATACTCAATAAAATATTCACAGTAGTATATAGACACATATCAAAAATATCATCCACCAGAATCAAATTGGCTGTATTCCAGAAATGCAGGAATGCTTCAATATCTGTAAGTCAATAAATGTAATAAAACATATACTTGGACTTAAAGAAAAAAACCATATGTTCATTCAATAGATGCACAAAAGGCCTTTGGCAAAATCCAACATGCATTCATTTTTAAATTCCTGGAAGGAATTGGTCTAGAGGGAACATTTTTCAACATAATTAAACCTATATACAACAAACCCATAACCAACATCATTCTAAAAGGAGAAAACTGGAAACATCCCCATTAAAATCAGGAACCAGGCAGGTCTGTCCACTATCTCCACTCCTCATATAGTGTTTGAAACTCCTGCAAGAGCAATAAAACAGGAAAGGAAATTAAAGGCATACTCATTGGAAGAGGTCAAATTATCTCTATTTGCAGACAATATGATATTATACAAAACAGATCTGAAAAATTCCACTAGAAAACTGTTAGAAATGATTAATACTTTCAGTAAACTGGCAGGTTACAAAATCAACTTACAAAAATTGGTAGCCTTTCTATATACAAACAACAAGCAATCAGAAAAAGCATTTAAGGAAACCTTCCCATTCACTATAGATTTTAAAAAATATTTAGTAATAAACCTAACCAAAGACATCAAAGATCTGTACAATGAAAACTTCAAATCTCCAAAGAAAGAGATAGAGGAAGACACTAGGAGATGGAAAGATCTATCATGATCATGGATTAGTAAAATCAATATTGTGAAATTGACCATCTTATCAAAAGAAATTGATAGATGCAATGCTATACTAATTAAAATACCCATAACATTCTTCACAGAGCTTGAATAAATCATCTTGAAATTCATATATAATCACGAAAGACCCCAGTTAGTCAAAGCAATCTTGGGCAAGGGGAACAACGCTGGGGCAGGACACCATACCAGATCTCAGATTATATTACTGAGCCATAGTCATAAAAACTACATGGTACTGGCAAGTAAAACAGACATGCAGATTGATAGAACACAATAGGAGACCCAAACATGAGTACATGAATGTGGGGACCTAAAAGCCCCACCTTGCAGAGGTCCAAGAGGAAGTTACCGGGGGCGTGGCCTGGCTTGCTTTGAAAGTCTCCTTTGAAAGTCTGAAGAATACTTCCGCACTGCTGAGGAGTACATGATCAGTGAGTGCGTGACCATCCTTCAGATACACCCTCAGGGATGGAGGGGGGAGTTCCAGGTGCCTTTACAAGCTCTGTAACACCTGCAATAAATGAGTCCCTGCTTGACTAGACTCCCCGTTGCGTCTAAGTGGCCCTGGAACTGGGGGTGGCATGGACTGGTGAACGGTGTGCTTACTCATCCCCAATCATCATTGCCTGGGGGTCACTGGTTCAAACCCCCGGGAACTGGCACCCAGTGTGGTGCTCGAAGGAAGGTGAAAAGAAGAAAGAAAGAAGAAAAACAGATTGGGGCCAATCAGAAGTTCGGGGTAAACAAGACCGAAATATGGGTAACGAAATTAATAAGCTTGAGGACCCGGTGCTTAAAGTGCTGAGAGATATGCTTAAAAGCAGGGGATTGGATTTGTCAGATCCCTTAGCTCAAAAGGTTTGGGCAGAGGCAATTCATTTGGCTCCCTGCTACTTGGGGCTAATGTTTTTACTGGGGATACATGGGAATCATGGAAAGAGTTTGAGAAAGAAGGCAGAGATGCAACAGAAGTGAAACCAAAAGTGGCCAAAGTAACAAGCGGCACCTCATGGATGCCCTGGCCAGCTTCAGAGCCTCCTGGGCAGAAGGGTGGGGCTGAGTGGAGTGCACGGTCTGGTCAGTGGCAAAAGCCACCCACCCCACCCGCCTTGAACTAATGTGTGTGTGAGTCAGGGGCTTGTGTGAAAGCCGGGTGGGGACTGCCCCCCAGCCGGTGACCAGCGGTGGAAGCCGCTGGGCACATTAAAAAAAAAAAAAAAAAAAAAAAAAAAAACACCTTTGGGGGTGCACCGCAATCGGCCCTGGGACAGCTGAAAAGGCCCAGTTTGGGGAAGGTGCCTCAGGGTGGGGCCCCACCCCTTCCATTCTGTGGTCAGCCAGGGAACCACCCCGCCCCTGAGTGTTACAGCTCTGTGGGCAGAAGCACTCACTGAATCCCAGGCTGAAGGAGTTCTTAGTAAAGCCTACAATGTTTTCACTGACTGGGGCAGATGTGGAGAAACCAAAAAGCAGCTCAATTCAAGGAACTCAGGGCCATTGTTTTCTGACAGTATTCAGACTCGTATGCTCCTTAAAGAGAGAGAAGCCCCTATCTTCTTACAGGATCTTAGGGGGCACCAAGGATTGCCTGGGCTTGTATCCCAAGGCAATGCAGAGGCAGACAAGATGGCTTATTGTGTACAGGTACAGCCTCTGCAACAGCCAGGGGCAAACCCCAGGGTACTCAAGCCCAATTCCTTATGGCAAACGGATGTCAAACACTATGCTCCTTTTGGAAAGCTTAAGTATATTTTTGTTTCCATCAACACATTCTCACATGCCTGTCGGGCTACAACTCATACAGGAGAGAAGTCTAAACATGCTCAGTCTCATTTTCTCCAGTGCTTTGCTACGTTGGGATTGCCCCAAAGAATTAAAACTGATAATGGACCATGTTTTGTGAGTAAAAATTTACAAGATTTCTTTTCACTTTGGGGAATTCAACACAATACAGGAATTCCCTATAATCCCCAAGGTCAAGCCATTATAGAAACTAACCATCAAAACCTAAAAATTCAATTACAAAAACAAAAAGGGGGAATAAGCCCCCACCAACTCTTGGGTATGGACTTATTCACTATTAATGTTCTTAATTAAAAAAAAAATCAGTTGGAATCCCAGTTTCAGAAGCATTGGTGAAAACAGGAGCAGAGACCTGAGGTATGGGTAAGATGGAAGGACCCCCATTACAGGGCAATGGAAAGGCCCAGATCCATTGCTAACCACGGGTTGAGGCTTTGGGTGTGTCTACCCTACAGGAGATTCAAACCCCATATGGTTGCCTGAGAAAAACCTTAAGTGGGTAGGCCAGGATCCGACTGACTAGCATGATGGTCCGTGGACAATAGTTCATGAGACAAAATTCCTCTCTTTATTTGTATCCATCTGAGGTAAAGGACTCAGTTCCTTGGCTTATTGCCAGTCAGCCTCTTTGACAACTGTCTGATTGGCTAAAAGGAACATGGTCTCAGAAGTATTTCAACTTGTCCTACACCATGACTTGCTTTGTTTCTCTTGATAATGCTTATCTTTAAGTGTCTTTACCAGATAATTCGGTGACAGATGACCCTTGGAAATGCCACAGCCCACCTCCTCATGATTATGGACTCTGCCAGGACCCCCTCTGTTTGCCTACGCTTGACTAACCAAGTTAGGTAGAGACTAAGACTGTCACGGGGTGGCATTACCCACGTGGCTGCCCTTAATCATGACGTATTTTTAGCTAAAGACAGGTAAGATGTCCCATGACAAGCACTCCTAAGACAGGACATGCACATGGCCAGGTGCATGATCCAATGATGGGCAAGGCTTGATCAGAGGTGACACAACCTAAGACAGGAAAAAATGCATAAGATTAGAGAAAGGAGATAGCCATCTCTCCTCAGGGAGCTGCCTATGAGGTGGGTAACCCATGAAATAAAGTCAGTCTGGCCTTAAAATCAAAAGGGGGATATGTGGGGACCTAAAAGCCCCACCTTGCAGAAGTCCAAGAGGAAGTTACAGGGGGCAGAGCCTGGCTTGCTTTGAAAGTCTGAAGAATGCTTCCACACTGCTGAGGAGTACATGATCAGCACGTGACCATCCTTAAGATATACCCTCGGGGGCAGGGGAGTTCCAGGTGCCTTTATAAGCTCTGTAACACCTGCAATAAATGAATCCCTGCTTGACTAGACTCCCCGTTGCGTCTGAGTGTCCCTGGTACTGGAGGTGGCATGAGCTGGTGAATGGTGTGCTTACTCATCCCCAATCATCACTGCCTGGGGGTCACTGGTTCAAACCTCTGGCACATGAAAGTTCAGCCAACTGATACTTGATAAAATTGCCAAGAACATACAATGGAGGAAAGACAGCATCTTCAACAAATGGTGTTGGCAAAACTGGATCTCTGCCCAGGTGGAGATCTGCATTCTTTCACCCTACATAAAAGTCAGCTCCAATTGGATCAATGACCTCAATAAAAATCCTGAAACTCAGAAACTGATAGAAGAAAACTTTGGCAGAACCCTCCAAGATAAAGGCATAGGAAATGACTTTCAAAATCAGATACCAGCTGCTCAAGCATCAAGGTCAACAATCAATAAGTGGGATCTTATTAAATTAAATTACAAAGCTTCTGTACAGCAAAAGAAGCAACCAGGAAGGGAAGAGGAAGCCCACTGAGTGGGAGAAATTCCTTATGAGCTACACATCCAACAGAGGGTTAGTGTCCAGAATATATAATGAATTAAAAAAACTAAGAAACATGAAAATAAAAAAAAACAATAAAAAGATGTGCTGTATACCTGAACAGAGAGCTCTCAATGAAGAAATAAAAATGGTTAAGAAGCACCTTAACAAGTGCTGAACATTCTTAGTAACTAGAGAAATGCAGATAGAAACCACTTTAAGATTCCATCTTACCCCAGTCAGATTGGCTAAGATCAAGAGAACAAAAGACTCCAAATACTGGAGAAGATGTGGAGAAAGAGGAATGCTCATTCACTACTGGTGGGAATGCAAATCTGCAACCACTATGGAAAGCAGTGTGGTGAACCCTCAAAAATCTAAAAATGAACCTACCACATATCCAATTTTACTACTCCTTGGTATATACCCAAAGGACTCATCATACTGTAGAGATACCTGTACATCCATGCTTGTTGTTAATCTCTTCACAATCACTAAGAAATGGAAACAACATAAATGTCCTTGAACTGATGAAAGGATAATGAAAATGTGGTACATTTACACAATGGAGTTCTGCTCAGCAGTAAGAAAAATGAAATGCACAGGTAAATGGATGGAACTATAGAGTGTTATACTGAATTAAAACAAACACATAAAAACAAGCAATATATGTTCTCCTTTATTTGAGGACTGAAGCACCAATCCTTTATATGTAAGGATATATAATCTGATGTAAATCCAGGAGCCAGGAAAATGAAAAGATATATGGGGAAAGAAAGAACCAGAAAGAGGAGGATAGTAGGGAACAGATGTTACCAGGGGAGAGGTGAGGAAAGTGGGAATGTTTGACACGGAGGAGAGGAGGGAGGAACATGCAAGCAGCTATAGTGTGGGAGAGAGGGGACATGGTGGGAGGTGGGTGCTATTGGGGGAAGGGTGGTGATATTGGGGGCTCTGGGACTAGGAAGGGAGAAGGGAGGCTGGATGGGAGGGAAAAAAATAGTGACAAATGAATCTTGGAGGCTAGGAAACCCAGAAGGAAATGTGATTTCCCCCAAACCCCAAGAGAAATGCACAGTGTCTAAACAGTATTGTGTATGTATACCTGGGAGCTGCTTGACACAGACATAGTATCAGACAGAAGAGATTTCCCTTTGAGTGGTTTGTGAGAGGGGTCTAGAAAACTCCCAAAATAACACAAGCTATTACCAAACATCTTGGTTATCTCCCAGGTCTAGTAGATAAGACCCTACTGCTGAAGGCAGGGCATACTTTGGATATAGGACTTGGAGCAATGGAGCAGGAACTGACCTGGAAGTCTTCTACCTAAAGTTTAGCTATCATAATGCCAGATGATACTATGCAAAGTGCCGTAGGAGAAAAGCAATCAGTTCTCCAACCCAGCCCTAAAGCCTAATAACCATAACAACAGGTAAGACAAATTCCCTCTATTGTTGCAGTAGTGGCACTGTTATCTGGGGGGGCGGGGATCAACAGATATCTAATTGAACATAAAGCCCTTTCAATGGGAGGGAACTCATAGGAGGCACTGTAAACTCAGCCAAATACACATGGCTGGGGAGGATATAGATCCTAGAGAAAACCCTATCTCTGTCATACCTCTAGACAAATGAAATTTCTTACTATATACTAAATATGGATCCTTATATTTATAGACAAATATACTATACACCACTTGGAAAAGAAACTTCTGTTTCCAACAGATGGAGGCTACTGCAAAATTCCACAACTGGTCAGACACAGAGAATATATGTATGAGAGATGCCCTGTCCTAGGTGATACATCTGTAGTTGAACTTCAACACTTAGGCTCAATGAACATAGTGGAGAAAGGGGTAGAGAAAAATTCATGCATCCCTCAACTCTGACCAGTAAAGCTTCCTTATACAACAGAGTGTGATGCATATAGAAAGCCACAACTGACCAAATTTTAAATAAGAGACTACAGAATGTATATCCTTGGATAAGACTCCTATGTTGAACCTCAACCACCCATGGCTCAGGGACCATTGCAGAAGAGGGGGCAAAAAGATTGTAAGAGCCAGTGCTAGTTCATGAATACAGAAGGGAGGAGAGAAATGGGTGGTGGGCCAGCCTCAGACTGAGAACTATTGGAGACTGACTACTACTGAGTGAGGGAGAGTATGCCTTACATACAATCTGTAGATGAGCTGACTAGATTGCAGTGGGTGAAGTTACATTGAAGGACATCTGGCTACAAATGTCCTTGACTGGATAGGACTTAACCTATACGGTGGAATACATGAGGTCCAGTTGGGGGATGGGGACATGGATGGAAGAGAGGGATTAAGAACTATTGTATGAAATTACAAAATCTCAATAAAAATTTAAAAAATATATTTTCTGTACCTTTGACCAGGATTTTTCTCCCTCTTCTGCACCTCTTATCCATAGGTTTGCTCTGTTTACACTGTACCAGATGTCTTGCATATTCTGTCCCTGGGTTATTTTAGATTGATCTTTTCTTTAACTGAGTGAGCCATTTCCTTAAGCTTGTCTTCAGGGTCTGATACTATGTTCTACTTCCTCCACTTCCGTTTTTGCTTCTTTCCTCCAGGTTTGTTGTTTGAGTCCCTGATCTTTTTTTTTTTTTCTTACTTCAAGTTTTCTTTTAGTTTGGCTTTTCTTCAGAGATCCTATCTCTAATAAATTCTAATTTCATGTTTTATATATTTTTTATTCCATTCAATGGTTTGTGTTTTCTCAGTCTTAGTCTTTTGTTTGCATCGTTGACTTCCTTGAACATACCTATAATTGTTTTGAAATCATTGTCTTGTGCATCCATTAGGTGCCCTTCTCAGGAAACATTACAGTGGAGTGCTCATTTCTGTATTAGACTTATTATCTTGGTTATTTGTGTTGTTTGTGTTTTTTCAATGAGACCTGCACATCTGGACTAACGTCATTGGTGTTGTCTCTTGGTTTGGGTAGGTGATCTCCTCTTTGTTGAATGTTTGTTTATATCTGTGTTTGCTGTTTCCCCACCTTGCCCATTCATGGCCTAGATGGGTAGTACTTGGTGTTCAGTTTGGGGGTCACTGTATTTTAACATACAAATAGTGAGTAAGGAGTGGTCACCTTTAAGATAGAGATCAATTAAACTTTTGAGTTGATGTTCCAAGGTTGACTCTTCATGGTTCAGAAACTACAGGGTGAGGTGGGTTGCTGCCAGGTGAACAGGTTAGCTGATAGGTCAGGCTGGGAATGGTCATGGGCCTTGGGGCAGAAGGATCCTATTAACCCCAGAAGGCCTGAGAACAATGCAAGTCTGAGAAAAGTCCCAGCAGTACACAAGTGTCCTGGAAGAGCTGAGATGGTGATGGTGGAACATAGGGATGTGTGGGAAACAAAACTTGCCATGATATATCTGGGAAACTTCCAGATCTGGAGGTACACAAGGGGCCTAACAGCATGGATGGCAATTTCAGGGAGCTCTGGAAAAGATAGTACAACGAGGCCAGTCTGGGAAAGCCCTCACCCCAGAGCATCCAAGAGTCCTGGCAGAGCTAAAACCATGGAATGAGGGAGGAGTGGGAAAGGAAAATCACCAAAGCAGGTCTGGGAAAGCAACCAGATCTGGGGGTCCACAAGTGTCCAATCAGAGCAGAGATGGCAGATAAAAGGAGTTGTGGGAAAAGGGGTATGCCATTGTAGGTTTCAAAATGTTTATTTATAGAGTATTACTTCCTCATTAAGTTTGAAGTGGAAAAGTCTTTGAAGACAGAAAGTCTTCTTTTTCTTTTTTTTCATCCTCACAACAAACACTGATAAATTTATCTAGAAAAACTTTAGTGATAGCTGGGATAGTGAAATGTATATTTTATTGCTAAATCTTTACTGGGAACAACCTTAAACTATCTTTTAAGTCTCTTATGGTAGCCTTTTTTACAATAGGCAGTTTAGCTAAGAGTACAATCTAGAATATACACGCTTCCCCAGGAGCAAGTCCAAATAATTGTTTTCATTTTCCCTATTTCTTTCCTTAAGTAAATTCTCTATTGACAGCACCCAAAAAAGCACCTATGGATAATGGGTCTTAGTGGCAACTATGGAGTCAGTTCTCAGAAGACAGCCACTCCCAGGGACCTCAGCCATCTTTCACAGCTCTTAGAAGTCTACTTATAAATCTTATGAGCAATGCCTGCACATCACCTCCTTAGTACAAATCAAGGAATGGACCTATGCATTATTATGGAAATAGTTTCAGTAAATCCTAGTATGGATTTGCCAGCTACTTAAGGTCTTATGGCCCATTGGGAACTGATTTATCATATGTCTTTAAATATCTTTAAATAACAATGGTTCATGACACATAACTATATGTGTGTGGGTGGCCATATATTGTCTATTCATATTGTATTGTTTACCTTAGCATGGAGTGAGTCTATGCATCCTCTAAGAGGTAGTACAACAAACACTACTACTCTTTCTCTCAATTCTGGCCATGTGGGAATTCAAGGAAGATTTGGCAAAGCATTCAAATATCTCCTGAGAGTCACCATAATTGAGACCCCAAGACAATTTTAAAATCTAATGAATCTGTGAAGATGTAAATATAATGACAGCATTACTAACCAATTTGCTCAAATCTAAGCAATGTAACAAATCAGTGGCCATTATTCTTTATACATCATGGTCCTGTTTTAAACCAGAGATCTGGAACCATAAGCTTTATATCCAATGTAAGATTATTAGCCAGAAATTACAACTGAGTCTGCATAACTGCCTCCATTGGTCCTTGGAGCTTCTTTGGCACTGTAAGACTATTCATGAGAAGATGCAAATAAATATCTACTTTGTTCAGATAGAGAAGGCATTGACAGACCCAAGAAAGGATTCTAAGTCTAGCTGGGGGAAAATGCATTTATTAGACTTACAGGAAAATGGTTGAGTCTTGAGGATTGCCATGGATAAGTCCACTCCCCCAGCATTGTTTGACTCATAGGGAGCTGCAACACTAGAGTCAGTAAATAATACATGTCCTACATACACTAGCACCCAAATGACCACATATAGTGTTATGTGAAGCTCAGACAGAAGAAGGTGGTGACTTGTACCTCAGGGAAAGGTCTTGTAAAGCCTTCTTTCTAGAAGGGAGTTTATTGTTAAAATGTTCACTCATTTTTTTTTTTGTCTGAGACATGTTCTTACTCTATAGAACAAAGTGGGCTGCAACTAATTATGTAGCCTGACTTCGCCTATGTCAATCATCCTGTATCAGCTTTAATGTTGGGATTGCAGGTGTGAACCATCACACCAGGATTAACTGTGAATCAAGGTATTCTGCAGGGCACCATAACAACTCAGTTTCTATAAATCCCCTCCTCCTCCTAATAAATATCCCATTTTCCCCCATTTCCCTCTTGGTAGCACCTATCTCCTACTATCCCCTTCTCTTGAGATCATTCTTTCCCTTAATCCCCATGGTTCCTTTCTGTTTTTCTGTGGTTACATCCTGATATATACGCAAAAGGTTTTGGAGGTATATGAGTGCAAGTTTATAGCTAAAAACTATATAACAAGAAACACAGTGCCAGACAGGAGAAACTTCCCGTTGAGTCACTGGTCAGAGTAGCCCAAGAGAATCCCAAAATAACAGAGGCTGTTGCCACAGCCTTGATTGCCTCCTAGTACTTGAAGATAAGACCTTATTGCTGAAGACAAGACATTGGATGCAGGACTTGGAGCAACGGAGCTGGGACTAACCTGGAAGCCTTCTCCCTGAAGACTAGTTCTCTTTGTATTAAAGGACAGTATTCAAGCTGCTAACAGAGAAAATTAATCAATGATCCAACACAGCTACAGTGCTAATAAACACAACAATGACCAGTACAGCAAGCTATCTGTATTGATGCAGTCAGTGGTGGCACTTTTATCTTGGGGATAATCAACATTTATCTGACTGAATTTAAAGTCTGCTCACTGGGAGGGAACTCATGTGTAGTACTGTAAGCATAGCCAAATACACATGACTGGAGAGGTCATTTGTCCTACATAAAACCCTAAATCTATCACATTCTTAGAGAAACATAATTTCTTAATGTATGCTAAATATGTATCCTTATATTTAGAGACAAATATACCTCTCAGCACTCATCAAAGTAGCTTCTTTTTGTATCAGATGGAGACTATTACAGAGTTCCATAATTGTTCAAACACAGAAAATAAATGTTTGAGAGATTCCCAGCACCGAGATACATCTACAATGCAACCTTTATATGTAAAGCTCACGGAAAGGAAAAACAGGGACAGAGAGAATGTTAACATATCTCTCAACTCTTACCAGTGAAGTTTCTGCATGCAACAGATTGCAATTAACATAGAAAGCCACAACTGGAGAAAATGTAGAGAATTAGGAGGTGTGTCCCTGGATAGGATTCCTATATTAAACCTCTTGCTACTAGGGTTCAGGGATCATTGAAGCAGAGGATTTGGAAAGACTGTAAGAGTCAAGGGTGGTGGCTGACCACAAGGTAACAGAGTTTTCCAGGCAGCTAGGAACTTGCTGGTATGAACGTATAGCAATGGTGACAGCATGCACAAGAGCTATGTAAACATAAACTAGACAAAAACCCAGCATAGAAGTGGGGAAATTGATAAGAAACTCCAAGCTTAGCTGAAGAAATACTGGCAACTGATCACTGCTTGGTGAGGGAGAGCTGGAATTCATTAATGAAGTGACATTACATAGGTTGACCAGACTTAGGGACATTTGGGGAACAAACTTGATTTGACGGACTCTAACATATATGATACAATGCATAAAATCTATAACATATATGATACATATGTTACATATATCTAACATATATGATACAATGCATAAAATCTATAAGGGGTGCAGATAAGGACGGGGGTCTAAATATGATTAAGATGTGTTGTATGAAATACACAAAAATTCAACTAGAAATAATAATAAGAATATTGTCTGCTTCAAATTAAGACTTTTTATCTAAAGTCCCACGAACATAGCAATGTTCCAATCAAGCAGTAGGTAATGGTGATTCTAACAGGAAACATATCAGAAATCTCAGAAACTGTGACCTTAGCAGGTGCCTGTCTTTTTCTGCAATCTCTTCATGGCATCTTTGATTTCCTTGTTCCTCAGACTGTAAATCAAGGGGTTCAACATGGGAATCACCACAATGTAGAACATGGAAGCAAATCTGTCAATACTGGAGGAGATACCAGAACTTGAACTCAAATAGATGAATGTGCCAGAACCGTAGAACAGCGATACAGCTGTCAGGTGAGAAGCACAGGTGTTGAATGCCTTGGACCTGCCTTTAGCTGATGTGATCTTCATGATGGACATGGCAATACAAATATAGGATATTATGATAATTACAGCATTTGCTATTCCAAACCACGTTGTTAATATAGCAAGCAGGACCTGTGCAAGGAGTGTGCCACTGCAGGATAGGTGTACGAGCTGGGTTAAGTCACAGAAGAAGTGCCTGATGACATTAGGTCCACAGAAGTGGAGCTGCAGCAAGGCACATGTCTGAGATAAAGAACCTGTGAGTCCTGCCATATAGCATCCCATCACCATCCGAATACAGAGGGTGGGTGACATGATGGATACATAGAGCAGTGGTTTACAAATGGCAGCATACCTGTCATAAGCCATCACTGTCATGAGGCAGCATTCAGTCAGCGCCAGCATAGAAAAGAAGAAATACTGAACTACGCAGCCTTCAAAGCTGATAGTTTGCTTTTCCTGGAAGAAGTTGAAGAGCAGCTTGGGAACTGTAGAGGTGACATAGCAGAGATCTAAGAAAGACAGATTGCTGAGAAAGAAATACATAGCTGTGTGGAGTTGGGATGCCATCCTTATTAAAACAATGAGGCACAGGTTCCAAGTCAGAGTTGTGATGTAGATTAGCAGGAATATGATGAAGAGCAGTGCTGTGATTCTGGGGAAATCTGAGAATCCCAAGAGGATGAATGCTGTCATCTCTGTATTATTTCTTCCCCCAGTCATTGCCTCTGTGAGTCTAATGTCAGAAAGGAAATGAGAATGCATTGCTGGCTCAGAGGCAATGAGAGCATTACCATTTTCTCATTACTCATCTTCTCCAATGAGCCCTAGTAAGGAACATTTAAAACCCACTAAACTAACACTATAGGAGTTCTATGATTTGTGTGCAAACATGACTATGAATTCATATACACATAACATACACCACACAGTAAGAAATGTTGTAGTTGTTTTATGTAAGGGACATGTGGAAAACTGGAATATGTGTTCCAGCAGACATTTGATAATTCATTGTGTGTTGCTGCTTTATAATCACATAAAGCATAAGTGGCATTCTCCAAAACAAATTCTTAATAATGTTCCAACATGGATTATAAATGTTGATTTAAATATATATTTTGAACATTAAGAAAATTATTTGGGGCTTTGGGGATGGTGCAGAGGTTAAGAGCACTACCTGCTCTTGCAGAAGACCTGGGTTTGGTTCCCAAAACCCACCTGGCGGCTAACAACTGTCCTTAACTCCAGTTCGAGGGGCTCAGACAACACTCTTCTGGCCTCTGTGGATGTTGCAATGTTTCAGTACATAGGTACACCTGCACACACATGGACAAAACATTCATACACATGGACAAAACATTCATACACATAAATTAAAAATAAATTAATAAATTAAAAATTTAAAGAAAAGTTACTTGTCAAATTTCTATGGAAGCTCCACATGAGGATCTCCTAAAAGGGGCAAGTACAGCCTTGACATCGATAATTTATTATTTTTACCATGACAGACATGCACCAAAGAAGCAAATATACATCTTAGAAATAAATGTAAGTAGGGATGGCGAGATGGCTTAGTGATTAAATCACTGGCTGTTCTTGCAGAGGACCCAAGTTCAGTTCCCTGCATCCACACAGTGATAAACAACTGACCATAACTCCAGTTCTAGAAGGTCTGACACCCTCTCTGGTCTCTGGGGGCATTGCACACATGGGTGCACCTTCAAACATGCAGGCAAACACTCATGCACATAAAATGAAAATAAGCAAAAGATAAAAAAAGAGGAACATAAGTATTTATAAGAATTTTTATATTATAAACCATATTTTAACATAATATAGGTGTAAATTTTTTTATTAATGTACTATGAGAAATACACAACTTAATATATGAAAATTATTAAAGAAATAGTTGTATATTGACACAATCTTGTGATGGAGAATAATACCAAAACAGAAAATATAAGTGGAAAAGAGGACAAACCATTTGGAACCCTAGTTAAGTCAAGAAATCTATAGATTAAAAACACAGTTTAAATACAATTGAAGAATACCCATATAATATAAAAGCAAGGTGATAATTCACTTTCTGTGCAAGATACCTTCTAAATCAACAAGGAATGGGCACCCACACCACTGACCAATTAAAAATTTTCTATTGTCTGAGAATTTCCTTTATGTAAGTATTTCATGTATGTGGTCTCTGTCAGTTTCTCTATCTCTTTCTCTCAATGTGTAGCTCTCTCTTACACACACACACACACACACACACACACACACACACACAAATGCCTACAGACATACATATACATCATCCAAACTATGTCCAATGATACATTTTAAAAATCAAATGTTAGAAGAAATGGTATAATATTGATTTTTTTGTTTGTACTTAAATATATTGTGCTAATTTTCTACAGTTCTATATCTTAAGTTCTTAAGACACATAAATCTTTAATAGAAAAGATATATAAAAGCAAGAGCAAGAGAGAGAGAGAGAGAGAGAGAGAGAGAGAGAGAGAGAGATTTTCTGATGTTCACCTACTAGTGTATCCCCATTTTCAGGTTGTTAATCCTGTTTGCCTCAGTTGCCTCATGTAGAAATAGAGATATTTAAATTCACACCTTGAACACAGTAAATGTTAGCAATTATTGATCACATTGTCTCTTCTCTTTGTCATAAGAAGTAATGACAGCAGTACTGAAAGTGAGATATAAGGAGGTCTTGCTAATTTCTATATAAATGATCTCTAAGTCTGGTTTCAATAATATTATTAAGAAATAATTACATAAGCTTGGCCAGATATGGTAATGCACACCTTTAATCCCAACACTCAGGAGGGAGAAGCAAGCAGATCTCAGTGAGTTCAAGGATAGTCTGGTCTAAATAGTGAGTTACAGTCAAGCTGGGGCTACAGGGAAACCATGTCTTAAATAGACCAAAAAAAAAAAAATTACAGAAGCTGGAGAGATGGCTCAGTGGACAAGAGCACTGACTGCTCTTGTACAAGACTTGGATTCTGTTCCCAGCACACACACAGAGGCTAACAACCATCCATAACTCTAGTTCCATGGGATCTACCATCTGCTTCTTACCACCATGGTCACTGCATGACAAAGGTGCACTTGCCTACATGTGGGCAAAACATTCATAAAATAAAAATAGATAAACAAAAGTTTGTAAGAAATAATTATATATAACCCCATCTCTTATTTCTGTACCAACACTCAGCCCCAGATGGATCACAAATTCCTGTTACTGCTTTTATTTCTCAACACCAAATACCTTTCAGCAGAATTTGCTGACAGTGATGGAGTCAGGAGAGTTTTAATAACTCAGCACCAAGCATTGTGCTCACTAGCATATGCATGCCTGCATAAGCATATGTTGAGTGTGGTGTTAAATGTTCTTTCACTCAGCTTTGTGTATGGAATAAAGACTCTCACATTTGCTTCATGTTTGTTATAGTTCTATTACCTTGGAAACCTTTGTTTATTCTTAGGAAGATGTCACCAATGCCATTTCTCAGTTATCTAAGCTGCATTTGGTTTAATGAAAATATTTTGAAATTATATCTCACAGAAAACCTTTCTCAATCACAAATTTAATTGGTCAATTCCGTAAAAATAAGTGACCCTCCCTAGTTGCTCTAAATCCCATTCATTCCATCGTGTTCTGCTCAGACAGACATCCAGGGTTAGATGTAGTCTGTATAACCCACCATTCCTAGATAAGGCTGGAAAATTGGGAATTACTTTTCTTACTCTTATTTTTTTACCATACAAGTTGTTAAAATATTTCATGTCACAGGAAAAAAATGAATATACTCACTCTCAGTGATCAATAATGTTTTGATGTACCCAGTGTTTACCATGTCATAAATAGTATCTAGGTTAGAGAGGGCATCTCTGATATTCTTACAACAAAAGCCACTGTCTTCTGGAGAGCTATTTGATGACTGTTAAATATCTAAAGGGATTGTGCATGAGGAGTCTGTTATATCATTAAGACTCGATTTTTTTTCTTACTACTAGAATTCATGATCTACTGTGTAGAGCTAAGTTGAATAGAATTATTAATTTAAAGATTGAATCCTAGGGGATAAAAATGAAACAATAAGAGCTCTGGAAATGGATGAAATTGGAAAATATAGACAAGCATGTTTTTGATTTTGAAAATATGAAACACAGTAAATTATTGCTTTAATGCAGAACTCAAGTTTTGAGTTAAAAACTCTTCTAGACTTGTTTATAATCTCACTTGTTTTAGCTGATCCTATTATCCCCACTTTACCAGTGGAAACAGAAATAATAACAGATTTCAAGGTACGTACTTAGAAATTCAACCACTGTTTTCACCCCAGACTAACACCTGAAATTTAAGTTTCAGAGTATTCTTTACTCTAAGGACAGAGAATCTGGGTAAGAAGAGAAATTCAGAAAAGAAACGCTAATTTTTAGGGTATGAACAGAGGAGAGTAGATAGGGAAGAAATGGAAAGATTAATTTCCATAAACCTTGTTGAACTGTAGGTCCTACTGTGAAAAGGACAGATCTTGAAGTAGCAGCTTCCACATTGCAAGTCTCTCTTCTGGCCTTCAGATCCTACAAGAAAGCACAGTTATTGCCAGAGATTGAAATGCTTTTGATTTTCCAAATAATTTTGCAGGTTGGCCTTAATGTACTCTTAACATATGTGTTTGGCATGAACCTGTCTGCCCACTTACAAAAGTGAGATAGCAACACCAGGAATCCTTTTAAACGTGCCGCAGAGAGTTGAGGTGAAAGGAGTAAAACCAATTAAAAAGAACACTGCAGACACTTGCTCTCTAGTGACATGGTTGTCATGGAAGATTCCCTGATGATTTCAGGCCTGCTTTGCCATGAGCATCAATACCCTGCTTCCCTGTAGACCTATCACATCTCAGGGTTCTAACTTACTGATCTTGGAGACATCTGGGCTGGAAAGGACATAGGGATCTTGTAGTCCCCAGCTCTCAGTTTCCAGGTAATAGTGTGAGTTCAGAGATGTTAAGGAATTTGCTCAGAGTGATACAACTGGCTGGTAATAAGATTGTTCAATAATAAATAATCATAAGTGTTTTTTATTATTTAGAGACATCATTAATATTTTTACAAATATCTAATGTGAATCACTCACCACAGATACTCTAAAAGACATGGAATTATTCCCTCTCTGTAAGGGAAGAAATCAAATATTGTGTTATCCACAAATTCATGACAGGAATTAATAAACTTACAAATTCATGAATGTTGTGCTCTACCTGACCTTGTCCTTGGTTATTGGTATCATAAACCTATGCTGAATTATGTCTCTGTCAACTACTGATTGTGTGACCATGTGTAAATTAACCCCTCCAAGGCTCAATATAATACTCTATTAAATGGCACTAACAATAATAGCTAATTCAAAGTATCTGTGGGTGTGAGCCTCAGTCAGTCATGGGTGGAAACTTCTTTTTGCAGTGAGCAATGTACTGAATACAGGCATGACTCATCAAACTCCTGAGCCTAAGTGGCTGTTTCTGTGGCATAGTGGCCCAACGCTCAGCATAGATGGTGAAAAAGAATCAGCCATCTATATATAAACTGGAAAAGCTCATCAGACATTGCAAAAAATGGAAGAGTGGTTCAGTCAGAGAAAGGAGATGGAAAGTGATATACTTATTGAAACATTCTCTTGTCAAGGAAGACCAAGGATGAAAATGAAAGTTACAAGACCCAGAAAGGAAACAAAACTCAAAAGGCTCAGGAAGAACCTGAAACAATAGATTCACAATCTCCTCCCCAAGGTTCTCTAAACAGTAACAATTGATTCAGAGCAAAAAATCTAACCAGCTGAGTTTTTACAAGTCATGTGGTGAGCTCCAGGAAAGCAACTTTTGGGAGTCATCTTCAGTGTTTGTTCATATTTTCCAGGAAAAGTCACCATACTACCAAATTCAGTCTAGAAAGCCAGCATCAAATGAATATCAAGACAAATAAGGGCCCACCAAAGGTCGAAAATTATATACAAATTTCCACAATGAACTTTTGCTTTCTTATGTACTTCTCCAAAGTGAACTTCATTGATCCATAGACAGACTCAAAATTATATCTAAATTCATCATTGTAACAGGATACAAAAAATTAAAATAAAAACCATTACTTCCATAAAGTAATAGTAGCTCTATGAATAAGTCAAGAGAACAATCCCCTAACAATAAGCATCTCTCCCAAAATAAAACACCCATGAAGCATCAGGCATGGTCGTTCATGCTTGTAGTCTCAGGACTTGGGAGGTTGAGACAGCAGGATCCTGAGTTCAAGGCCAGTACCTGGTATATACTGACACTCTGGCTCAAAAAGAAAACAAAAAACCCTATGAAAAATTTAACCACGGAAACTTCATGTTTCTGTCTGAAAGACCTAAAACATTGGTGGAGAAATGGAAAATAATGCAAACAAATAGAAAGATAATCTTGTGTTCATGTATTTTATGAAAAATTTCCTAAAAAGCTAATATAATCCAAAGATTCAATGCACTGTTATTCAAATATCAAAGATATTTTTCTCAACATAGAAAAAATAGTTTAAAATTCATATAAAAATCACAAAACCTAGAGCAATATTAAGCAATATTAACAATAAAAAGAAGACTGGGGATATTACAATACTTGACTTCAAATATGCTCCAAAAGTATAGTAACCAAAGCAGCATGGTGTTAGAATAAAAACCAACACGTAGAGCAATTGAGCAGGATAGAGAGCCCTGGATTAAATCCATACGTTTACATACAGATGATTATTTTTTGTGCTGGGGATTGAACCCAAGTCCTCACACATGCTAGGTGAGCATTCTGCCCTGGAGCTGCATGTCCAATACTACAGTCAACTTCTTCCTGACAGTTTCTAAGAACATTCAATGGCTATCTTAGATAAGCAATTCTTGGATATCTGGAGTTCCTTGGACATAAGAATGAAATTATATTATATGCTCAGTGTTTGCAAAAATGTGCACAAAAAGCATTAGGTATTCAAATGTATATCTCTAAACTATGACATCATCAGAAGCCATAAAGGAAAGCTTTAGGATGCTTGTTTCAGAAGACATAATAGATAAACCTCAAAATCATGAGCAGAACTATCCAAACCAGCAAAGTTGTATTAGATCAAACTGAAAAGGTTTTGCATAGAAATATGGATAGTCAGCAGATTAAAGAGACAACCTAGAAAATGGGAGATGACATTGACAAGTTAAACATCTGACAAGTGGATGATGTTTAGATACAAAAGTAACTCAGACAATTCAATCCTCCAATAACCAGTTTTTAAAGTAGGAAGACTAGAGGCTGGAAAGATAGCTCATCTGTTAAGAGCATTGGTTGTTGTTGCAGAAGACCCAGGTTCAAATTCCAGCATCCACGTGGCAGCCAACATCTGTCCTTAACTCCAGTTCCAGGGGATCTGACACCCTCTTCTGAACTCCACAGGCATTGCACAACACAGGTGCACTTACAAACGTAGTCAGTGAACTCATGCACATAAGAAATAAAAACAACAAATGAAAATAAGTAAAATTCCACTCTGTTACTATAGAAAGTGATAGACTTCATTATGACATTTTCGTACATGCAGACTATTGTACTTTGCTCCTTTTCACATCTTCACCATTATCCTCCCTGGTGCCCACTCCTTCCTCCTGCTGATCCCCTTCCTCCCCCAAAGCTCTCCCTCTGTTTCATGTCTTATATATTGAAATATATATATTTGTTTATTTGTATTTATAATATTTACAGAGATAGTCTCATGTTTGTCTCCCTCTCCCATTACAAAGAGGATTTGAATGTGGAATCTTTGCCAAAAGCCAACTGTTTAAATTAAATTAATGGATATGGCAGTTGTCCTGATTTGAGTATCACACAGTATACACATATAACAAAATATGATATAATTAAAATATGTACAATTATTTTGCAATACAAAAATTAGAGAAATGAACATGAAAGAAATTAGATCACTGCAATTTTCCAAATGCCATGTGTGTGTGTGGCTCCTACTGGAGCCTCTGTAATTCTTCAGAACCAGGTTTCCTATCCATTTTCCTCCGTCTTTAAGGAATGATACTTTTAGACTATACCTGGACAGGTGGCCACATAGGTACTATTCTTACTGCATTATTTTCATGGCATGGGGTGAGTCTCTGCATTCTCTCAGAAGTTCTGCAATCCCATTTTCTCTCAACCCAGGTCTATGTAAACTTGTGGAATAGTTGGCAAAACCCTTGATTATGTCTTCACTTATAGTGTTAGTTAAATGGGGTGATGTGTGACATTCTCGTCAGAATTGCATCCCATAGACAACATATATAATCTAATGAGGGAGCTGAAGAGATGAGTCAACAGATATGAATACTTGCTGCTCTTACAGAGGACTTTGGTTCAGTTCCTGGCACCCATATGGTGGCTCACAACCATCTGTAACTCCAGTTCCATGGGGATCCTGTGTCCTCATATGGTTTCTGTGGGCAATGAAAAAGAACGTGGTCCAATATATGCATGCAAGCAAAACATATATATAAGATATACATACATTATATATAATAGAACTAAATAGATCATTTATTTAAAGAAATCTAAAAAGATCTAAAGATAACAAGTGCTAATAATTTCCGGTTTAAATTAATATGTTGAAGAGTAGGTGTATCGGCAAAACAAGTTATTTAGGTTTAAATGAAAATGTCCTCATAGGCTCCAAGTACTTGGACATTTTGTCTGCAGCTGGTAAGATTGTTTTGGGAGGTCTTAGGAGGTGGGGCCTTGTAAGAGGAAGCACATCATTGGGGGAGGGCTTTGAGAATTCCCAAACCTTGTTGGATCCCCAGTTGCTCTCTGCTTACTGTGCCTGCTTGAAGGTGTCAGTGTTCTCCTTTCTGCTCTGGCTACTTCCCCCAACCTGCATCGGTTCCATGATGGGCTCTGGAACTGTAACCTCAAATAAACTCTTCCTTTTGTAAGTTCCTTTGGTCCTGATGTTTTATCACAGCAGAAAAGTAACTAATGCAGAAGGTGGGACCAGGATCATTGTGACAGATCTGACTATGTGAGTTTTTGGAGGACTGTGGAAGGCTTTGGAAGTCTGGACTGAAAAAATCAGTAGAATGACATAAGCAGAGCTTAATGGGCCATTCTAGTAGGAGCCTGGAAGAAAGTAGTGCTGAGAGCAAAATAGTTCCAAAGGGAAATAAGGATTTAAACAGCAGTTTAAGATATTTTGGCATAGCACCTGGAGGCAGTCTGCCCACAGTCTAAGAGCTTGCCTGAGGCTAGATTGCAAAGCCATGGACTAACTTCTTTGATGAAGGAAATTTCAAGTGACAGCCTGAGGTAGAAATGGCTCTGTGGCTATTAATGTTGAATATGCTGCAGATCTACAGTGAAAAAGAACATTTGGGGCAGAAAGAAATGCACAATGTACAGTTTGGATTGAAAAAGAGCACTAGGAAGATTAACACTCCCTTCAATAAAGAGATTGAGTGAAGAAGGAGAGGCCTAGAGCTTTTCACTTAAACAATGGAAAGAGTACCTTAGGGCAAGCCCACACTCAGCTAAGCCCCCAACTTGTGAAAGGAAAATCCCCTAAATGGGTTTTCTACTCCTAGAAAACCACAGCATAGAAAAGAGGCTGGTAATGTGGATAAAGCAGTCCAGAGCCCATGCCAGGCCTGCAGCCAAACATGGCAGTGTCCACATTGTGCTGACTTTAAAGGCATGAAAGATGCAAAACAGAAGAGGTCATCAGTTGTTCCACTTCAATTCAGGGAGCCGCCAAGGTCAAGCAACGTGAAGCAGGGGTGTCCCTGCCTAAAGGAGGCCCTGATAGGCCATTGCATGAAGCTGTGAAAGTGAAACCTGGTTGCCAGTGGAGATTTCCAAGAAGACTTTGGAGATCCTAGAGCCATGAGACATCTGCTTAGAGCCTAGAGCCAAGGACAGCTACATACAGAGAGTGGTACCAGCCCAAGAGAGATAGCAAGCTGAAGGAGCTGAACTGGCTAAGACCTTTGGAAGTAAAGATCCAGAAGTTGTACATGCAGCTACTGGATTTGATGGTTGCCAGGCTGGCTTTCAGTCTTGTTTTGGTCCAGTACTTCCTCAGTTGTGGGAAGCGAGCACAGCCGAGCCAGCCAAAGATGGAGCCCTGGCTGGCTGCCAAACCTCGTGCTGTTTACTTCAACTCTTGGCTGATTGCCAAGGCTCGTGAATCCCGCTTGTTTACCCCAACTCTGAAGTATGGTGAGCCCAAAAACAGGTGCTGCCAGCCTGATGATCTTGCTACGTGCCTAATGAGCTACACTCTGCCTGGCCGCTGCACGTGTGTGAGCTCTGATTGGTCCTGGCTGGGAGGAGGGCTGTTGGAAATGCTATATGAGCAGCTGAGGTGTGTAATAGAGAACAACAGCAACAACGAGACAGCATCATAGTGAGAGAGAATGAGATAAGTGAGAATGAAGTGAGAAAGAATGAAGTGAATGAGTATGAAGTGAGAGATATAGGAGAACTACAAGAGACAGCATCATAGTGGGTGAGATAGTGAAGAGAATATGAGAGAGAATAAGAGAGAATAAAGGAAGAAAGAGAAACAGAAGCTTGAACCTCACCTTGGTGTCTGTGTCGTCTTTCCTCGGCTCTGCTGGACAGAGTCGTGGCTTGCGACAAATGGTGGCCCGTACGGGGACCCTGATGCTCGCAACACTCAGTATGCCCCCATTCCTCCTTTTTGGAATGGGAATGTATAATCAGTCTCACTCTATGTCAGAAGCATATAATTGGTCTTTTGATTTTACAGGGGCTTACAATTAAGAGATTGCCTTGAGACTCAGAAGAGACTTTGCACTCTGGACTTTTGAATAATACTGAGGCTTGTAAAGACTGTGGGGACTTATAAGGCTGGACTAAATGCATTTTGCATTTTATATGGTCATAAGCATATGGGGACCAAGGAGAAGCATATGTTTGTTTAAATGAGAATGTCTACCATAGACTACAATTATTTGTACATTTTGTCCCCAGTTGGTGGCCCTGTTTTGGGATGTCAAAAGGTGTGGACTTGCTAGAGGAAGCACATCACTGGGGGAAGGCTTTGAGAGTTCTTAAGCCTTGCTGGACACCAAGCCACTCTCTGCTTCTTGTGCATGCTTGGAGAGAGTGTCCCCCTTTCTGTTCTGGTCACCTCCTGCCAACATTCCTCCCCAAACATGATGAACTCTAATTCCTCTGGAACCATAAGCTCATATAAGCTCTTCCTTTTATAAGTTCCTTTGGTCATGGTGTTTTATCACAGCAACAAAAAAGTAACAAACACACAAGTCATTATTATTATTATTACCTATCTTGGTCATCATTTTAACCAAAGAGCTAAAATCACAAGCTCTACATTTTCTCTAAGATAGGAAGAGCTGACCAGAAAGGAGAAACCACTTGGTACCACAGCCTCCTCCTCTATGAACTCTTGGAGTATCTGGAAAGCTAGGAGCATGAAGGCAGTAATCACTCTATTCTATCCATCATATTGTCTCACATACCTTAAAAATATAGAACACAAAATATTGAGCATAGGCAATAACAATGTATATTTATATTCCCTCACTTGTTAGTACCTCTTATTGCAATATTTATAGAAATCTCTATTCAGTGACTCACGACAAAGACTTCAAACAAGTCTTCATTAACCAAATGCAAACAAATATTTGGAAAATCCAAAAGACTTTCACAATGAGATCCACATTGCTCTATCAAGAGAAACTCATCTAGATGCAATTTAAGGTGGGTCAATGTACAGTTCTTTATTTTTCAAGCTGTAGAGTCTCTCTGTATTGAGCATTATTTTATTTTAGCAGTACAAGGAAGGAAAATTTCCAAACTTTGCAAATTCACAAATACTTGTACATAGGAAAATGGAGGCTGAAGTCTCCTATGAAGTAATGATGAATCATCAGAACTTGAACATTATATGTAGCATTGAGACAGTTATTGTTATATATTGGCATTATTGATTACATCAAATTGAGCCTTTGCTTAAACTCTGTATAAATTTTGCAGCATGTCAGTCACATGCACATTATTGTGGCTTTTGAACTAATATCTCAAAAATCTCCACATCTGTGACCTTAGCAATGGTATGTCTTCTTCTGCAATCTCTTCATGGCATCTTTGATTTCCTTGTTCCTCAGACTGTAAATCAAGGGGTTCAACATGGGAATTATCATAGTGTAAAACAAGGAAGCAAACCTGTCAAAGCTGGAGGAGCCACCTGAACTTGAACTAAAATAAACAAATACACTTGAGGCATAGAAGAGGGAAATTGCTGTCAGGTGAGAAGCACAGGTGTTGAATGCCTTGAACCTGCCTTTAGCTGATGTTATCCTCATGATGGACATGGCGATATAAACATAGGATATCATGATAAGCAATGCGTTCACTATGCCAAACAACACTGCTATTATAGCAATCAGAGCCTGGATAAAGACAGTGTCAGTGCAGGACAGAAGTAGAAGCTGGGGTATGTCACAGAAAAAGTGCCTGATGACATTAGGCCCACAGAAGTGGAGCTGCAGTAAGGAACAAATCTGAGGTAAAGAACCTGTGAATCCTGCCATATAAGAGCCCATCACCATCCAAATACAGAGGGTGGGTGACATGATGGATGTATAGAGCAGTGGTTCACAAATGGCAGCATACCTGTCATAGGCCATGGCTGTCATGAGATAACATTCACTCAGCCCCATAGTCGAGAAGAAGAAGTACTGAGCTATACAGCCCACAAAGCTGATTGTTTGCTTTTCCTGGAAGAAGTTGAAGAGCAACTTAGGGACTGTGGAGGAGACATAGCAGAGGTCTATGAAGGACAGATTACTGAGGAAGAAGTACATGGGGGTGTGGAGGTGGGAATCCATCCTTATTAAAACAATGAGGCACAGGTTGCAGGTCAGAGCTGTGATGTAGATGAGCAGGAATATGATGAAGAGCAGTGCTGTGATTCTGGGGAAATCTGAGAATCCCAGGAGGATGAATCGGGTGATCTCGGTAATATTTCCTCCTCCCTTCATTGCCTCAGTGTACCCATATCAAAAAGGGGAGAAAAGAATGCATTTCTCAATCAGATGAAACTACAGCAGCATTATTTTCATCTTATCCATCTTTCCTTCCACTGGGTATTGGTGAGGATGTAAAATCCACATCATAACAAGAGATATTTAAAACTTCAAATGGAAGATTTGAAAACAACACCATAGAAATGCTGTTATTTCTACACACACATACAAACATGGAGAAACACAAAAGTAAGTATACATAAACAGACCATACATACATTCATTAACATGTGCACACACATACATACAAAGAAATGCTGCGAGTAGAGTATATAAAGAACACATGGAAAATACAAAAAAATGTTTCAATTGACTTCTGATAATTCATTGTATACTTGATGCCTTATAATAACAAAGTTAGGTGTCTAATTTTCCAAAATAAATTTTGCTAACTTTGTATCCTGGATTGTTACTCATCTTGATTTAAAAGCTTTCTTTGAACTTTGAGAAAAAATCATTTATGGTATTTATAGTAATTTCCCCCAAATTCTTTCAAAATTTGTTTAACACAACATCTCCAAATTCACCTGGATCATCGTATCATAATTTGCAATTCTAACATATTTTGGTGAGGCACAAATGTTCCTGGTAGAGTTATGAAAGAAATCTTCCTATGGGTGCTTCATATGAGTGACTCTTAAAGGAGACAAGTACAGCCCACTCTGGATCCCAAAGACTGTCTCCATTTGGGGGCATTTTCTTCTTAGCATGGCAATCATAAGGATTTTAGTATTTTGGCATTTTAGTTCTGATCCCCCTTACTCTATATTACATTATCCCAGTGACTTCAACACAGCAAGCTACTGTAAAGTGAGGACAGCAGCAGTCCCTGAGTAGAAAGCTGCTTTGTTCTTAGAACCAACAACTCATGCATGAGCTCAGCCAGCACTCACATAGTGATTGTCCATTATATCTAGAGTGTTATAATCACCTATTGCTGACAACCACAAATGACAGCTGTCCCTCTGGAAAACAATGCCAAGACTCTAGAAACCTTAGACATCATAATCCCTGTAGACAGTGAGATACCAAAGCACCCAGACACACTGAAATCAATTGAAAAATATTTATCCTTTAGCATTTACTTGACGTTGGGTGCACAGGGTTCAGAAATAATATTAACTAATGGGCTTTGATGTAGTCAAGGCATATATCTTGGTTCTGAAATGCTCCAAATTATGTTTTTGTAGTGAAATTAAAGAATTACACACATACACACACACACACACACACACACACACACACATACACACACACACACACATAGCCCAAGCACAAACTATCCTTGAGGTGAAAGAGCTACTCAGTGACATTATCTCAGAACATTCATGAAAAGGTAAGTAATTAATGGAATAGTAATGTCAACACTGATAATTCATTATTCTTAATGAAGGCAGACACACCAAAAGAGCAAATAGACATTTCAGAAATGGATGTAAGTACTGGCAAGTTAATTGAAAGGACAAAGTTAGAATTTTATATTACTAGAAAGGATGACCTTTCATAGATAATCTCTGAGATCTGACTCACTGTAAGAAAAATATTAGAGTAATAATTAGGTATGACCTGATACAATTTTGGGATGGAGCATAGAAACCAAACAAAATGTATAGCTAGTCAAAGTGCAGAAAAAAAGAGACTGCATAATGCATGTCATTGGCTCAGACTCTTATATTAAACCTCACCCATTCAAGGCCCTGGGACCATTGCAGAAGAGGGAGCTGAAAGATTGTAAGTGCCAAGGGTGGTGTATGACTATAAGGAAGCAGAGTCTTCTGAGCTCCTGGGAACTTACTCATATGAACTTACGGTAATGGTAACAGTATGTATAAGACCCATGCAAACTCAATCAGACAAAAAGCAGCATGGAGCTGGGAAAATGGATGGGAGGCCCAACCTCAGCCAAAGAACTATTGGCAGCTGATCACTGATGGCTGAGGGAGAGCTGATCTTCTTGAAGGGAGTGATGCTAGATAGGCTGAACAGGCTCCAATGAATGAACTACAAAAAAGGGACATCTAAGTACACAGCCTTGACTTGATAGGCATGAAATCTGATGGGTGGGCTATAGGAGGTGTAGGTAAGGGAGGGGGTCTAAATGTGATTAAGATGTATGAAATCCACAAAATTCAATGAAAGGTATACATTGAAAAGACCCCTGCAAGGTCATGGAAGAATTGAAATATCTGTTATCACAGGAAAATCTACAGATTTTAT
>NW_008337142.1:393361-401864 GCF_000622305.1 Nannospalax galili | reverse complement strand
AACAGAAAATCAGTAATGCCTTTACTGTGCAAAGTATATTCTATGTCAACAAGAAATTGGCACCTGCGACACAGCCAAGTACAAAAATCCTGTTTGTCCAGAGCAGAATTTATCTTGTGTAAAAACTTTTGTGCCTGGTCTAAATCACTCTCTCTCTCTCTCTCTCTCTCTCTCTCTCTCTCTCTCTCTCCTCCTTCCCTCCTTCCCTTCCCCCCTCACACACACCCACACTCAAACATACATACATGTGAATGATACCATGTGAACCATTTACAATTAACCACATCAAAAACCCAATCAAAAACAAAACTTTAAAAGGTAATGATAATGTGATTTTTATTTGCATTTTTAAACTTAACTGTATATTCTCAATTTTCTACAAGTTATATTTTATTTTAATAGCAAGCTGTTAAGCTATGTAAATTCTTAATAGAGAAAGGCACATAGATACATACAGAGAGGGGGGATTATCTGATATTCCCTTTTTCTGACATTCACTTACTGGCTGTATGATCTTTACAATATTATCACCTTTTGCCTCAGTCGCTTCATGTATAAATGGAGATAATGAAATTTACCACTTTAGAGCATTGTTCAAGGGACTGATGAAATAAAAAGTTTACCACAGCACGGCAAACATCAGCAATCATTGTTCCTCTAACTGCTTCTCCTTGCAAAGGCTTTTTTAGCAGAATGAACAATGAGAGACCAAAGAGCTCTTGATACAGTTTCTACATAAAAAAATTTCTGAGTCTGTTTTCAATAAAACCACTAAGAAATAATTACATCTATTCATATATCTAATTACTGTGCCAACACATTCCCAGATGGATTGCAAATTTCTGTTACTGCTTTTATTTCCCACTACCAAGTACATTCTAGCAGTCAGCACTGACAGTGATGGACTCCAGGTGATGTTTAATTACACACTGCCAAGCACCATGTTACTAGCATTTGCATCCCTCTGGAAGAATATGTTGAGTGTAGTAACAGATGATCCTTCACTCAGCTTTGGATGTGACATGAAGACTCTTACCTTTACTCAATTCCATTCTAGTTTTATGAATTTGAAATATTTTTGTTTACTCTTAGAATAGATGTTGCCAATGTTATTTCTATTTTTCTAAATTGCATTAAACTTAATGAAAACATTTTGAAATTATAAGCTAGAATATACACAATTATAATTGTTGACTCAATGAAAATAATGAAACTTCATTAGTTGTTCTAAATTTCAATACTGTTTCATTATTTTGATATAGGCATCCATGGTTAGATTTATTCTATATAACCCACCATCTCTAGAAAAAACTGGAGAATTGAGGATTATTTTTCTTATTCATAACATTTTTTCTAAACAAATTGTTCAAGTATTTTAAGTTATAGGAAAAGAAAATTGAACATACTCACTCTCTTAAATATTTTGATGCATCCACAATATCACAAGGCAATTTACAGAATAAAATATATTTGATGTAAATATTAGTTGAAGAGTTTACCAAGTATGTATAGATAATCAAATCTGATCTAACTAGAACATGATCTGTTTATTGAGGTATGTTTGGTATAATAAGTTACAGGCAAAAAGTGGTACTGAATGAGTAAAAAATACGAAAAACAGAAATTTAAAAAGAATGATGCATATTATCTATGCGTACACTGGGCATATCTGATATTTGTACTGCCAAAGTCAGTGACTACATGACTTCTGGGCTCACCACTGGAGAGCTATTTGATGATTGCAAAATATCTAGAGGATTTTGCATGAGTTCTCTATCATATCATTAAGACTTCATAATTCTCATAACTAGAAGTCATAACCCCAAACTGTGGTTCTAAATAGAATTATTACTATTTCAAAGATGGAATCTGAGTGGCCAAAAAAGAAATGAGGATTTGAAAACATAAGCATTTTTTGAAATTAGGAAATCCAAAAACTCAGTAAACAATTATCTGTCCAATTCTTAATTTCTGATTTTTAAAATTTTCCAGGCTTTATAGAGAATCTCATTTGGTTCTAGTCATTGTTAAAAGTAAAAACAAAAACAAAACAAAAACAAAAAACAAAAAACAGAAAGTAACTGAATTCAATGTCCCTACTTAGGAATTCAATAACCACCCTGTACCACAGAGTAATTCTTGAAATTTAAAGTATGGCAGTATTATTTTCTTTAAAGGGCAGACATTTGGGTAAGCAGAAAAAAAACTGAGAAAAAGAATCTTAAGTGGAGAGTGTGAAAGTGAGGAGAGGGGACAGGAGAAGACTAGAGAGACTAATTTCCATAAACTTTGTTAAACTGTAGGTCCTTCTGTGACAATGGTGGGCTATTGGGATAGCAGATTCCTCCTTCCTCATCTAGCCCTTTGATCTTCACCACGTCCTACAAAAGGGTAGTTATTGTCAAAGGTTCAAACTATCTATACTGCCCAAAGAATCTTCTGGGAGTGTCTTACTATGCTCCTAAGTGAATGCTTTTGGCTCTCAGTCTGGCTGTCCATACACAGCAAATGACATAATGATACTGGGCATCCTCTTAAATGTGCAGCTGAGGTCAGCAATGAAAAGAGAAAAGCCAATTAGCATGAACACTGTGCAGACACTTGCTCTGTGGTGTCATGGTTGTCATGGAGATCATCCCTGTTGATTCCAGGCCTGTTTTGCTATGTGCATCAATTCCCTGCTTCCCTGAACTCATGTCACAGATCAGGGATCTAACTTTACTGACATTGGAATTATGTAGACAGGAAAGAACTTAGACATCTTAGTTCCCAACTCTCAGTTTCAAGATGACAACTGTGAGGCTGGAGATGTTCATGGATTTGCCCAATATGCACAGCTACCAAGTAATATAACTCAGTAACAATATATTACATAGGCATGCAATATAGAAAGTATTTTATTTTACAGAGCTATAACTTGCATTTTCACTAGTATCACCACAGAGACTCTAACAGACATGGTCTAACAGACTCCCTCTGCATGAGGGAAGAAATCAAGACATTGAGTTGTTCACCAACTTAAGACATGACTGAATAAAATTACAAGCTCATAAATGTTGAGACCTACCCTGATCATGTACTTGGGTGGCGGTATCATAAAACTTGGGTTGAACTCTGTCTCTGTCACGTATTGTGTGACCTTGTATATGTTAATCTCTGCAAGTCCCAATATTTTTATTTAATCGTTTTATGAAATTTCTGAGAATTTCATACAATGTGTTCTTATCATATTAAGACCCCTATCTCCACTGCCTTATTACCCACAACCTAATTTCATGTACCTTATTATTATTTTTTAAAGCCTATCAAGTCTAATTTGTGTCTTCAAATGACCTTTGGTGTAGGTCCATCCCCTGAAGCATGGTCACCTTAACACAGAGTGACACTCTTGAAGATAACTGACTCTTCCTGATCCAGCAGCTACTGCTTGCTAATAGTTTCTCATCTAGATTTAGCTTCTTGCCCACCTTCTTCCTCTCTGTGCTGGAATTTTCTCTGATTTGAGCTTGCATAGATCTTGTGCATATTTTCACAATTGCTATAAATTCATATGAGATCTACCCTGCTGTCTAGAATATACTTTCCATGTAGTCATCCACCACTTCTGGCTCCTACAATCTTTCCACCGCCTCTTCCACAATGATCCCTGAGCTTTGGCAAGCTATGGTGAAATGTAAGAGTCCCACTTAGGCCTAAGCACTCCACTGATATTTTCTGAAGACTGATGACTTGTGGGTCTCTGTGTTAACTGCTAACTGCTATAAGAAGTTGCTCCTTTGGTGAGCATTGAGAGATGCACTAATCAATGGGCATCAAAATAAGTCTTTAGGAGTCAGTTTAATACTATGTCCACTAGCAGGATATGAGTTGTAGGTGTTCCCCTGAAGCCTATGACCTGTCTAATCTCAGATTCCTGGGTCTGATATCAGTACCAGGTATGGGTTCCATCTTGTGAAGCAGACTTTAATTCCAAACAGTATTTTGGAATACTGTTGGTTACTTACATAACATGCAGCCTCTCTCCTCCCTCCTTTTCTAGTCACAGTGCCCCAATTATCCCCTCTCCCCCCCAATACCACCCTACTCCCACCATCTTCCCTCTCCTGACTTCCGTCCCTCTCCCACACCATGGCCCCTTCCATGTCCCTCCCTTCTCTCCTCCCTGCCAAACACTCCCACTTTCTCCACCTCCCCTATGGTAATATCTGTTCCCTACTATCCCCCTTTCAGGTTTTTTCTTTTCCTTTACCCCTCTGTATCCTTTCCCTTTTCCTGGCTCCTAGTGTTACATCAGAATTTATATATTCACATAAAAGGGATTGGTTCTATAATCCACAAATGAGGGATTATAGGTCACTTTCTTTTCTGAGTTTGTGTTACTTAACTTAGTATAACAGTCTCTAGTTCCATCTGCTTACCTGCAATTTTTACTATTTCATCTTTTCTTATTGCTGAGTAGAACTCTATTGTATAGATGTACCACATTTTCATTAACCTGTCATCAGTTGAGGAACATTAAGTGGTTTATATTTCTTAACTATTGTAAAGACAGCAACAATGAACATGGATGTACAGGTGTCTCTACAGTATAATGAGGCCTTTGGGTCTATGCCAAGGAACGACATAACTGGGTAATATGGTAGGTTCATTTTTTATATTTTTTAGGGTTCTCCATATTGCTTTCCATAGTGCTTGCACAAGTTTGCATTCCCATCAGCAGTGAATGAGTACTCCTCTTTCTCCACATCCTCTCCAGCATTTGGAGTCTTTCATTCTGATCTCAGCCAGTGACTGGGGTAAGATGAAATCTTAAAGTGGTTTTAAACTGAATTTCTCTAATTACTAAGGATTACTAAGGTGCTTCTTAGCAATCTTTATTTCTTCATTTGAGAACACTCTGTTTAGGTCTATCGCCCAGATTTTTACTGGGGCTTTTATTTTCTTATTTCTTTCTTTTTTGAGTTCTTTGTGTGTTCTGGATAGTACTCCTCTGTTGGATGTGTAGATGGTGAATATTTTTCCCATTCTTCTTCCTTTCCTTGTTTTTTTTCATGTACAGAAGCATTGTAATTTAATGAGTCCCACCTGCTGATTGTTGACCTTAGTGCCTGAGCAGCTGGTATCCAATTTAGAAAGTTCTTTCCAAGTTTCAGGGTTTATAATAAAGTCTTTGATCCATTTGCAGTCAACTTTTGTGCAGGGTGAAAGATAGGGGTCTAGCTTCATTCTTCTGTAGGCAGAGATCCAGTTTTGCCTCCACCATTTGTTGAAGATGCTGTCTTTCCTCCATTGTGTGTTCTTGGCATCTTTTTCAAATATCAGGTAGTTGAGTCTATATGTAGTCATGTTTGGGTCTTCTGTGTTTCATTGATCTACATGTCTATTTCTATGCCAGTACTGTGCTTCTTTTTTGACTATAAGTCTGTAATATAATCTGAGATCCAGTACGGCAATCCCCCTCAACATTGTTCTTTTGGACCAAGATTACTTTACTTATCTGGAGTCTTTTGTGATTCCATATGCATTTTAGGATTATTTCTTTCACTGAATCTATAAATTGGTTTTGGTAAGATGGTCATTTTCACAATATTGATTCTACCAATGCATGAGCATGTGTGCTGGATAGCTACAGTGTCAACTTGACACACCTGGGCTGAGAGAGCCCCAAATGGGGTATTGCCACCATTGGACTGGCCTATGGTCATGTCTAGGGGCATCTTCTTGATTATTGAGTGATATGGGAGGCCCCAGCCAACTGTGGGTGCTGCCACCCCTGGATAGGTGGATCTATGTTGTATAAGAAAGCAGGCTGAGCAGGGGCCAGCAGAGCAAGCCAGTAAGCAGCGATCCTCCATGGTCTGTGCTCCAGCTCCTGCCTCCATGTTCCTGTCCTAAGCTCCTGCCTTGAGCTCCCTAATGAACTGTGACCAGGGACATGTGAGCTGAATAAACTCTTTCCTCCCCAAGTTGTTAGAGGTTAGAGTGTTTTATCACAGCAATGGAGAAACAAAATAGGACAACATGGTAGGTCTTTCCATCTCCTAGTCTCTTCCTCTATCTCTGTCTTTAGAGTTTTGAAATTTTCATTGTGAAGATCTTTAATGTCTTTGGCTAGATTTATTCCCATTTTTTAAGCTGTTTAAAATGGGAGGGATTCCTTGGGTGCTTTTTCTGATTGTCTGTTATTGGTGTATAGAAAGGCTACTGGTTTTTGTAAGTTGATTTTGTATCCCGCCATTTTACTCAAAGTATTCATCAACTCTAACTGTTTTTGGTGGAAGTTTGGGGATCTCTTATGTGTAATATCATATCACATGCAAATAGGGAAAATTTGACATCTTTTGTAATTAGTACTCCTTTAATTTCCTTCTCTTGTCTTATTGCTCTTGCAAGAGTATCAAGCACTATATTGAAAAGGAGTGGAGATAGTGGACAACCCTGTCTGGTGCCTGATTTTAATAGGTATACTTCCAGTTTTTCTCCATTTAGGATGAGTTTGGCTGTGGGTTTGTTGTATATAGATTTAACTATGTTGAGGTATGTTCCTTTGAGACCAATTCCCTTTAAAACTTTCATCATGAATGCATGCTGGATTTTGTCAAAGGCCTTTTCTGCATCTATTGAGATGATGATGTGGATTTTGTCTTTAAGTCAATTTACATGTTTTGTTACATTTATTGACATATATATATTGACTCATCCATGCACCTCTAGAATAAAGTCAACTTGATCATGATGAATGATCTTTTTGATGTGTGTCTATATGTGGTTTACGAGTATTTTGTTGAGTATCTTTGCATCTATGTTCATTAAGAATATGGGTCTATAGCTTTCTTTTTTGTTCTTATCTTTACCCATTTGGGTATTAGAGTGATACTGTCTTCATAGAAGGAGTTTGGGAGTTTTCCCTCTGTTTCTATCTTTTTGAATAATTTAAGCAATATTGGTTATTGATTATCTTTGAATGTGTGCTAGAATTCTGCTGTGAATGCATCTGGGCCTGGGCTCTTTTAGTCAGGAAGTTCTGTATAACTCAGTTTCCTTATTTATTATGAGTATATTTAGGTTGTTCATCTCTTCTTGATTTAAAAATGGTGATAACCATGATTTTAGACATGCATCCATTTCTTTTAGATTTTCAAATTTAATGGTGTATAGATTTTAAAGTAGTCCCTTACAGTGTTTTGGATTTGGGGGTGTCTGTTGTGATGTCTCTGATTTTGTTGATTTCGATTTGCTTTCTTTCTTCTGGTTAACTAGGCTAAGTGTCTGTTTATCTTGTTTAACCTTTCAAAGAACCAGGTCTTAGATTCTTGATTTTTTTTTTGTATTCTTTTCATTGTTTCTATTTCATTAATTTCTGCTCTGATTTTTGTTATTTCTTTTTGTCAACTAGGTTTGGAGTTGGATTGTTCTTGCCTTTCAGAGTCTTGAGTTGTACTGTTAAGTCATTTACATGTGCTCTTTCTGACTTTTTAATATAAGCACTAAGAGCTATAAACTTCCATCTTAGGAGTGTTTTAAAGGTATCCCAGAGGTTTTGTTGCAATGTGTTCTCATTTTCATTTTGTTCCAGGCATTCTTTTATTTCTTTCTGAATTTCTTCTTTGACCCACTCATCATTCAGAAGTGTGTTGTTTAATCTCCATGAGTTCGTGTAGCTACTGGAGCTTCTTTTTCTGTTGATTATAAGCTTCATTGCACTGTGGTCTGATAGAAGGCATGGAATTATTTCAAATTTTTTTTATTAGTTGAGATTTGTTTTGTGTCCCAGAATGTGGTCAGTTTTAAAATAAGTTGCATGAACTGCTGAGTAGAAAGGGCATTCTTTAGTGCTTGGATGGAGTATTCTGTAATATCTCTTAGGTCCATTTTGTATAAGATGTCATTTAATTCAGATCTCTCTATTTTTTTTTAATTTTTAAAAATGATTTATTTAATAACAACATACTTAGAAGAAGCATATCATTACAACACAATTGACATATTCAATAACAGTTTCCTGAGGTAGGATGCATCTCTTTCAAAATTGGCTGTAAATTTTTAGGTTTACAGTTAATTATTACAGTTATACAATATTGTACTCAGTATAAACCCTATAAGACATAAATTAAATGATGTTTTAACCTTTAAAAAAGTTCTCCATTTCATTATTAAAATACACAGTTCATATAGGAAAATTCTTTTTCAATGCAATTGACATTGGATGTTTGCACATGCATTTCTAATCTCTAAATATCTGATTATTACTAGTCACAGTTGGTTACTTTCTGAGCTTCTAGGCATCTGAGCATGGATATAAAGTCATCAGGTAGATTTCAATGGTAATGTTTTTCACATCTACTAATTTTTTTTTTCATTACATCATTAACATATTCAATAACAATTTCCAGAGCAAAGATGCTTCTCTTTCAAAATTAGCTGTAAATTTTGAGGTTCACAGTTAAATTAATACAGTTATACAATATTGAACTCAGCATAACCCTTATAAGACCACTTGAAG
>NW_008337142.1:306472-387681 GCF_000622305.1 Nannospalax galili | reverse complement strand
CGGCGCGGAGAGCTGCGCTATCGACTTACCCCAAGAGGTCTGAGGATAGTAGTACAGGCTAGGAGAGTTAGCCGGTGGTGCCCAGATCTCTCTATTTTTTGTCCAGTTGACCTGTCTATTGAAGATAATAGGTTATTAAAGTCACCTACCTTTATTGAGTTGGGGTTAATTTCTGACTTTTAGCCCTGGAGTACTGATTTTATGAAATTGGGTGCTCCAGAATTTGGTGCATAAGTGTTCATGATTGTGATGTCTTCTTGGACAATTGTTCCTTTGATTAAAATGAAGTAACCCTCTTTATCTCATCTGAAAGTTTTAATTTGAAGTCTATTTTTTCACATATTAAAATTGTGACACCTGCCTGCTTCTTATTTTCTTGGAGTAGTTTTTTTCATCCTTTCACCCTAAGATAGTGTCTATATATGAAGGTGAGATGAGTTTCTTGAAGACAACAAAAAGATGGGTTTTCTTTCTTGATCTATTGCACCAACCTATGTCTTTTGACAGGAGAGTTGAAGCCATTGATAGTTAGTGTTATTTTTGAAGGGTGTGTAGTGGATACTGCCATTTTAATTTCTTTGTGTTTGTGGCCCTATTTTGTGTTTCTGTTGCTGTACCTTTCTTTGTTTTCTTTCATTATCCTCTTAGATATACTTGTTCATTTCTTTGGTCTTATGTTTTGCTTTGAGTATTCTCTGTAGAGCTGCTTTGGATGACATGAATTCTTCCAGTTTATTTGTGTTGTGGAAAAATTTCTGTTCCCCTTGGATCTTGATAGATAGTCTTGCTGGATAAAGTATTCAGGATTGACATCCATGATTGTTTAGAACTGGAAATTCTTTGGTCCAGGTGCTTCTGGCTTTCATAGTTTGCCCTGAAAATTCAGCTATAATTCTGATGGGTTTTTCTTAATGTGTAGTTTTTCTCTAACAACTTTCAGTACCCTTTCTTTGTTCTGTGCATTTAATGTTTTTACTATGATATGCCATGGGGACTTTCTGTTCTGATCATGTCTAATTGGTTTTCTGTGTGTTTCTTGAATCTCTATAGGTAGATCGTCCCTTAATTTAGGGAAATTTTCTTCTATAATCCTATTGATGGCCTGTTCAATACCATTAGTCTACGATTCTTTTCCTTCCTGTATGCCTAGAATTCATAGATTTGGTTGTTTCATGTTGTCCCACATTTCCTGAGAATTCCATTCCTGTGTTTTTATGATTGTTGCTTACTCTTTGCTTAAGGAGTCAAGACCTTTAACTTTATTATCTAGTCTTGAAATTATTCTCCATTTCATTCTTTGTACTTGTGAGACTTTCTCCTGTTGTTTCTAATTGGTTTATTGAGTTTTTCAGTCCAGTGTTCAATTCTGTTTGGGTTTTCTTTACTCTTTCTTTCTCTTAAATGAATTTGATTCTCAAGTTATGAATTGTTTTTGGTATTTCATTAAGCCACATATTTGTATATTCTTGGGTTTCCATCATAAGTTTATGCCTTTCCTCTTTAAGTTCTTTAAGTTTTTTTTTTTTTGTATTTTCTTGAAGTTCTTTGATCATGTTTATGATTGTTCTTTTAAATTCTGCGTCCTGGGGTTCTTCACGGTGGTTCTCATTGCTGTGAACAACTGTAGGACTAATGGGTTTTATTGGGGACATATTTTCCTGGTTTTTCATGCTGTTCATGTTTTTCATTGCCATTTGGGCATATGGGTGTTCTTTTTTGGTTATGTGTCCAACAGGAATTTCAACTCTGATTTTGTTTAAATTTGTTTCTGTTAATATTGTTTATGTAGCTTAGTTACTTTTTGTTAAGGTATGGAAGATAAGTTGGTGGGTGTTTCAAATTCCTGCAGGGTAGTAGAAAGGTCAGAGTCCTCGCTGAGCAGGTCTGTCTGCCTGATCCAGAGGTTGGGAAGTTGGTGGTGAGAGAACCACCTGGTGAGGGCCTTGGGGATTTATGGTAGGGTATCTGGTTAGCCTTGTTTAGGCAGCTAGTCCTGAGATCTGATGTGAAGGGATTGGAGCCTGCCTTTGACAGAGGCCCGCAGGAGACTGGGTGGGGGTGAATGAGAGAAAAAAATCTAGTTTTTATTTTTTTAAAAAAATATTTTTTAGGAGACTAAAGAGATAACTCAGCAATTGAGAACACTTGCTATTCTTCCAGAAAACCCAGGTTTGATTCCCAGCACCCACATGGTAGCTAATTGTCTGTACTTACAGTTCCAGGGTATGTGATGCCCTCTTCTGACCTCAGTGGGCATTGCACAACATGGGTGCAGTTGCATACATGCAGGCCATACACTCATGCACACAAGATTATATATATATACATATATATATATATATATATATATATATATTTGAGACAGGGTCTCCCTGTAGCCCCAGCTGGTCTGTAACTCGCTTTGTAGACTGGGCTGCCCTTGAACTCACAGAGATCTGCCTTCCCTGCCTCCCTGTATTTTTAAATATTTTCTTTTTTATTTTAGGTGTATGAGTTTATTTCCTACATGTATGTAATTGCATTCATGTCCTACAGTGGCATGTAGAGGTCAGAAGAGGGTGTCAGATCCCTGTAACTGGAACTAAGAACCATTGTTAGCTGCCATGTGGGTGCTGGGAATCGAACCTGGGTTTTCTGGAAGAACAGCAAGTGTTCTTAACTGCTGAACCATCGGTCCAGCCCCATCTTATAGTTTGTATGCACTGAAATTTATATAGTAAGTACTTTTTAAAATTTGGTAAGAATTTGAATGATACCAGTAAACTCTCCAGTAATTATTTCAGGTGAAAATACTTTTTTGATTCTTTCCATTCTCCAGAGAATTAGCAGAATTAATGGAGATAAAGCTTATTTAATTTGTTGTGACTCTATCTTACCCTCCTTGATATATCCAGGCCTAAAGTAACTGAGAACTGAATAAAGATTATTTGTTTGTCTATAACTACGAAAAGTAATTATGGAGTAATTTATGAAACAAAATAAATTCAGAAATAACACAAATTATTTATACAGTGTAGAAATATGAGTGACTAGAACTTGTAATTTTTAAATTGTTGGGAGTCTAGAGCTTCAGACCATATTAGGTCAAATTTTACAACATTGAATTTGGTTCTGCTAGAGAAACAACCAAACACTCAGAAGCTTAAAACCATAAAGTTTTATTTTTTACTACAGCAGAATCACCCAAGGAGGCCAACTCTACTGAAAGAATCACTATGTGCAACACTGGGCACCCCAGCGGCAAAGTGAGAAAACACACAGGGGAAGATCTAAACTATCCCTTAAAGTTTCTTCCCACAGGTATACACGTTACACCTATTCTTATTAAATTCATCAAAAACAGTTTTGTAGTCAAAAGTGATTTTGAGCATCAGCAAGTATAATTCCAGCTAACAAAGAAACCGATAAGAAAGCAAATATGGAGTAACCTAATGCCATTACCTCAATCACATATCTCTTTTTTCACTGTTGTTATTGATTCTTTGAGAATTTCATGCAATATATTTTGGTCATTTTCAGACATCTTCCACCATTTCCTCTCAAATACACACCTAACCTCTCTACCCCCCGACCTCATCTCCTCTATTATTTATTTTAAGGCCTATTGAGTCTAACTTGTGTTCCATAAATGTTCTTGGGTATGGGTCCATCCTCTGGATTCTGATCAACCTTCAAGGTATCACACACACTTAGACAAAGTGACTCTCGCTCTCTCAACAGCTGTAAGTTGCAACAGATCTTCAGCCAGTGCTGGGACTTCTTGCCAACTTCCACCATTTGTGCTGAATTTTCTTTTTACCTGCTCATACACATAGAACTAATCATGTTCCCTAGAGAAGAGGTCATTCAAGTACCTCTCAGTTATTAATAATCAGGGTTCAGGATGTTTGGGGAGTTCTCAGTTGTTTTTTAGTAGTACCTATATGGTTCTTCTGCGTTTGGAGACCTATAAACATTTTCCCATATTTTTTTAGTCTTTAGAAAATTAAGTATTCAGTGTCTCTATCACTATAATTAATGCATACATGTATTATATAAAATGTACAGATTTCTGAAATATCAGGAGTAATTTGATAGTAAGATTCTATTTGCTATGTTAATCAAGTCATGACTTAGTGGGGCACAGAAAAGAAGTCTAGGTATACCTCGATATATACCTCTGATACTGTGGTATCAGATATTCTTATTGGCTATTGGGAATTACAATGTTAAATCCCAAATGGACTCTGATTTCAGATGTCAAATCATCACATTCATGTGTAAATAACACTGAAGAAATCACGTCCTTCATTACTACTGAAGACTTAGTTTGGATCTTCTTTCCTTAACCTATGCTGGTGGAGACCAGGACATGACCCAAAACTTGTAAGATGATTAACACTAATTTGCTTAGACAGGCATTAGCTATAACAGGTGAGTCTTTTCTAGGAGGCACAGCCAGGCCAATGATAGTAATATTTCTTAAAACAGTAGTTTCCCTTCAGAATATTCAGTCCTATCTGTTGAGAAACAAGGAACAATGAATGGTCATCAGTCTTTACTATGCTGCATCACCACATTTGTGAGACAAGGTCTCTGGGCAGAGGGAAGCTCAGCCAGGCATTTTCTATGAGGATAGAGAAGTCTTCAATTATAGCAAGAAAACATTTTAAGCCTCTATGTTTCATAAACACTGTAGATAAATAATGGAGCCTGAGTCATCTTCTGATGCAACATGAAAAAATAAACCCCCAAGACATAGGTTTTATTTTTCAGCTATATTATTACCACGTAAACTGTATCCAGTTGAAAATTTTTTCAAGCTAACTAGGAATTGTTTAAATTTGTTTTTATTGAATATTTGTGTATTTCATATATAACATCTCAATCTTAATCATCTTTATACTCTCTTCCTCACTGGCACCCTGCTATAGCAGCCCCCACTGGAATTTATATGTTCTGTCATTTGCGAAAAGGTCTATTGTGTCAACTTAGTGTCCCCAGATGTTCCTCAGTGCAAGTTCACCTATTGAGGTCTAGTCAGCTTATCTAGAGTACCTTCCTTTGGTAAGATCAGCTCTTCCTCACCTAGCAGTAATCAGGAATTTTGTAGGGCAAATCTGTCAGAAATCTTGGACTTTGCCTTAGCAGTTTCCCATCTTCCTCTGCAACCTCTTCATGGCATCTTTGATTTCCTTGTTCCTCAGACTATAAATCAAGGGGTTCAGCATGGGAACCACCACAGTGTAGAAGACAGATGCAAATCTGTAAAAGTTGGAGGAGCCACCAGAGCCGGAACCCAAGTAGACAAAGACACAGGAAGTGTAGAAAAGGGAAACAGCTGTCAGGTGAGACCACAGGTGTTGAATGCCTTTGACCTCCTGGTAGCTGAAGTGGTCTTTATGATGGACAAGACAATACAAACGTAGGATGTCATAATAGCTAAGCCATTTGCTGCCCCCAAACAACATAGTTAATATATCAAGCAGGACTTGGGCAAAGAAAGCGTCAGTGCAGGATAGATTTAACAGCTGAGGAAAGTCATAGAAAAAGTGCTTGATGATGTTAGGTCCACAGAAGTGGAGCTGCATCAAGGCACAAGTCTGAGATAAAGAACCTGTGAGTCCTGCCACATAGGATCCCATCACCATCCGAACACAGAGGGTGGGGACATGATGGATGAATATAGCAGTGGGTTACAATTAGCAGCGTACCTGTCATAGGCCATGGCTGTCATGAGGCAAGATTCGCTTATCCCCATAGTGGAGAAGATGAAGTACTGAGCTATGCAGCCCAGAATACTGATAGTTTTCTTTTCTTGAATGAAGTTGGAAAGCAGTTTAGGGACTGTGGAGGAGACATAGCAGAGGTCTATGAAGGACAGATTACTGAGGAAGAAGTACATGGGCTTGTGGAGGTGGGAATCCATCGTTATTAAAACAATGAGGCACAGGTTGCCAGTCAGAGTTGTGATGTAGATGAGCAGGAATATGATGAAGAGCAGTGCTGTGATTCTGGGGAAATCTGAGAATTCCAGGAGGATGAACTGAGTGATCTTGGTAATATTTCCTCCACCAATCATTGCGTTGGTGATCCTGCTATCAGAAAGGAGAGGAAAGAATGTACTCTTGGTTCAAGTGAAGCTGCAACAGTATAGATTTCATGTTATCTGTCTTTTGCTCCTGGTGTCTGGAGAAGAGGACCTGCTTCCTTGTCCTTTTGTGGAAAGATGCCACCCTTTCTTCTAGCCTTCAGCAACAACCTGTGCAGTTTTCCACCTTTCAATTCCTTCATTTAATCCCATAAGAATGAAAAAATGTATTTAAAAGACTGAAAACTTTTATTAAAGTGCAAAATAAATCATAGGATTATTAAATATGTGGCAGATATCACTGATTGAAATAAAAAGTTTTAGAGGTTTTCTGACACTTTATAACTGCTGCTACATTCATGACAATATAGGTGGCATCAGTTCAAATGAATTTGAAATCATTTTCCATCCCAGTTTATTAGTTTAGTAATTTCATTATCTTTTCCTTTAGGAAAAATTGCCCTATTCATAAGAATTTCTCAAATGCTTTTCTAACATGTTTACTAAACATATGGAAAGCAGCCTGAACTACAATATCATTATTTATAATTTTGTTAGTAGCATGTATGTGTGCCTAATAAAATTATGGAACAAAACTTCTCAGGGAAGCCTTCATATGAATCTCTCCATATGAAAGTAAGAAGTTCATTGGCTCTTGGCTCTAAGGAATGATTATCTTAATTTTAAGGTATTTTTTTTCTTTTGGAAAGCAGCATAGTAGCAATATGGTTAAAAGATCAGACAAAAGAGTTTTTGTTCTGATGGCCTGCTGCACTATCAACTTGTCCAAGAATTTTATATATGATAAAATTAGTATTTTATATTAGTTTGAAAAGGGTAATGTGTTCTCAGAAGTGGCTTATGAAACCTGATTCAGGATAAGTAAAAAAGTACCAGAAGAAGTTGATATGCATTTATGCAATTTGAGGATGGAAAAGACATTTTTGAAGTATAACAATAAAATAAAAATTATAAAGAAATTAAAACCTAGTTATTACAGAAAAGTTCACATATAAAACATGTTTGAAATAGGATTATGAACAGGAAAATTCATCACAAAATATTGAAAGCAGTACATTAATATTTTGAAGCTCAATATAGTAATTCAGCAAGAAATGGGACCCATACCAATGAATGTGTCTCAATACTTCCAATTTTTTGCAGAAAATTTGCTTCTACAGAAATCTCATGTATTCTCTCTTTTTTATAAACTCATGCATTTGCTCTCTGTTTCCAACTTACTTTGTTCTTCCTTACTCCCTCCCTCTCTTCCTCTCTGTCACACGTGTCTGGCTCTGGACACATAGAAACACGTAAAGCATAGGAGACATTTACAATTTCAAGTATTAAAAATATGTTATTTCTTCATACTTAGTTGCATGTTCTTAGTTTTCTTCAATTCTCATGTTTGTTGAAACTCATTATTCAGCTACACATATACTTATAAGACAGAGGAGGGAGACAGAGGGGGAATGACTGGGAAAGAGAAAAGTCCACAAACTTGAAATTCATTTACTGGCTATATGATCTTCTCTGGGATTTATATGCCTAATGTCTAAATGGAGATAATGTTGCTCATCTCATAGTGTTGTTACAGGGATAAAATGGCATAAAAGACTTAAAACAGTAAGAGTTCAATAAATGTTATAAATTGCCATTCCAATCATCACTCACCTGTGTAAAAGAGGAAACAGGGACAAGTTATACTAAAGTGTCAAGAAACTCTTAAGAAAGTGACTTCCATAATTAAAAGTTCTCTAAACTTAGATTCAATAATATTGTTAAGAAATCATAACATTTATTTCCTTCTCTGCTAACTCACACCCAGACAGATTGCAAATTCCTAATGATGCTTTTTTGTTTTACCACTAAGTACGTTTGAGAAGATAGCACTGATTTGACACAGTGATGAACTGGAGGGGAGATTTTACTCCTTGGTGGTAACATTAATGCACAAAAAACACTTGCCACACCTGATAAGTGTATGTTGAATGTAGTAATAAATGATCCATTTAAGGAACTCATACCTAATACTTCTAATACGTCAAACTGGGTAAAAGCCAATGGCTCTGGACACCCTAGGAAAGAACCTTCTAGTGTTATTTTGCTAAATGGACATGATGTCAAACTGCTCTCCAAATATTTCTATTCGCACCAGCAGGTTAGTATTGCTCTCAGACTTGGTCAGAGAAGCTTCTGTTTCCAGGGGAAAATGGTTAATTTGGAGAGTCACACTTGATGAATGTGTTGGAAACAAGTGACTTCAGAATGCTCAGCCCCAAATAGACGATTTATTCACTCTTCGAAGGCTCAGGGAATAACTCAGAGAAAACAGAAATGGTGTAAAAGCTGGAGGATGGGAAGGAGTGCTGTTAAACATTGGCTTCCAGACATGACATGGCTGTTGCACCCATGAACTCAGGAGCAGTTGCTGCCTGAACAACACCTGGACAAGACTTGCATTATCATCATACCATCATGGATGGGAGAGGAGCTTATAAAGCCCCACACCTCCTGGATAATCCATAAAGTTTGCTGAGGGGGAGGGGGAGTCATGATACCCAGGGCTGTATCAATGGTACTTTGTCCTTATTCAAGGAAATAAGCACCCTCCCATCCCAACAGAGTTCATGCAGTGAGCATAGCCCCAACACACACACACACACACACACACACACACACACACACAAGTAGGGGCAGAACTTCAGAAGAAGGAATTTGATGAGAGAGGGAAGGGCATAAGAGAGGATAATGGTGTGGGCTTTGATCAAAGAACAACACTGTATGTGTGAAATCATGAAAGAATAAAAAGAAAGGATTAGAACTACTATGCCATGACCAATTTTGACTAAATCCTCACCTTTTTTGCTTACTAGTTTTAACTCATTTATATGTGCACGTTTCAATCAAGCACACACCGGTACATAGTTATATAAAGTTTTCAACTTTAGCTTCAGAATGTTACTGTTACTGCAATGTGCCAAGTGTTCGTGCCAGATTTAATTTACTGTGTTATTTGAGTTTTGCTAGCTTACTCACCAAATAGGCAAATAAGTAGTCCTTTTCTTAGGCGTTCCCTTCGAAACTAAGAATCTTACTTTTGCTTTTTTTCCACTAAGGTTTTATGAGCTTGGAAATCTTTGTTTATTCTTATAATAGATGTCAATTTAATTTTAAATATTTTTCCAAAATGATTTAGATTTAATAAAAATATTTTAAATTATAAGCATTCACAAATGGCATCCCTTCAGTAAAACTCCATCTATCAGTTGCATTAAATTTCATCTTTTTCTTAAATTGCATTGTTGTTACTTGGGCAGCTAAGTTTCCATGTATTCTGTATATCCTGCCATTTCCAGAAAAAAAGTGAGGTGCTTGGGATTATTTTTATTATTGACAATATTTTTTCCTTGTTAATCTATCTTGTTACCATTTGATGAGGTAGAAGACAAGGGAAAACTCTGAATATACTCACTGTCTTTGATACATTATTTGCCTGTGTTGCCATCTCTCAGGACTATTAGAGAAGAAAATCTGTCTGATGTGAATATTGAGTGGAGATTTCTCTAGCTGGGTGTTGCTAATCAAGACTCCAGTGCTGATCTAATGAAGATCAGTTTGAGAAGGTGCAGGAGGCACAGAATCAGGTAAGGCTGAGAATGCTGTTTAGTGACAAAGGAGTCACATTAAGAGGCCTGAAGCTGATATTCAGATGAACCCTATCTGCAGCTGTGGTGTGCACTTCAATATCTTCTCTGCCCACCTGGTGTCTCCAGGGTCCCAAGGTAACCAAGGAGAACAACAGAAAACTGGTTAAAGCATCCCAGAAAGGTAAAGGAATCATGAATGAGCACTGTGTCTTACCATAATCCACATTTCATCTATTACTCAGAAGTCATGACTCAAGTGTTGCATTTCAATAAAAATCTAATTATTATCTCAAGAAAAAAATTCTGAAAAAAATAAAATAAAATCATCCTGAGAATGGAGAAAATCAGGAAACATAGATAAGCATGTTTTGATCTCAATTTTTCTGAAACAAAGAAAATTACTCATTCTGAACCAATTCTCAATTACTGACTTTTACAGTCTCTCAGGATTGTAAGCCTTGTCTCATATGATGTTAGAAAATCCTGGTCTCCTCATTTTATAATACAAGAAGCTAACAGCTGTCTGGAACTCAAGTCCCAAGGGATCTGACAGCCTCTTCTGACCTCTGCGGGCATTGCACGACATGGATGCACTTACCTACATGCAAGCAATACATGCATATACATAAAATAAATATAATAAATAAAATTTAAAAAAGAAAATAGAAACTAGTGGAGTTCACACTAACTTCTATAAGAATTACACTCCCATCTCACATCCTATTTACCTGACATTTTATGTATAAGATTATTCTAGTCACTAAAGGTCAGAAATCATTGTTAAGTAAAAGAAAAAAGTACATGCTAAGTATGGACAAGAGAGAGGAGGGAAAAAGGAGGAAGGGGAAAGGTTTATGTTCAGAAACCTTGTTCCATGTAGATCCTACTCTAAAAATTATATGGATCTCGAGAAAACACAGATTCCCACCTTCTAAGTCTTGTGCTCCGGCCAAGCTTGACGCAGATCCTAGAAGACAAAAGTTTTTGTCCAAGGCTAAAATTGCTGATTTCTTTTCCCAAGTATTTTCTGTATTGCACTCCTAAGTGGATGTATTTGATCCTGAACCTGGCTGCCCATGCACAGCAAGTGAGATAATGACACTGGGCTTCCTTTTAAATATGCCACTGAGACCAAAGGTGAAAGGAGAAAAGCCAATTAGCATGAGCACTCTGCAGAGGCTTGCTCTCTTGTGTCATGGTTGTCGTGGAGAATTTCCCTGCTAATTCCAGGCCCACTTTACCATGTGTATCAATTCCCTGCTTTCCTGTGGTTCTATCATATCTCAGGGTTCCAACATCCCCACCCCTTGGAGCTATTTGGGCAGAAAAGGATGTAAAGTATCTTCTAGTCCCTAACTCTCAATTTACAGGTGGCAGCCATGAGATTGGAGCTCTTGAGATCTCTGTTCACAAAGATTTTTTTTAATTTATTGAATTTTTGAGAATTTCATACAATGTATTTTTATCATATTCAGACAACCTCCCCTATCTGCACACCTGTACTGTCCTCCCCTATCCATGATTCCATGTTCTCCATTATTTTTTAAGGCCTATACAGTCTAATTTGTATCCACAAATGCCCTTTGGTATGCGTCCCTCCTCTGGAGCCTGATCAACCTATTAAATTTCACTGCATTAGAGGAAACTGACCCTCTCTCTTGCAGCTATCAGTCAATTGCCAATAGTTCCTCAGCTACTGGTGGGGCTTCTTACTCACCTCCATGCTCTATGTTGGAAATCTGCCTGGCCTGAGTCTTGTGCAGGCTGTCACAATTGCTTTGTGTTCATATGACTTACTGCCCTGCAGTCTGGAAAACACTGTTTCTTTGTAGTCATCTACCACTCTGACTCTTGCAACATTTGTGTCCCCTCTTTCATAAGGCTCACTGAGTCTTGGGCGGAGAGGGTGCTATATAGGTGTCCCATTCAAGATTTCACACTCTGCAATTATATTCTCACAAAGCATTTTTATGTAGATAAGTACATTTATTTCCTCAAATACCTAACCTGAATCAATCATCACAATACTCACGATTATACATGTAAGGAAGTCAGTGACCAATCAGTGATATACTAAGGTGAGTTCATTCAGTCATGTCTTTATGTGATTATGATTTGGACAATGACATCACAAAATTTGGGTAGAATTCTGTATTAGTCACTTACTACTCTGTGAACTTATATAAATTAACCTTTCCAAGTCCCACTATATTCATCTAATAAATGGGCTAACAGCACTTGCTAGTTCACAGAAAGCTCTCGTAGAGATTCTAAAGCTAGGAAAGATTATAAAGCACTGTGTAGTATTCATCATGCTTTCTGTGTACCAATGGGACATACAGTTTATTTTGCTTTTGAATGTTTTTAAATTATTTTATTAGTTATCTTTTTTATTTTATGTATATGAATGCATGGTCTGCATCTATGTAAGTGACTTGTGCTGTGCAATATCCACAGTGGTCAAAAGACGATGTTGGATTCCCCTGGATCTGGTGTCACAGAGGTTGTTAGCCACCATGTGAGTGCTAGGAATCAAATCTGGGTCCTCTGCAAGAGCATCCAGTGATCTTAACTGAGCCATCTCTCCAGTTCCATTTTTATGAAGTATTAAGCACATAGAAGCAGCCTTATGTCCTAAATATTTCATGACTATTAAATTGTCCTTAGCCATAAATGTAAAATGGAAGGTGTTGTTTTGATAACCCTGCAGATCTCTTAAGTTGCTGACAAATCTATATTAGGATTCACTGAAACTATTTCCATAATAATGCATAGATCCACTCCTTGATGTGTAACTAAGGAAGTGATGAGCAGGTGTTGTTCATAAGATTTATAAGCAGTTTTCTCAGAGCTGCGGTGGATGCCTATAGTCCCTGAGAGCATCTGTCTTCTGTGAACTAACTCCATGGCTACTGTTAAGAACTGTAATCCATAGGTACATATGGATGCTGTCATTAGAGTATTGACTTAAAGAAAGAAATGGGGAAAATGAAACAAGCAACAAAATATACTTCAAGCTGAACTGGTCAGAAGAGACAGGGAATGTCACTTAATACTCATTAAGGGAAAAATACACCAGGAAAATATTACAATCCTAAGCATACATAGACCACAGACATGGACACCCAAGTTCATAAAAGAAATATTGGTAGATCTAAAATCACACATTAAGTCCAATACAGTGATACTGGGTCATGTCAATACACCCCATTGTCACCAATAGGCAAGTCAATCAGACAAACTTGAAATAAGGAATTCTTGTCATTAAATGATACCATAAATCAAATGGATCTAATTGACATCTAGAGAAGAATGCACTGATACACCAAAGAATACACTTCCTTCTCAGCAGCCCATGGAAATTTCTCCAATGTTGAACACGTATTAGGACAAAAATCAAGTTTCCACATATTTAGGAGAACTGAAACACCATGCCATGTTCTATCTCACCACAAAGGATTAAAGATAGATGTGGGAAAAGGTTCACAAACTCATGAAAGCTAAGCAACACACTAATGAATGAAACTTGGCTCAAGGGAGAAAGCAAGAAGAAAATTTAAAACTTTCTAGAGTTGGATAAAAATAAAAACACAACATATCAAATCCTATGGGACACAATGAAGGCAGTCTTAAGAGGAAAATGTATAGCATTAAGTACCTAACCAGAAAATTAGAAGAAACATCTCAAATAAATAAATTCATGATTCACCTGAAAGTCTTGAAAAACAAATAACAATACCTAAAAATAGTGGACAGGAAGAGATAAACAAAATTGAAGCCAAAATTAATGAACTAGAAATGAAGAAAAGACTATAACAAATCAATTAAATGAAGACATGGTTCTTTGAATAGATTAACAAGATTGAAAACATTCAGTCAAATAAGAAAGAAAAAAAGAGAGGGGACCCAAATTAACAAATTTATAGGTGAAAAGGGAAACATTACATTACAACAGACCCCGAGAAACTTCAGAAAACCATAAGGACATACTATAGAAACCTTTATTGCACTAAAGTAGAAAAATCTAAAAGAAATGGATAAATTAAAATGTAAACTAAAATTTAAATGTATGTGTGGCATACCAAAGTTAAATAAAAAGAGGGCATTTGGAGAATCAAAATAAAAGTGGCAGCAGAATGAGAGGGCCCAGAGCAGCCAGTCTCGGGGCCCATGGTGAGCTGGCTCCCAAGAGGCTGAGTGCATGAGCTGGACCATGTCAGGAATCGTGTCATGCAAGATGAATGTTTCCCTGACAATAGGTTTTTCTATATTAACCTAAAAACACTGAACTCAGCACTTGGCAAGTAAGAAAGAAAATAACTTGGGAGTCATGATTGTGGCAACATGACTGAAGGCTTGGGTGAATCGGTGGCTGTGGCAGCTCTCAGTGTAAGGACTTAAAATATGACTCTAGACCTCTTCACTTACTAAGAACTTTGGAACTTCCATGCGGAGCTCAAAATTCTGAACTCAGGACTTGCCCAGTAAGAGGAAGAATAACCAGGGAGCCAACATGAACTTGGAGCTGTGCAGGCCTGGTTGCCTATCCACACGCAATCAGGAGGGTGTTGCAACCACCCCACTGTGCCATACCCTAGTGTACCTCTCTTGCTGAGGGCTGAGCCTGCTAGTGGCCACTGAACAGCACACACATGGTCTACCTGGCCATCATCATCATCCATTGGCTGTCAAGACCTGGCTGCAGTCCGTTACAATAGGAACCTGAAAAGTTTACAGGCAGAAAATAAGCTACGGAACACTGATATAAAACTGTCATGTGAAACTGTGAAACATCCCAACTGCCACTCAGAGAATTTTGGATTGGAGGCCTGTGAGTTAACTGCTAGCTGCTATGAGAACTTAGCTTATGATTTTACCCACAGTAGAAGCCCTCTGGGGAATTAATCTGTTGGATAACACTTTGGAATACAGTGGATGAGTGTGCTGAGTGAGGCTTGAAAATAGTCAAAGTGTAACCTGCATGTACTCAGACTGTGAAAAACTGACTTTGATGAAGAATCCCTAGTGTCTGTGATCACTGATGAAAAGAGAAATCCCTAGTCAGCCTATCTAGAGATAATTGGTAAGACCTGCTCTCCCTCATCCAGTAGCAGATCAGTCTCCAATAGTTCCCAGGCTAGGGTCTACCCACCACCCATTTCCCTCACTCTACCACTCTACTCTGTGCCATTCTCTGATTGAGGTGGCATGGGTCCTGAACTCGATACCACCATTGCCATAAGTTCATATGCGCAAGCTTTCAGTGGCCTGAAAAACCTCTGCTTCCATATGTTCATGGGCCAGTTATGGCTCTTACAATCTTTCTGCCCACTCTTATACAATGGTCCCTGAGTCATGGGTGGGAGAGGTCTGATATAGGAGTCCTATCCAGGGACACACACTCTATAGTTTCTTATTCTTTAAAAGTTGGTCAGTTGTGGCCTTTTGCATGTGTCACACTCTGTTGTATAAGGTAGCTTCACTGATGAGAGTTCGGGTATGCACTAGTTTTCTCTCTACCCCATGTTTTGCTATGTTCCATGAGTCTTAGGTGTAGAGGTTCCACTGTAGATGTGTCACCTAGGACTGGGCATCTCTCAGACATATACTCTATTTCTAACCAGTGATGGGGTCTGGCAGCAGCCTCCATCTGTCACAAAAAGAAACTTCTTAGAACCAAATCCTATGTGAGTATGTATCCTGATATAACTGCAGGAACAAGTAAAATGAAAAGGAACCAGGGAGGTGATGGGAAAGAATGAACCTGAGCGAGAAGAACAGTAGGAGACAGAAGTTACTAAGGGAGAAATGAATAAAACGGGGATATTTAAATGAGAGGAGGGTGGGAGGGTTACACAAGGAACTTTGAGGATAAAGAGAAAGGAGGTCAAGAGAGGTGGGACCAAAGGAGATTGGTATTACCATAGGATAAATGGGGAAACTGGGGACACTTTAAATGGAGAAGCCATGATGGAAGGGTTTGACAGGGAGAGAGAGAAAGAGAGAGAGAGAGAGAGAGAGAGAGAGAGAGAGAGGCAATAAATAATGCCTAGATAGTATAAAACCCCAGAGGGAATCGTATTAGTCCAAAAACCTAATGACAAACTACATATACAATATCTCTACACCAGTCCATGTGTATAGCTAAAGGCTACCTAACAAGAAACAGTGCCAGACAGGAAACCTTCCTTTTAGTTGTTGACCAGGGTGGTACAAGAGACTCCCAAAATTACACAGGCTATTGTCATGGCCCTTGATTGCCTCAAAGAACTTGAAGGTAAGACACTGCTGCTGAAGAGAGAACATACTTTGGACACAGGATTTGTAACAATGATGTAGAACTGACCTAGAGCCACTTCCCTTGAAGGTTAGCTCTCAGAGCTTTGGAGAGCACTGTGAAGATGCCAAGGGAAAACATCAACTGGTGGTCTACCACCAACTTCAAGAGCAAATAACCACATCAGTGGCCGACACAGCATATGACATTGGTGCAGTAGTGGCACTTTTATCTTGCAGACAATCAACAGCTACCTAACTGGACTAAAAACCCACTCAATGGGAAAACTCAAGTTTGGTATTGCAAATGTAACCAAATACACATGGCTGAAGAGGTCATAGATCTTAGGGAAAACCCCAGACTGTGATATCCCTAGGCTAATGTAAACTTTTACTATGTGCAAAATATGTATTCTTATATTTACAACAGATATCCCAGTCACCACTCATCAAAAAGCTAGGTTGGCACCAGACAGAGACTATTATCAAGTACCACAACTGGTCACAGACATTGTCTGTGAATTGCCCAGGCCTAAGTGACACACCTACAATGCAACCTCTACACCTAAGGCTTATGAAACATAGAATAGGGGTAAAGTGGCTACTAATGAATCTCTCAGTTCTCATTAATGAGGTTCCCTCATGCAACAGAGGACTAGGAACACAAAAGGTCATGAATGGCCAAAGCATAGAAATTGAGTTTGCAGAACACTGATTCTTAGACAGGACTCTTATATTAAACTTCACCCACCCAGGGCTCAGGGAGCATTGTGGAGAAAGTGATGGAGAGATTATTGGAGCCAGGGAGGAGGTGCACGACCATATGGAAATGGAGTCCTGCTTGCTCCTGGGACTCTCTTCATGTGAATCTACAACAATGATGTTAGCATATACAAATCCCATATGGACTCAGGGAGACAAAATCCCAATATAGAGTTGGGGAAATGGACAGCAGGACCCAGTCTTAGCTGGGAATATTGGCAGCTGATTACTGTTGGGTGAGGAAGAGTTAATCTTCCTAAAACCAGGGACTCTAGACAGACTGACTAGACCTCAGTGGATCAACTTGCACTGGGGGACATCCGGGGACACTGACTTAACACTGCAGGCCTTAACACAAATGATGGAGTGTATGGATTCCACTGGAGGTGCTATGGGAGGATGCCAGCGGGGACAGAGGTATAAAGATGATTAATATTGATTGAGATGTTCTGTGTGAAATACACAAACGTTCAATAAAAACAAATTTTAAAAAAGAATAATGAATTAATGTTAATAGCATTATTTCACTAATTATTCATCTTTTCATGTATATATGTATATAATATCTTGTATATAATATCTTTCTATGTATATATGTATACATATAATGGGTATTAAGTTATGAAATTTCTAGAGACCTTTAAATTTTTCATTGTCACTACAAAAAACATAATTTGAGTCTATTTCAGAAACAACATACTTGTTTTCATGCATCAAGACATATCAGTTAATGTCTCTTTCTAAGCCCTGTGCACCCAAATTCAAGCAAAGGCCAAAGGATAAGGTCGTTTTTTGTTGTTTTGTTTTGGTTTTTTTCAATTGAAAAAACCTGGGTGCTTTGGTTTCTCACTGTCTACAGGAATTATGATGTCTAATTTTTCTGGAGTGCTGGCATTGCCCTCTAGAGGGACAACTGTCATTTGTCATTGTCAATGATCAATGATTATAACAATCTAAATCTATTAGACAATCACTATGTATCCGAGTGTTGGCTGAGCTCGTACATGAGTTGCTGGTTGTAAGAACTTAGTGAGTTTCTTTTCAAGGATGTTTGTTGTCCTCACTTTACAGTAGGTAATCAAGCTTACTGGTGGAGGTCATTGTCATAATTTAATACAGAGTAAGGGATATCAGAACTATAATGCCCTATTCTAAAATCATTATGACTGTCTTACTGACTAAGAAAATATCCCCAAATTGAGACAGTCTTTGGGATCCAGAATGGGCTTCACTTGGCTCCTTTAATATCACACATGAAGCTTACATAGGAAGATTTATTTTGTATATTTACCAGGAAAGGAGCTACAAATTATGAGAACTAACCTTCTTGGATGTTTAACAGTCATACTTTGAGGCCTATACTAATCTGGTCAGAGGGGCCTAAAGGAGAGTGTTTGCTCCTTGCCCTTCAAGTTGGCTAAGTTCCAGGGGACTATGGAGCATACCTCAAAATGTCCTGTAACTGTGGCAAGTCACCTGTCCTCTTGTTCAGAGAGGCCATGGAGACCCCACCAGATGGACATGAACCAATGCCCAGTCTACAAAAAGGAGGGTCAACTCAGAGGAAACTTTTCTTCCATGCTTCTAAGAGAAGCCAGCCATTGTTGAGCAGGACCTTTGACTTTTCTTCACATAGAACTGGTAAAAGAAAGGAGCCAGGAGCTCCTCCCAAGCCCATGTGACCCCTAAGAAGCAGATCATCAAACAACCTTAAGAGTAAAAATAAATTGGTTTATATGGGCCAACTCTATGGTCTTAAACACCAAAAAGGAAAGTATAACCAAAGATTAAAGTATATCAGTGTATATCAGTATATTTCTTTAAGAGTCCATATCAGTATATATCAGTATATTAGTATATTTCTTTAAGAGTCCGTATTATATAACTAAAGGCTATGTAACAAGAAACAATGCCAGACAGGAGATATCTTCCTTTGAGTTGTTGAGGGAGAACATATGTTGTTTGTTTTTCTGAGTCTGTGTTACTTCACTTAGTATAACAGTTTCTAGTTTCATCCATTTACCTGAACATTTCATGATTTCATCTTTCTTTACTGCTGAGTAGAGCTCCATTGTATAAATGTACCACATTTTCATTATCCATTCATCACTTGAGGGACACTTATGTTGCTTCAATCTCTTAGCTACTGTGAAAAGAGCAGCAAAAACATGGTTGTACAAGTGTCTGCGCAATAGGATGAGTTCTTTGGGTATATGCCAAGGAGTGGTATAACTGATCAAATGGTTGGTTCATTTTTAGTTTTGAAGCATTCTCCATACTGCTTTCCACAGGGATTGAACACGTTTGAAATGCCACCAGCAGTGGATGAGTGCTTCCCTTTCCCCACATCCTCTCCAACATTTCATATCATTTGTCCTCTTGAATATAGTCAGTCTGACTGGGGTAAGATGAAATCTCAAAGTGGTTTTAATTTGTATTTCCCTAACTACTAATGATGCTGAACACCCTTTAAGGTGCTTCTTAGCCATCATTATTTCTTCTTTTGAGAACTCTCTGTACAACTCCTTAGCCCTTCTTTTAATTGGGTTACTTCCTTTCTTGATTCTTTGCTTTTTCAGTTCTTTATATATTCTGGATGTTAAACCTCTGTCAGACACAGGGCTGGTGAATATTTTCTCCCACTCTGAGGGTTTTCTCTTCACTTCCTCGGTTGCTTCTTTTAATGTGCGGAAGCTTTTTGGTTTAATGAGGTCTCATTTGTTGAATCTTGACCTTATTTCCTGAGCAACTGATGTCTGGTTTAGAAATCCTTTCCTACACCTATGTCTTGTAGGTTATTGCTAATATTTTCTTCTAACAGTTTCAGAGTTTCAGGCTTCACATTGAGGTCTTTGATATATTTGGAGTTGCCTTTTGTGCAAAGTGAAAGATAGGGGTTTAGTTTCATTCTTCTACAGGGGGAAATCCAGCTTTGCCAGCACCATTTTCTGAACATGGTATCTTCCCTCCAGTGAATGTTCTTGGCCCCTTTGTCAAATATCAGGTGGCTGAAATTGCATGTATTCAGATCTGGGTCTTCATTTTTGTTCCATTGATCTACCGGTCTATTTTTATACCAGTACCATGTTGTTTTTATGACTATCGCTCTGTAATATAGTTTAAAATCTGGTATACTAATTCCCCTAGCATTGATATCAGTGCTCAGGGTTGCTTTGGCTGTCCAAGGTGATTTGTGCTTCCATGTGAATCTTAGTATGCTTTGTTTCCCCAATTCTGTGAAGAATGTCATGGGGATTTTGATTGGCATTGCATTGAATTTAGAAAATGGCTTTTGATGGGATGGTTATTTTCACAATATTAATTCTTCCAATCCATGAGCATTGATAGGTCCTTCACTCTTATGGTGTCTTCCTGAATCTCTTTAATGTCTTTGGTCAGGTTTATGCTGAGATTTTTTTTTTTTGAGGCTATTGTGAAAGGGAGTGTTTCCATGTACCCTTTCTCTGATTGCTTGTTATTGGTATATAGAAGAGATACAGACTTTTGTAGATTAATTTTGTAAACTGTCACTTTACTGAAAGTGTTAATAATTTCTAGAAGTTTTCTGGTGGAATTTTTGGTGCCTCTTAGATATCATATCATCTGCAAAAGGGATATTTTTATTGCTTCTTTTCTAATTATTACTCCTTTAATTTCCTTCTCTTGTTTTATTGCTCTTGCAAGAGTTTCAAGCACTATGTTAAAAAGGAGTAGACATAGTAGACAGCCTTGTCTGGTTCCTGATTTTAATGAGAATGCTTCCAGTTTTTCTCCATTTAGAATGATGTTGGCTGTGGGTTTGTTGCATATTTCTTTAATGTGTTGAGGCATTTCCCCTCGAGTACAATTGTCCCTAAGACTTTGAACATAAATGTATGTTGAATTTTGTCCAAAGCCTTTTCTGCCTTTATTGAGATGACCATGTGGTTCTTGTCTTTGAGTCCATTTATATGGTTTATGATGTTTATTGACTTACGTATATTGAACCATCCCTGCATCTCTGGAATAAAGCCAACTTGATCATGGTGGATGATCTTTTTGATGTGTGTCTGTATGCGGTTTGCAAGTATTTTGTTGAGAATTTTTGTATCTATGTTCATTAAGGATTTGGTTCTATAGTTTTGTTTTTTGTTTTGGTATTAGAGTGATGCTGGCTTCATAGAAGGAATTTGGGAGTTGTCCCTACATTTCTATTTTTTTAAATAAATTAAGTAGTTTGGATATAGATCTTCTTTAAATGTCTGATAGAATTCTGCTGTAAATCCATATGGTCCTGGTCCTTTTTTAGTCAGGAAGTTTTGAGTTTCAATTTCCTTTTGTGTTATGGGTCTGTTTAAGCTGTTGATCTCTTGGTTTAGTTTGGTGATTCCCATACTTTTAGATATCTGTCCATTTCAATTAGGTTTTCAAATTTAGTAGAATATAGGTTTTTAAAGTATTCCCTTATAACTGTATATTCCCTTATAAAGTATTCCCTTATAATGTTGTTGATCTTTTTGGTGTCATAATGTTTCCCCTTTCATCTCTGATTTTGTTAATTTGGAGGTGCTTTTTCTTTCTTTTGGTTAATTGGGCTAGCGGTCTGTCAATCTTGTTTATCTTTTCAAAGAACCAGCTCTTGGTATTGTTGATTCTTTGTATTGCTTTCTTGATTCCTATTTTGTTAATTTCTGCTCTAATTTTTTTTATTTCCTCTTGTCTGCTGGGTTTGGGTTTCATTCATTGTTGCTTTCAAGTATCTTCAGTTGCAATGTTAAGTCAGTTATTTGTGTTCTTTCCAATTTTTTAATGTAGGCACTTAGAGCTATAAATTTCCCTCTAAGGACTGCTTTCAACGTGTCCCAGAGTTTTGTTGTGTTGTATGGTTCTTTTCATTTAGTTCCAGGAATACTTTTATTTATTTCTTGATTTCTCTTTTGACCCATTCATCATTCAGGAATGTGTTGTTTAATCTCCATGTGCTCATGTAGTTACTAGGGTTTCTTCTGGTGTTGATTTTACACTTTGTTACACTGTGGTCAGATAGAATGTATATAATTATTTCAATCTTTTTGTATTTCTTGAGGCTTGTTTCGTGTACCAGTATGTGGTTGATTTTGGAGAAAGTACCATGGGTTGCTGAATAGAAAGTATATTCTTTGGTGCTTGGGTGGACTATTCCATAGATGTCTGTTAGGTCCATTTGATGTATGGTATTAATTCAGATGTCTCTCTGTTAATTCTCTGTCCTGTTGATGTATCTAAAGGATACAATGGGGTATTGAAGTCCCGTACTATTAATGAGTTGGCATTAATATGGGTCTTAAATCTTGTAGTACTGTTTTTATGAAATTGGGTGTGCCAGAGTTTGCTGAATATTTGTTCATAATTATAATATCTTCTTGGTTAATTGTTCCTTTGATCAGAATGAAGTGGCCTTCTTTATCTCATCTCATTAGTTTTAGTTTGAAGTCAATTTTGTCAGATATTAGATTTGCAACCCCTGCTTTTGTCTTAGTACCATTTGCTTGGAATTTTTTTCCATTCTTTCACCTTAAGGTAGTACATGTCCTTGAAAGTGAGATGGGTTTCTTGCAGACAACCAAAAGATGGGTTTTGTTTCTTAATCCATTCAACTAGTCTGTGTCTTTTGACTGGGGAGTTCAGTCTATTGATATTTAAAGTTATTTAGGAAAGATGTGTATTGATTCCTGTCATTTTGATTTGTGTTTGCATTCTTGGTGTAACTGCATTTGCACAGTTATACCTTCATTAAGTTTCTTTCTGTTACGCCTTGGGTATAGTCATTCTTTTCTTCAGCACTTTGTATTGCTTCAAGAACTCTCTAAAGGGCTGGTTTTGTGGCCATGAATTCTTTCAGCCTATCTATGTCACGGAATATTTTCCTTTCCCCATCTAGTGTAATAGACATTTTGGATGGGTAAAGTAATCTGGGTTGGCATCTGGGGTCATTTAGAACTGGGACTACTTTGGTCCAGGATCCTCAGTCTTTCATAGTTTGCACTGAAATGTCAGCTGTAATTCTGAGGGTGGTTTCCTTTATATGTGACTTGTTTTTCTTTTGCAGCTTTCAATATTCTCCCTTAGTTCTGTGCATTTAATATTTTTACTATGATGTGCTATGAAGAGGTTCTTTTCTGGTCCTATCTATTTGTTGTACTATGTGAGTCTCTATTTGTATGGGCATGTCTTTCTTTAATTTTGGGAAATTCTCTTCACAGTCCTGTTGAAGATCTAGTCTATACCATCATCCTGAGATTCTTCTCCTTCCTCTATGCCTATGATTCCTTATTTTGGTCTTTTTATGGTGTCACACAATTCCTGCGTATTCTATTCTTGTGTTTTCTTAAATTTTTCAAAATCTTTGCTCTAGTGGTCTACTTTTCCACTTTATCTTCCAGTCTTGATATTCTGTTTTTCATTTCATTCATCCTATTGGTGAGGCTTTCTCTTGTTTTTAATTGTCTTATTGAGTGTTTCACTTCTTTCTTCACTTCAGGCTGAGCATTCTTCAATATTTCTGTTTTCTGAATTCATTCAGAAGTTTGTCCCTATCTTCTTTCAGTCCTTTAATTTCTTCGTTGATGTGTTCTTTAAATTCATTGAATTTCTTTTATTCTGTTTATACATGTTCTTTTGAATTCCATGTCCTGTCTTATCTCTAGAGGGTTCTCATTGCACTCCTCTACAGAAATGTAGGTACTTGGTGGGGACATATTACTTGGGTTTTTCATATTATTAGTTTTTCACTGTGGCTTTGATATGTGGATTTCTTTTGCAGTTTCTGATTCTTCTGTGAGACTCAAGCCTCCCTTTGTTGAGTTTAGGACTATTTCTGTTTGTAAACTTTATGTGCCTTTGTGATTTAGTTATTGGGCATGAAAAGCTGGTTGGTCTAGGCTTCAGGTTCTCTCTTTTGATTTTGTATTGGAGGGGCCAGATGGCTTTAGTCCTGTTGCTCAGGAGTTCTGGCAGTGGCCCAAGTCGAATGAGGATCAGATGCTTTCAGGCTTTCTCCTAAGGTCTGAATCCCTCTAGTAAGCAGGCATAGTACAATTTGGCAGGCTTTCCTAGGTAGAGGTAGGATTCAGAATTCTCATGCAGTCAGTGAAGGAGGCTAATCTCAGGAATCCAGAGCAAGCAGGGAAGGAGGCTTGTCTCCAGAGTCCAAGTCAGGGGTGGGACAGAAAGGGGTAAAGACTGGTCTCAGGTATGCAAAGGCGAGGTGTGGGCTTTGAGAGCTCCAGGGGACTAGACTGAGAAATTGGGCTAGTCTGGATGCAAAGGCTCAGGAAGTAGTGGGGAATCTGTGCCAAGATGGTAGTCCAGAGGTCTTTGGTTCCAAGAAAAGAAATGGGCCAGTGCCCATGCTAGGACGAGAGATGGGGTGGGGGAGCTGGGAGGGTGAATGAGGTTGTGGGAGTCAAGGCATGGTGGGTGGGGTCAAACTTACCCAGGAAAGATGCTGGCCTCAGGAAGTTGGCAGTGGGACAATGAGGGATGAAGACTGGTCTCAGGTATACAAAGGTGAGGTAGGGGAGGGAACAGGCTCTCAGTGCACCAGGGGATTAGACTGAGGAATTGGGATTGTCTGGGTGCAAAGGCTTAAAGAAGCAGTGGGGAATCTGGGCCATGAGTGTAGTCCAGAGGTCTGGGGTGCCAAGAGAAGAAATATGCCAGTGTCCATGCTAGGAGGAGAGACAGGGTGGGGGACTGGTCTTGATTTTTTTACTGAACTTTTTAAATTCCATACAACATTTCCCGCTCACAGCCAGACCCCCTCCTCCATCGATGCCTTGCCCCAGCCCCCCAAACTGAACCCTATGCCTCTGTCACACGTGCTGAGTCCTATTCATTCAGGTGTTTGTACCCAAATGTCCTTCAGTGTAAATGTGTCCACTGGAGTCTAGTCAGCCCATCCAGTGGTCATATGTAAGTCATACTCTCCATCACCCAGCAACACTCAGTCTCAAGTAGTTCTCTAGTGCTGGCCCACCACCTGTTTCTCCCCTCCCTTTTGGGCCCTTGTTTAATTGAGCTGATATGGGTCCCATGCTTGATTTCACAGACTCATATGAGCAAGCCTCCAGTGGCCTGGATGCCTACACATCCCTGTGTTCATGAACCAGCCCTGTATCTTACAATCTTTCCATGTCCTCTTCCCCAATGGCCCCTGAGCCGTGGGTGGGGAAGATTCCATATAGGAGTCCCATCCTACATTCATTCTACAGTCTCTTATTCTCCAAAACTTGGCCAGTTGTGGTCTTTTTTTATGCATCACACTCACATGGAAGCCTCAATGGTGAGAGTTGAGGGGTCCATTAGCCTAGCCCTTATTTCACTATGTTCCATGAGCTTTAGTTGTAGAGATTCAAGTACAGATGTGTCACCTAGTACTGGGCTTCTTCCAGGACTATGTTCTCTGTGCCTGACCAGATGTGCAACTCTGCAGTAGCCTCCATCTGTTACAAAAAGAAACCCTCTTTGATGAGTGCTGTATGGTGTGCTTGTCACTCTAAGGGAGGTCTCTTCTATGTCGCACTTTCATTCCCTGCCAACCAGCTTCTAAGTATACATATGCATTAATATTCAGACACTCTATGTGCATTTCTCATAGGGTTTATAGCGAATCACTTTTCCCTCTAGGTTTCTTAGACCAAAAAAACCAGCAGGGCAACCACCAAATCTAGCAGCTGCATATCTGACTTCTGGGACTTTTCTTCCAAAGGCCTTAGATGGCTCAGCCCTCTTCAGCTTTGCTGCATGCAGTATACATCTCTCTCTTGGGCTAGTACCACTCCCTGCATGCAGCTGTCCTTTGTGGCTGTCTCAGGGCTCCGGCATCCCAATGTCTTCTTGTAGACTCCACTGCCAACCAGGCTTCATCTTCACAAAATGCCCTGCCAGGGCCTTTTTTATACAGAGTCATCTCTGCTGCATGCTGCCTGGTCTCACTCAGCAGCTGTCTGAAAGTGAAGTGGAAGAACTGATGACCCCTTCACTGTTTCATCTTTCACACCTTTAAAACCAGCATCATGTGAACAATATTACCAAGTTTGGCTACCTGCCTGGCATGGGCTCTGTTCCACTTCATCCATGTTTCCAGCAACCTTTCTATGCCATGGTTTTCTAGGAGTAGAAAACCTCTTCCTTTGAGGACTTTCCTTTCACAAGTTGGGGGCTTAGCTGAATGTGGTCCTGCCCTTAAGGTACTCTTTCCATTGTTTAAGTGCAACTCTCTAGGCCCCTGCTTAATCACTCTTTATCAAAGAGACTCTCTTCTACACATGCTTTGGCTCTATTATTAATCTTCCTAGTTCTTTCTATTAATCCAAACCATACATTTTGCATTCCTTTCTACCCCACTTGTTCTTTTTCACTGCAGACCTGCACAATATTTACAATTAATAGTCATGTCACCATTTCTACCATAGGCTGTGTTGAAATTTCCTCTGCCAAAAAAATCAGTCCATTGCTTTTCAACTTAGCCTCAGGCAAGCTCTTTGACTGTGGGCAGACTGCCACCAGATGCGATCCCAAAATACCCTGGTTGACTCTTGAATCCTTTTTTCCCTCTGGAACTACTTTGTTTTCAGCATTACTTTCTTCCAGGCTCCTACTAGAATGACCCAATGGGCCAGGCATGATGGTGCACACCTTTAATCCCAGCACTTGGGAGGCAAAGGCAGGCAGATTTCTGTGAGTTTGAGGCCAGCCTGGTCTACACAGTGAGTCCTAGGCCAGCTGGGACCACAGGGAGACCGTGTCTCAAAAAGACCAAAAAAAAAAAAAAAAAAAAAAAAAAAAAAAAAAAAAAAAAAAAAGCCATTAAGCTCTACTTACAGCATTCTACTGCTTTTTTAGTCCAGACTTCCAAAATCTATCATTTTTGTCACAGTAATACCCAACCATACTAGTGCCAACTTCTGTGTTACTTTTCTGTTTCTGATATAAAACACTGTGACCTAGGGAAATTATAAAAGGAAGAGATTATTTGAGCTTACAGTTCCAGAGGAATCAGAGTCCATCATGGAAGGGAGGCATGGTGGCAGAGGTGGCCAGAGAAGAAAGGGGAGCATTCACATCTTCAAGGAGGCACAGGGAGCAGAGAGCAAGGGGATCCAGCAAGGCTTAAGATTCTCAAGGCCTCCCTTAGTGACATGCTTCCTCCAGCATGACTGAACCTTCTAAGACTTCCCAAAACAGCACTAACAACTGGAGACAAAATGTCCTAATACTTGAAGCCTATGGGGGACATTCAAACTAACACAACTTGTTTTTCCAGTATACCCACTCTTCAACATATTAATTTAATTTAAACCACAAGTAATAAGCATGCTATCTTTAGATTTAAGAATCTTTTTAGATTCTTTTATTTTTAATATTTTATTTATTATTTTTATTTTACATGTATGAGTGTTATTCCTGCATGTAGGTAAGTGCACCCATGCCATGCAATGCCCACGGAGGTCAGAAGAGGCTGTCAGATCCCCTGGGACTGGAGTTACAGACAGTTGTTAGCTTCCATGTGTGTGCTGGGATTCGAACTCGGGTCCTCTGCAAGAACAACCAGTGTTCTTAACCCCTGAGCCATCTCTCCAGCCAGATTCTTTTAATAAATGGTCTGTTTAGTTCAATTACACACACATATGTGTATATACATACACATACACATATATAAATATTTTGTTTACATATATGTATTGTACCATATACTTACTTGTCTTCTGCCAACAGAAGCCATAAGAGGACTTAGTATGTTCTGGAACTGGAGTTACAGATGGTTGTAAGCCACCATGTGTGTGCCAGGAACTGAACCCAAGTCCTCTGTAAGAGCATTAGTACTCATAAGTGCTTATTCATCCCTCCCGCTCCCTAATTAGATTCTTTATGTTGTCTAGATTCTGACAAGAATGCCATAGATCACATCATATAATTAAGAATAGAGAACTATTGGGAAGGAAGGGTATCAGCAAGAGGAAGGTATGAGCACCAGGGAGGATAATGTTCAGGATGTGAACAGTAGCAAAGTACAATAGTCAGCATGTATGAATAGATCATAATGAAGCCAATAATTTTGTTTGCTAAAGAAGGGTTGATTTTCATAATTTTATGTTTATTATTTCTATTTCTTATTTGTCTGCATATATTTCCTGCATGTATATAAGTGTACCTGTTTCATGTAATGCCTGTGGATGTCAGAAGAGGGTTTTGGATCTCCTGAGACTGGAGTAATAGACAGATGTTAGTCACCATATGGGTGCTGGGATTCAAACCAGGTATTCTATAAGAACAGCCAGTGCTGTTAACCACTGAGCCATCTCTCCATCCCCACAAAGAGTTGGTTTAAATGCCTTTACTTATAATTTTTAAATACACAATACACTATACATTATTAACTACAATCAGTCTAATTTCATGATATTAATTCTAACTGGAGTGAGTTGATATGTGTAATTTCACTTTTGATTTGTATACTCTGATGTCAAGTTTTTTTCTTGTTTTTAAAACTGTTTTAAAAAAAGGGGTTTTTCTTTCCCATATTTAAAACTAGTTATTGAGGACAGAAGAGATGGGTCCCCTGTTAGGTACACTGCCTGCTCTTGCAGAGGACCTAGGTTCAATTCCCAGCACCTACATGGTGGCTAACAACCATCCATAACTCCAGTTCTGTGGACATCACATGACACAAGTGCACTTACACACACGCAGGCAATGCACACACACACACACACACACACACACACACACACCTAAAATAAAAATAATGAAATATATTTTTTAATTGGTTATTGGAAGATTGTTGCTTGAGTTACTTATAAACTAACATGACCCACTTGTCAGATGTTTAATGTGTCAATGTATGCTCCCATTTCATAGGCTGCCTCTTTTTTGACTCTCCTTTTATTTCTATGCAACACCATTTTAGTTTGCTCTAATACAACTTTTCTGATTTGGATAGTTTTGCCCATGATTCTGAGGAGTTATCTATAATGTCCTCCAAGACAAATGTCCTGAAGTATTTCTTTTATGTCTTCTAATGATGTCATAGTTTAGAAATATACATTGGAATATTTAAAGGATTTAGAGCTCATTTTGCACACACTGTGCATATAATTTCATTCTTCAGTCTATGGAATTCGGGATAGATGAGAAGTGCTTTTATAAGATATCCACTGAATGTTATTGGAAACTGTCAGAAAGAAGGTGACTGTAGAACTGGACATGTAGCTACAGGATAGAAGGTTTACTTAGCATGTATGAGGCCCTGGGTTCAATCTCCAGCACTGAAAAAGAATAATCTGTATGTAAATGTATGAATTTAATCCAGGGCTCTCTATCCTGCTCAATTGTTCTATGTGTTGGTTTTTATTTCAGTTGCTTTGGTTACTATAGCTTTGTAGCATGTTTGAAGTCAAGTATTGTAATATCTGTAGCCTTCTTCCTCTTATTATTTATGCTGTTTAATATTTATTTAGATTTTGTGATTTTTATATGAATTTTAAAAGGCTTTCCTATTTTGTGAAAAATGTCATTGGTATTAGGATAGCAGTGCTGTTGAATATTTGAGTTGCTTGGATTATATTAACATTTTAGGAAAATCTTCCCAATATCCATGAACACAAGGTTATCTTTTTATCTGTGCTGTTTTTAGTTTCTTAACCAGTGTTTCGGAGCTTTCAGAAAGAAACCTGAAATTTCAATGGTTAATTTTTCCTAGGATTTTTATTTTGTTTTTGAGTCAGAATGTCAGTATATACCCAGTGCTGGCCTTGAACTCAGGATCCTCCTATCTCAACAAGCCCAGAGACTGCAAGCATGTACTACCATGCCTGGTGCTTCATGGGTATTTAACTTTGGGTGAGATGGTTGTTGTTAGGAGATTTTTCTCTTGACTTTTTCATAGACCTACTATTACTTCATGGAGCACTATTGGTTTTTATATTAATTTTTTAGTCTGTTACAATAATGAATTCATTTTTTTTTAATCTGGAGGTTTCTGTGGCATTTTTAAAATTTTCTACATGTAAAGCCAATTGCTCCAGAATTTCCAATACTATGTTTAGTAGAATCAGTGACTGTGGGCCGTTTTGCTTCATTTGTAGTCATTGTGATAACAGGCATGATTGTGTCATAAAAGGACTCTATTGTATTGAGGTAACTTCTGTACACAATATTTTAAAAATATCCTTAAATCATACTAAATTTTATTAAATATTCTTTCTGAAAATACTCAAGTATTCATATACTTCTATCATTCTTCAAATGCTGTGTATAGTTGTGCATGTATTCGACTATTCTCGCATCAGCAGGATGAATCCTATTTCATTATGGTGGATTATATTTTAATGTGCTATTACAGTTGTTTAATTTTGATTGCTAGCATATTTCCATCTATGTCATTTATGGATATTAGTCTAAACTCTTCTTGTTTGTCATGTGTTTGATGGTGTTAGAGTAATACTGATTTCTTAGAATAGGGTTTAAATGATACTTTCTTCCGATTTCTTTTTTAAAAATATTTATTGAATTTTTATGCATTTCATAGCTCTTAATCAAATTTAGACCTCCTCCCTCACCTCTCCCCTCCCCAGTCCTCCAACCAGACTTCATGCATTCTATGATATATGTTAAGTCCTATCTAGTCAAGACAGGACATACTTTGGACATCAGACTTAGAGCAATGGAGCTGGAACTGACCAGACAGCCTTCTCCTTTAAAAGTAGCTCTCATAGTTCTAGAGGATACTATGCAGGTTGCTAAGGGAGAAAGTCAACCAATGGTCCAACCCACTTCTAAAGGCTAATAATACACAACTTCTGGCACAGCAAACTACCTCTATTGCTGCAGTAGTGGCAACGTTATCTGGGGCATAATCAGCAGCTTTATAATTGGACTTAAAGTCCTCTGAATGGGAGTGAACTCATGGGTATTACTGTAATTATCGCCAAATATACATGGTTGAAAAGGTCATAGACCCTAGATAAAACTCTATCTCTGGCATGCCTCTAGACAAATGAAATTTCTTACTATATGCTAAATATGGATCCTTATATCTAGAGACAAGTGTACTGTATACTACTCATCAAGGAAACCTCTTTTTTCAAAAGATGGTGGCTATTACACATTTCCACCACTGGTCATACACAGAAAAATATATATATGAGAAATACCCAGCCCTAGGCAACATATCTACAGTGGAACCTCTTTGATTATTTTAATATTTAAAGAATGTTGGCATTGGTTTTTTAAAATAATTTGGAGAATTCATAAGTGACACAATCAGGCTTTGGGCATTACTTTCACACAATACATAACAGAGACAGAATTCAACCCAATTTTCATGATACCACAACCCAAGGATATGATCAGGGTAGGCCACAACATTTATGAACTTGTAATTTCCGTTCTTCCTGTCTTAAATTGGTGAATAACTAGGTGTCTTGATTTTCCCCCTTATGCAGAAGAAGTATGTCCATGTCTGTTAGAGTACCTGTGGTGCTCTTAGTGAAGATGCATGTGCATCTTTCTGTAAAATAAAATGCTTTCTATATTGTGTGCACATGTAATATATTGTTACTGAGTTATACTACTAGATAGCTGTGCCATCTTGAACACATCCATCAACATATCCAGCTCAAGGCTGTCATCTACAAACTGAGAGTTGGGAACTAAGAAGATGCCTAAGTGCTTTTCTGTTCACATAGTTCCAGTGTCAATAAAGTTAGATCCCTGATCTGTAACATGACCTCAGGGAAGCAGGGAATTACTTCATATGACAAAGGAGGCCTGGAATCAGCAGGGATGATCTCCATGACAACCATGACACCACAGAGCTAGTGTCTGAACAGTGTTCATGCTAATTGGCTTTTCTTCTTTCACCTCTGATCTCACTGGCACATTTAAGGTGATGTCCTATGTCCTTATCTTACATGCTGCTAATGGACAGCCAGATGCAGGGCCAAAAGCACCCAGTTAGAAGCACAGCAAGGCTGTCTTGAAAGATCCTTTGGAAAATATAGGCAATTTCTAACTTTGATAGTAGCTATATTTTTGTAAGATATGGTGAAGACAAGAGGTCTAGATATGGAAGAAGAAATCTGCTATCCCAATATCCTGTCAGTATCACAGAAAGACCTAGAATTTAACAAGGTTTGTGTAAATTAGTCTCTCTATTCTTCTCCTGTCACCTCTCTTCACTTCCACACCCTGAAGGTATGATTGCTTCTCTCAATTTCTTTCTGCTTACCCAAATGTCTGCCCTTCGAGAAAGCAATATTTCCATACTTTAAATTTCAAGAATTACACCGAATTGAAGGGTGGTTATTGACTTCATAAGTACATACATTGAAACCTGTAACTTTCTGTGTTTTTACTTTTAACAATGATTAGAACCAAATGAGGTTCTCTATAAAGCCTAAAAGATTTTAAAAATCAGAAATTGAGATTTGGATGAGGATAATTATTTACTGAGATTTGGATTTCCTAATGTCAAAACATTTTTAACTATGTTTCCAAATTCCTCATTTCTTTTGTGCCCACCAGGATTCTATCTTTGAAGCAATAATAACTTCATTTATATCTGAAGTTCTCATTCAGGACTTTTAGTTATAAGAGAATTACTGACCCAATGATAATAGAGTACTCATGAACAATTCTTTTGGATCTTTTGCAATCATCAAATAAGTTTCCAGCATCAACTTTGGTGGCCAGGAGTCATGGAGACACTAGCTTTGGCAGTATAAATATCAGAGATGCTCAGTCTAAGCACACATAATGTTGATCTGTCTGTTTAAATTTCTGTTCCTCATATTTTTTACTCATTCATCATTATTTTTGCCTGTAACTTATACAAAGCACATCTCATTAAACTGACCCTGTTCTTCTTATATCAGATTTGATGATCTATACCTACCTGGTGAATTCTTCAACCAATATTTATATTTATATCAAATATCTTTTATTCTACAAATTGCCTTGGGAGATTGTGGACACATCAAAATATTAAAGACAGTGAGTATGTTTAATTTTTTTCTTTTTGTATAACTTAAAATGTTTTAAAAATTTGTCTAGAAAAGAAATGAAACAGAAAATAGTCCCCATTCTTCAGTTTCTTTTAGAAATGGTGGGTTATATATCTAATCATGGTTGCCTATATCAAAAGAATGAAATCAAATTAAATTTAGAGCAACTATGGAAGTTTTCATTGAGTCAACCAATTATAATTGAGTATATATGAATTTATATTTTCAAAGTGTTTCATTAACCTTAATGCAGCATAGGAAATCTGAGAAATAACATTGGTATTGTCTCTTCTAAGAATAAACAAAAAACACCCCAAGTTCATAAAACTAGAATGGAATTGAGCAAAAGTAATTGCCTTCATGTCACATCCAAAGCTGAGTGGAAGGATCATCTATTGCTATATTCAACATATACTTACAGAGGGATGCAAATGCTAGTAACATGATGTTTGGCAGTGTGTGATAAAGTATCTCCTGGAGTCCATCACTGTCAGTACTGACTGCAAGAAGATACTTGGTGGTGGTAAATAAAAGCAGCAGCAGAAATTGGTGATCCATATGGAAAGGCGTTTGCATAGACATGACTAGACATAATTATTTATTAGTGATAATATTGAAACTAGACTCAGTTCTTTTTTAATTTAATATTTTTATTCTTATTTTATGTGTATGAGTGTATTGCCTACATGTATGTGAGTGTACCCATGTCGTGCAATGCCACGGAGGTCAGAAGAGGGCTTCAGATTCCCCTGGAACCAGAGTTAAGGACAGTTCATAGCCGCCATGTGACTGCTGGAATCAAAATCAAACACAGGTCCTCTGCAAGAGCAGTCAGTGCTCTTAACTGCTGAGCCATATCTCCAGCCCCTAGGCTCAGAAGTTCTTTAAGCAGAAACTTTATCAAGAGCTCTTCAGTCTCTCATTGTTAATTCTGCTAATATAGCCTTTACAGAGAGAAGCAGAGATAGGAACAAAGATTGCTAGCATTTCCGCTGCTGTGGTAAATGCTTTATGCCATCAATCTCTTTAACAATGCTCTAGGATGGTAAATTTCATTATCTCCTACTTATACACGAGGTAAATGAGACAAAGATGTGATAATAATATAAAGATCATACAACCAGTAAGTGAATGTCAGAAGTAGTGAATATCAGATAAGTTCCCCTTTCTCTGTATGTGTCCATGTGTTCATCCACTGGACTCTTTCAGTCTATCTAGCATCACTCTCCTAAAGATCGACTCTCTCTCACCCAGCAGTGATCAGATGTCAATAGTTTCTAAGCTAAGGTTGAAGCCTCCTGTCCATTTCCCCAGTTCTATGCTAATTGAGTTTGCATGCATCTTTTGCCTGCTGTTACTATTGCTGTAAGTTCATATGTGCAATTTTCCAGGAGCCTGTAAGACTGTTTCCTTATGGTCATGTACTACCCATGGCTCTTACAATTTTTCTCCCCCTCTTCTGCAATGACCCCTGAACCCTGAATATGTGAGGTTTAAAACAGGAGTCTTATCCGGGGACACACACTCTGCAGTGTCTTATTCTCTACACTTTGACCAGTTATACTTTTGTTTGGGTTCTATGTTCCATCCCAAGATTATATCAATGGATAACTATTTATTCCTCTAATATTTTTCCTATAGTGAGAGCATTGATAAAAGTTTGTTCTTTCTCTAATAGTATAAAATTCTAACCTTGTCTTTTTAATTATCTTGCCAGTGCTTATACCTATTTATGAAATATCTATTTGTCTATGTTGTCTGCCTTCATAAGAATAATGAATTATCAGTGTTGGTAATATTCTTCCATTAATTATTAATATTTTTATAAATGTTCTTAGATATTATCCCTGGCTGATTCTTTCACCTCAAGGAAGGACAGTTTATGCTTGGGATACAAACACACACACACGCGCATGTATATATATACATATATATAGGGGGTATTAATTTATGAAATTGCTAGAGACCTCTATTTCATTATTACTAAAAAACGTGATTTAAGAATATTTCGGAAACAGCATATTTGTATTTACTACATCAAAGTCCATCAGTTAATGTTGTATCTTTCTAGACACTGTGAACTCAAAGTCAAGAAAAGTTCAAAAGATATTTTTTTTTCAGGTGATTTCAGTGTTCCTGGGTGCTTTGGTATCTCACTATCTACAGGAATTATGATGTCTAAAGTTTATGGAATACAGGCATTATTCTCCAGAGGGACAACTGTCATTTTTGGTTGTCAGCTGTTAGTAATTATAACAATATAAATCTAATGGACAATCACCTGAGTGCTGACTGAGCTTGTGCTTGAGTTGTTGGTTTTAAGAACTTAGCAACTTTCAATTCAAGGACTTCTGCTGTCTTCACTTTATAGTAATTGATCAAGCTTACAGTGTTGAAATCACTGGGGTAATTTAATATGGAATAAGGATGAGCAGAACTAAAATGCTAAAATACTGAAATTCTTAGGACTATCCTATTGGCTAAGAAGAAAACGCCCCCAAATTAAGACAATTTGGGGGTTCCACAGTTGACTGTACTTGCCTTCTTTAAGGGTCCTCATATGAAGCTTCCATAGCAATATTTATTTCATAATTTTACCAGGGAATATATGCTTGTGCTCCATCAAATACGTTAGAATTATAAATTATGATATGATGCTCTAGATCAATTTGGAGATGTGTTAAACTTAAAATGATTTATGGAAACTATTATAAATAGCACAAATCATTTTTTTCTCAAGGTTCAAAGAACAATTTTTATTTTTTGTCTTATGTATATGTGTGTATTACAGACATGTATGTAAGTGCACCCGTGTCATGCAATGCCCATGGAGGACAGAAGAAGGAGTTGGATCCCCTGGAACTGCAGTTAAGGACAGCTGTTAGTTGCCATGTGGGTGCTGGGGTTTAAACCCAGGTCTTCTACAAGAACAGACAATGTTCTTAACTGCTGAGCCAACTCTCCAACCCATCAAAGAAAGTTTTAAAATGAAGTTCAGTAGCAATCCAAGTAGTATATAAAGGTAGTAAATTATAAAGGTAGTAAAATTTATTTTGGAAAATGAGACATCTAATTTTGTTATTATAAATCAACTTTGTTATTATAATACAATGAATTAGCAGAAGCCTATTGAAGGAAATTTTGTATTTTCCACATGTTCCAGCTATACCCTACGCACAGCTTTGCTTTGTATGTATGTGTGTGCACATTCTAATGAGTGTATGTATGGATCTGTTTATGTATACTTATTTCTTTCTTCAGATGTGTGTTCAAGAATCACAACATTTCCATTGCAGTGCCTTTAAAAGCTACCATTTCAAATTTTGTATCTCTTGTTATGATGTGGATTTTATATCCTCACCAAGGTCCAGGGAAGGAAAAGAGGAATAAGATGAAAATAATGGTGCTGTAGTTTCATCTGGTCAGCAATGCATTCTTTTCTCTACTTTTTGATATAGGAACACTGAGGCAATGGTTGGAGGAGGAAATATTACCAAAATCACAGAATTCATCCTTCTGGGATTCTCAGATTTCCCCAGAATCAAAGCACTGCTCTTCATCATATTCCTGCTCATCTACATCACAGCTCTGACCTGGAATCTGTGCCTCATTCTTTTAATAAGGATGGATTCCCACCTCCACATCCCCATGTACTTCTTCCTCAGTAATCTGTCCTTTATAGATCTCTGCTTTATCTCCTCAACAGTCCCAAATGTACTTTTCCACTTATTCAAGGGAAAGAAAACTATCAGCTTTGTGGGCTGCTTAGCTCAGTACTTCTTTTGCTCTGCTCTGGGGCTGAGTGAATCATATCTCATGACCGTCATGGCCTACGACAGGTATGCTGCCATTTGTAAGCCACTGCTCTATTCATCCATCATGTCACCCACCCTCTGTGTTCAGATGGTGATGGGATCATATGTGGCAGGACTCACAGGTTCTTTATCTCAGTTGTGTGCCTTGCTGCAGCTCCACTTTTGTGGACCTAATATCATCAGGCACTTCTTCTGTGACATACCCCAGCTTCTACTTCTATCCTGCACTGACACTTTCTTTGTCCAAATCTTGATAATTATATTAGCAATGCTGTGTGGGCTAATGAATGCATTAGTTGTCATGATATCCTATGTTTATGTGGCCATGTCCATCATGAGGATAACATCCACTAAAGGCAGGTTCAAGGCATTCAACACCTGTGCTTCTCATCTGACAGCTGTTTCCCTCTTCTATACCTCTTGTTTGTTTGTTTATTTTAGTTCAAGTTCTGGTGATTCCTCCAGCTTTGATAGGTTTGCTTCCTTGTTTTACCTTGTGATAATTCCCATGTTGAACCCCTTGATTTATAGCCTGAGAAACAAGGAAATCAAAGATGCCATTAAGAGACTGCAGAAGAAGACATACCACTGTTAAGTTACAGTTGTGGAGGTTTTTGAGGTAGTAGTTCAAAAACCACAATAATGTGCACATGGGTAACATGTTACACAATTCATACAGAGTTTAAACAAAGTCTCAATTTGATGTGAACAATAATGACAATATGGAGCAATAACTGTCTCAATGCCGCAGAAAATGTCCAATGTTCTGATGATTTATCATTATTTCAGAGGAGACTTCAACCTTCACTATCCTACCTATATGTATTTGTGAATTAAGAATGGTTTACCTTTTTGCTTCCTTTTACTGCTACAACAAAATAATGCTCAATACAGAGGGAATTTATAACTTGAAAATGTAAAGAGCTGTACATTGACCCACCTCTCATTGCATCCAGATGAGTTTTCCTTCATGAAACAAAATAGATCTCATTGTCAAATTGTTTTACCTTTTTCAAAGATCTGTTTGAGTTTGGTTGATGAAGACTTTTTTGAAGTTATTGTAGAGTCACTGAAGAATAGAGATTTCTATGACTATTGCAATAAGAGGTACTAACAAGTGAGAGAAGCTTATGTACACTATTATTGCCTATGTTCAATATTTTGTATTCTAGATTTTTAGAGTGTATGAGATGAAATGATGGATAGAATAGAATATTACTGCCTTCATCCTTATATCTTTCAACATCCTCCAAGAGTTCATAGAGGAATAGATAGTAGTACCAACTGGGTTCTCCTTCCTAGTCAGCTAGTCCTAACTTAGAGAAAATGTAGACCTTGTGATTTTAGCACTTTGGTTAAAATAATGACCAAGATACATAATAATAGTAATTATTTGTGTATTGGTTACCACTGTTACCAAGGGAACTTACAAAATGAAGAGTTTATTTTAGATTACAGTTCCTGTGGAAATAGAGTCCATCATGGGGAGCATGGAAGGTAGAGGTGTGGTGGTAGGAAGTGACTGGAGCAGAAAGGGGAGCATTCACACCTTCAAGAAGGGACAGGAAGTGAAGAGCACCTGGGGGTCCTGCAAGTCTGAAGAACTCCCAAAACCCTCCCCCAGTGAAGTGTTTCCTCCAGCAAGGCCATACCTTCTAGGACCCCCTAAAACAGTGCCACAAAGTGGAGTAAAAAAATGTCCAAATATTTGGAGCCTGTGGGGAACATTCTCATTTAAACTAACACATTCCATACCCTGGGCCCAATAGGCCCATGACCATATAAAATGCAAAAGTGCATTTAGTCCAACCTTAAAATCTCCATAGTGTTTACCAGTCTCAATACTATTCAAAAGTTCAGATTGCAAAGTCTCTTCTGAGACTAAAGGTAATCTCTTGTGGTAATGTTAAAATGGACTTACTGACAATGAGTTTGTGGCTGAGAACCTTGAATTGTGGAACACCCTAGAGCTGAGATACAAAAAGAATGAGGAATGTAAAAGGAATCCACCCTCACCCCCTGTGCTTTATTGCAGGTTTAATTATCATGTACACCCCACTGAAATCTTTGTTTTCCAAACGGCTGCATTCTTGTGATCTTTTGTAATCACTTGCTTATGTGTAATCGCTTGTTGAACTGCTACATATGTCAGAAATTCCATGCTTAACGTCCACACATGAGTTAATTATAAATTTCCTTACAAACTTTAGCTCTGGGCTAGAGTCATTAAGGAATAATAATCTGAGTGTCACCCAGCTGACATAAATAAACTCTCTCCTTCACCTACCTTGACTGCCAGTCTCTTGACTCCCAGAAATTCCTGCACAAATAATGGAGGCCCCAGCGAGATTTTGCCAACTACACCTGTAGGTCATAGGGGCTGCTGCTCCTGGATCCTGCAGCCTGCCTGATGCCCCTGGGTCAGAGAAGTGCACACCCCTGAAGGGTTTCCATGGTCTTCTTCCAGAAGGCCAAAGAGGACTGTGCAGTCATGGACCAAAGATCTCACCAGGTGAAGTGAGATGGAGAACCAGAGTGGATGTCCATGTTATATAAAGTCCCCTGTGGTAGACAGGAGCTGCTGCACACTGAGTCCCTGAAGGAGCTGTATCAGAAACCTCAATGAGATTCCAAGGTAGCACTGACCTCTGACCAAGCAGGAAAAGGAGACTACAATTAAATTTTGAAGGCATTCTAAGGTGAAACTGGCCACATTTAAGTAAAACATGAAATTAACTGGGTAACTAGGGAATAACTGTTTTAAAGTCTAAATGATTATGTGTGAATGTGAGACTGAAAGTGCTGGTTCCAAGGTCATGCATCTTTGGAACCTGAGAGGGCCCCATCCTTCAGTTCCACTGAGGTTGTTTCACATAAATGGACACTCACCTCCTGTAATATGAGGTGATCAAGTACAGGGTTTATACATGTGGCCCTAAGTACTACCTCTTAAGTTGCTGTGAAGCAGCTGTCCAGGTGGGCACCTGAGCAAGGGAGATACTAGCACTCTCCACCCCTCCTGTGCACACATTACATATACCTTAGGCATATATAAAATTTCAAAAGGTATTCCTCCAAATTCAAGCATCAGACCCTTACTATTCTCCAGACAATGCTGGACAACTTTAAACTAGGCTATGGAGGAAATTATGGCATCAAGATGAAACCCTCAAAATTAGAACTTTCTGTGAAGTTGAGTGGCCTTCTTTCAATGTGGACTGGCCACCAAGAGGCACACTGGACATTACTACCATTAGAAGAATGAAAGAAGCCTGTGTGAACAACCCAGGACACCTGATCAGTTTCCCTATACAGAATTCTGGTAGGGCTTGGCACTCAGTCCTCCCAAATGGCTTTGGTATCATGTTCTTCAGAGATCTACAGTTCCTGCCATCCTAGCCACCCACAGTAGTAAACCTGAAGGGAAAATACCAAAGCCTCCCATTTACAAGGACCATGAACAGGGCTCTGAACCCCCACTCCCACTCCCATACCTACCACCTTTGACTCCATCAGCCAAATCAGAAAACCAACTGAGGCAGCTGAACTGGTACAACCAAAAGACCCTGGGGCTGATGAGGCTCCATGTTCTATTCTTTATTCACCCCTACACAGAACACCAACATCTAACAATGAACACGAGCCCCCACCAACATTGAATGCTCTACCTCCAATCAAAAATGATGACACTCTACTAACTTTGGCCACCTCAACATCAGGGGCAGCCCAGTATCTCTCTGCCTGCTCCATCAGGTTTCTGGGCCATCCATCCTCTGTAAAGATGGAACTGTCCTGGTTAGCCCCCCTAGTTTGATATATCAACCTTTTACTACTACTGACACAGGGACCCAGATACCATCCAGAAGATAGAAAAGAGGCAATAGACCAAATAGCAACCAAGGACCTGAGGAGTTGGCTGATCACCTCAGATGGTAAAGTCATAGTCTCAGAAGGAGATGCATCCATCTGATCTGGTGAGCTCATGAGGTGAGTCACCTTGAAAAACAACCAGACAAGACTTGCTACAGAGATATCTACTGGTCCCAAAGCTGGTAACACTAGCCCAACAAGGTGGATGAGCTTCCCTGTGATGTTCATGGGATAACCCCAAAAAGGGCCCCGAGCCTCATTGTTGCCCTAGAAATGGGATCCTGCCTGTTTGAACGTTTGAAAGTAGATTTCACAGACATCCAGTCCAGTAAAGGAACTGGTACTTACTAGTTATTGTTTGTGCCTTCCTCAAGCTGGGTGGGAGCCTTCCCCATTCACACTGAAAAGGCCCAAGAAGTATCTCGAGTCTTAGTCAGAGAAATCATCCTATGTTTTGGAGTCCTGATAAGCATTGAGTCAGACAAGTGGCCTGGTCTTTGTCAGCAAAATTGTTCACCAACTGTCTAAAGCAATGTGACTGACTTGAGCTTTACACACATGATATTACCCACAGTCCTCAGGCTAGGTTGAAAGGATGAACAGAACTCTAAAAACTGAAATAGCCAAGCACTGTCAGGAAACAAGTCTCTCCTGGCCAGAGATCTTGCTGTTTGTGCTGTTCAGGGTAAGATGCTCATCTTGCAAATGTAGATTTTACCCTTTTGAAATTCTGCTTGGGAATTCTCCTCTGCTCCTCTCAAGAGACTATGGAGACTGACTGTCAGGAGTATGGGCAAACTCGTCTCCAGCAGCTTTTGAAAGACTTAGTTAACACCATCAAGGAGATCACTGGGCAGCTGAATCTGCCTCTTCTTCTTGTAGTCTAGGACCCCTTACACTCCTAGGGCCCAGATGACTGGCTCTGGATCAAAATCCAAGTACAGGAAGTTTAGACTCAAGATGAAAAGGGCCATATCAAATCATACTGATCACCCCTTCATCTCTCAAATTGCAGGTATCAAGCTTTGAATAAATCACACCCACTACAAGGCTGCTATTTACTCAAGATAGGAGTGGACTGCAAGAGCTATGCCAGACCAGCCTCTGAAGTTGATGATATCAAAGCAACTTCAAGATAGAAAGATAACCTGGTGCCCACCCTTCCTCCTGATGTCCCCTCTGATCCTATGTATACCCAGCCAGAACAGGTTCTTGCCCACCAGCCAGACCATGTTCTGATCCAGGTTCCCAGCCAGTTTCCATGACCCTGTCAACTAAGTTGATCTTGAAAGTGACCCTGTCCCAAGAGAGTCCTGAGTCCTCCTTCAGTTGGTACTTTGGTTTGGGGGAGCACCTCTCCAGGATCATCCTGCTGACCTCATCTTGGTGTCAGTGACCACCTGCACCAGGATGTCAGATTGTGCTGTTTACACACGATCTCTTCATAAGATTGATGTATACAGATTCATTCCCAGGGGACAGGATAATGAATGTGGAGGCCCCTGTTGGTCCTACCTTAAGCACTGGTCATGTTTGATCTTTAATAAAGAAGGGGACTGACAGGGAGCTCTCATGTCAGGAAAGGGGATTAAAGCACTAATGTGTCATGAGGGAGGAACCCTAGGGGGCATAATAAGGAAATTGACTATAGAAAAGTTCTTTATGTGGGGGACCCAAAACTTTTGGATGGGCTGTTATAACACGGCTGTAAGGAACCCCCTGCAAACTTTGCAACTAGTGATTACAGTAGCCAACATGACAGTACCAGTCAACAGCATTAACACTCTAGACCCTTGGGCCCTGAAACTGAATGACTACCCTGAAGCAGCGGCCCATCTAACTTTGACCCTGATGTCCCTCTAATAAAGATTTCCAAATTCATAAATAGTAGCATGAGTTATTGGCCCAGGTCAAACACAGCTTGGGAAGTGACTGCTGGATATGCTTTTAATGGTAGGTCAAATGACCTATACTGGGGCAGGACTCACTAATTTAGCCATAGTCAATGGAACAATGAAAAGCCCCTGTCTAGTTGAGTACCCAGTTCAAAATCTAGGAGAATATTTGTGCATTGGGGAACAGGAAAATTGTACCTACCTGTCCACCAAGTCCCTAGCTCCTAAGGGAATTTGCTTCCCTTGCCAAGAAACACACATACCTGCTACCATGGCAAAGACTGCCTTCTGGTCTTCCTTGCTTCAGACATGGATAGTCTCCAAGGTGGAAAAATACAATACCAGTCCTATCATTATAGGCACAGGAGGACCTCATCCTACTCCCCATTCCAGAAGCAGCCCTAGCAGGCATGGAAACTACCAGGGCTATGGGAATTGGGCTTCAACAGCTACAACATAATCAACTATCCAAACAGGTCAAGAAAGACCTAAGTCAGAAAATTAAGTATTGCCACTCTATAGACAGAGACTCCCTAACAATGATGCTATGATGCTACTACAGGACTGCAGAGGTTTAGACTCGGTTACATCAGAAAAGGGAGGAATTTGTGTCTATTTAGAGGATGAATATTGTTTCTACGCAAATCAATCTGGCATACTTTGAATTCAAGGCAACTGCTAGAGAAAATAAAAGAAAGAGGAAAAGAAAATGAGTCTTATTGGAAAGGTACCTGGAATGCCTAGGGCTTCTGGTTGAACCCTGATAGTCATGGACTTCCTAGCCCTCTTATTCAGGCTTTGTTTGATAAACTTGTTTACCTTACCAGGTTTATATGAAACTGGATAGAGGTCCTTAAGTTCCAGGTGATTAATCAGGATGATCAAAGAATACCTCTAGCATAAGACATAAGGCCTTGATTATGTTGATGAAGAGGGGGGAATGTGGTGACAATGGAAGCTTACTGACAATGAGGTGGTTGCTATAAAACCTTGAACCATGGATGAGATAAGAAAAGAATGAAGAAAAGTGGGAATCTGTCCTTGACCCTTGCAGTATATTACAGGTTTACCTACCATGTAAACCCCATTGAAACCACATTGCTGCATTCTTGTGATCTTTTATAACCACTTGCTTATGTGTAACCACTCCATTACCTGCCCTGTATGTGCTTCTGAAACTCCCTGCTCACTTAACTTCTGCATATGAGTTGACTATGAATTTCCCTATAATCTTGACTTCCAGGCTGGCACCATTACAGAATAATATGGGTGTCACCTCCTTGGCATGAATAAACTTCTCCTTCACATGACTTGGTGGCCAGTCTCTTGATTCTCAGAAATTCCCACAACATCTTAATTGTAAGCCTCTGTAAATCAAAATACAAATCATATACTTCCAATATACAAAAGGACTGTGTTGGATAGGCATGTCCTCTGAATGAACATAAGGGGGAGGGTCTAAGGATAGACATGGAAGAAGCCAGGGAGGAGGCATGTGCTTTGTCATTTTGGGCTGATGGGCCAGCAGCCTCAGATCTGGAAAACTCAGCCAAGATGTAGGGGAAAAAGCCCATGGGTGTCCATGCCATTGAAAGTAACCCCTCCTGATCATCAACTCTGTTGGCAAGTCCAAATAAATCTCTTTATCCCCTAAACTGTAGTTTGGAAAACCATTGTGTTGGCTGGTAGGCAGGTTGTAAGGACAGTGTGACATCTGGGAGCCAAGAGTACACACAGTACGGGCCTCCCAGAAGTAAATTTGACTTTACAACTAGCATGTTATGGCTGTATATGCAGGATATGACAAACTACCAAATTGGATGAGTTTGGGAAGATCAATGATGATGTCTCTGATATGGAAAAAGACCAAGCAAAGATGTGGGAGGAGAGAGCATAGAGAGGGGAAATATTAACATGGTGGACTATCCTCATAAGCTTAAAGGGGGTAGCAACAGTCACATGGACTGTGCAATGGATAGTGAAATATGCAATTAAAAAGGCCACCTAAGCTGATGAGTTCAATGGAGGAAATCCGCTGGTGGCAGCCATCTTGTAAAAGGTATAAAATGGTGCAGCTGGCTGCTTAACTGAAAGGTATAGAAAAAAATTTTTCAATCCCTGGAAGCAGAACTGGCATCAAAAGTAAAAAAAAAGAAGTCTCTGAAGCTGCCTGGCTGCTTCTTTTCATAATAAAAGACTTACTGGAGGCAGAGACAATATCCCAAGGTGAGACTGAAAAGTCTCGGAAGGAATTACTGGCAAATTCAGTACTGGCCTCAGAACTTGCATGAGAGAGAAAGGGAACTGGGGCTTTTAACTTGCTTAAGGCTAGGGGACCAAAGAGGAAATAGCTCAGATTAGATCTGTAATACAAGGCTCATCCTAGAACTAGGAGACAAGGGACCCAAGGAAAAAGGGAGATAGTAATGACAAAGGGAACACACACTATTGACATGCTAAGCAAAATATGCCTGCTGGTGCAATAATGGCTCAACTAACATAAGTATAATCAACAAATTTGTAATTGGGTAAGGCCTGCTTCTAGGTGTGGCACACACATCTGGTGCTATAAATTAGGCCAAATTCCTATAGCAAGGGAGGTTATAGGCCCCACTGGGGAAGCTACTGCAAGTATTTTGTTAGATGAATATGATACACCTGTTAAGCTATCTTATAAGCATTTGTATGTACACCCACAGATTAGATTATAATGACCATCAATGTTTGTTTAGATGTTCCTGTTTCTTTCAATTTGTCTTTATAATAGGAGAAATACCACTGAGATGGATCAATAGCCACGTCTTGGGAACAAATGATGAGAAGGCCCACGAGTTCAATATCTCACCACAATAAAAGAAAGATCATTCTGCATTTGTCACCCCCTCCAAGGCTCAGGGTCTCTTGGGGAAGAGGTGGTGAAAAAAGATTGTAACAGCCATTGGAAGGGGTGGAGTGTTTTATAGGCGTGTCCTCTGAAAGGGCTAGCAACATTCAGATGTCTGAACTGTAAGAGACTCCATAGGAAGGGAGAGAGACAGTCATCGGTCCCACCCAATCAGTCATTTTCAATTACATGAGGGGCAGAGTCTAAGGCTAGACAAGGAGGAAGCCTGGGAGGAGGCATGTGTTTTGTTATCTTAAACCAGCAGCCAGGGGCTACAGATCTGGAAAGCTCAGCCAAGATGTAGGGGAAAAAAGCCCATGGGTGTTCATGCCATTATAAGTAACCCCTCCTCCTCATCATAGCTATTTGGACAAGACTGAATAAATGTCTGTATTCCCTAAACTGTAGTTTGGAAAACCATTTTGTTGGCCAGTTGGTGGGTTGTAAGGGCAGCATGGGGCCTGGGAGCCACAGAGCAGGCCTCCCAGAAGTAAATATGACTTTACAGACTGAATACAAAATCCCATTCCAAAAGAAGGAATGGGGGCATACTGAGGGAATATTGGACCAGAACAAGTTAGAAAACTAGGAGAGCAAACATCAAGTCCAGTAGCTGAACATCTGACTTCTGGGGCATTTCTTCTAAAGACCTTAGGTGACTCAGCCCCTCCAGATTTGCTGCATGCAATATACATCACTCTCTCTTGGGCTGGTACCACTCCCTATATGCATCTCTCCTTGGCAGATATCTCACAACTCTTATGTTGTAGGCGAACTTCCACCAAATGCTATGCCAAAATATCCCAGTTGCTGTTTAAGCCCATATTTCCCTCTGGAACTACTTTGCTCTCAGCACGACTTTCTTCCAGGCTCCTACTAGAATGGCCCATTAAGCTCTTCTTACAGTGTTCTAATGCCTTGTTAGTCCAGACTTCCAAAGTCTTCTACATTCCTCCAAAGACTCACATGGTCAGGTCCATCACAGCAATACCCAATGATCCTGGTGCCATTTTATGTATTAGTAACTTTTCTATTGTTGTGATAAAACACCACTACCAAGGGAACTTATAAAAGGAAGAGTTTATTTGAGCTTATAGTTCCAGAGGAATCAGAGGTCATCATGGCAGGGATCCATGGTGGCAAAAGGTGGCCAGAGCAGAAAGGGGAGCACTCACATCTTCAAGACGGCACAGGATGCAGAGATCCAGCAAGGCTTAAGAAGTCTCAAAGCCCATGCCCAGTTACTTCCTCCTATAAAGCAATACCTCCTAAGAATTTCCCAAACAGAGCTATTAACTGAGGACAAAATGTCCAAATACTTGGAGCTTATGGTGGGCATTCTCATTCTGACCAATATAACTTATATTAATTTAAACCAGAATTCATAAGCGTGTGTTATCTTTAGATCTTTTTACATTGTTTTAATAAATGACCTATTTTTTTCTATTACATATATATATATATAAATATGTGTGTGTGTTTTGTTTACATATATGTATTGCACCACGTGGTTGTCTGTTGCCCACAAAAGCCATAGAAGGACACAGGATGTCCTGGAACTGGAGTTACAGATGGTTGTGAGCCAACATGTGGGTGCCAGGAAATGAACCCAAGGCCTCTGTAAGAGCACCAAGCACTCATACCTACTGACTCATCCCTCCAGCTCCCTCATTAGATTCTTTATGTCATCTAGGGGATGCAATTCTGATAATACCACATATCACACCATTTAACTAAGACTATAAGTGAAGATATATTGAAGGTTTTGCCAACTGTTCCATGAGTTACATATGGCCAGAGTTGAGAGAAAAGGGAATAGTAGAACCTCTGAAAGAATGTGGTGGCTCACCCCATGCCATGAAAGTAATGCAGCAAGAATAATAGCTATGTGGTCACCTATGCAGGTATATTCTTAGAAGACAGGTGAAAATGGATAAGAAATCTCATTCTGAAGAATTACAGAGGCTTCAATAGGATCCAAACATTTATGGTGCTTGGAAAACTGAAATGATTAAGTTGTTTGGATTGTTTACATACCTAAACATGATCCATTTTCCAGATGTCTAACATACCAATGTCTTCTTGCATTCTCTAGGTTGTTTCTTTAATCTACTGACTATTTTTTTTTAATTTCTATACAACACCTTTTTAGTTTGCTCTAATACAACTTTTCTGATTTGGATAATTTTGCACATGATTCTGAGACCTTATCTATAACTTCCTCTGAGACAAATGTCCTGAAGTATTTCCTTTATGTCTTCTGATGAGGCCATAGTTTGGAGATATACATTTGAATATTTAATGAATTTTGAGCTCATTTTTGCACACACTGAGGATAAATTTCATCAGTCTATTGAATTCGGGATAACTGAGAATTGTTTATCTAAGATATCCACTGAATGTTCTTGGTAACTGCCAGAAAGAAGTTGACTGATAACTGGACATGCAGCTCCAGGACTAGAGGGTTTACCTACCATGTATGAGGACCTAGGCTCAATTTGCAGTCCTGAAAAAGACTAATTTTTATGTACATGTACGAATTTAATCCAGGACTCTCTATCCTGCTCAATTGCTCTGTGTTGCTTTTTATTCCATCACCATGCTGCTTTTGTTACTATAGCTTTGTAGCATGTTTGAAGTCAAGTATTGTAATATCTGTAGAGTTCTTCCTTTTATTATTAATATTGCTTAATATTGTTTTATGTTTTGTGATTTTTTTCTTTTAAAAGTTTTTTCTATTTTGTGAAAAATGTCATTGGTATTGGGATAGCAATGCTGTTGAATATTTGTATTGCTTGGATTGCATTAACTTTTTAGGAAAATTTTTCATAATATCCATTAATACAAGATCATCTTTCTATCTGTGCTCTTTCTCAGTTTCTCCACCAATGTTTTAGGGCTTTCAGGTAGAAACCTGAAATTTCCGTGGTTAATTTTTTTCTAGGGCTTTTTGTTTTGTTTTTAAGACAAGGCGTCAGTATATACCCAGTGCTGTCTTTGAACTCAGGATCCTCTTGTCTCAACCTCCCAAGAGACTGCAAACATGCAGAGACTACCATGCCTGGTGCTTCATGAGTATTTAACTTTTGGTGAGATGGTTGTTGTTAGGGGATTGCTCGCTTGACTTTTTCATAGACCTACTATTAGTTTATGGAACACTATTGGTTTTTAATCTTAATTTTTTTTATTCTGTTACAATAATGAATTCATTTTTTTTAATCTGAGAGTTTTCCATGGCAACTTTAACATTTTCTACATGTAAAGCCAATTGCTCCATATAGAATTTCCAATACTGTGTTTAGTAGAATTAGTGACTGTGGGCCTTTTTGCTTTATTCTAGTCATTGTGACAACAGGTGTGATTGTGTCATAAAAGGACTTTATTTTCCTGAAGTAAACTCACTACTTAATCTTTCTGAAAAATTACCTATAAGCAATACTAAACTTTATTAAATATTATTTCTGCAAGTACTCAAATGTTCATATACTTTAATCCTTCAGCAAATGTGGTATATAGTAGGTATACATGTATTCAACCATCCTTGCATCAGCAGGATGACTCCTATTTCATTGTGGTGGGTTATACGGTGGGTTATATTTTAAATGTGCTATTACATTTGTTTAATTTTTTGCTAGCATATTTGCATCCATGTTCATTATGGATATTTGTCTAAACTCTTCTCATTTGTCTTGTCTTCACTGTTGTAATACTGATTTCACATAATGGGTTTTAAACAATGCTTTCCTCTTTGATTTCATTTTAAAATATTTTATTGAGTTTTTATGCATTTTTATAATAGCTCTTAATCAAATTTAGACCTCCTCCCCGCATCTTTCCCCTCCCCATCGCTACAACTAGACCTCATGTGTGTTAAGTCTTATCTGGGCAAGAAAGGACATATTTTGGACATGGCTGTTGGAGCAATGGAGCTAGAACTGACTGGAAACTTGCTCTTTGAAGACTAGGCCTCATAGTTCAAGAGGATACTATGTAAGCTGCTAAGGGAGAGAGTCAACCAATGATCCAACCCAGCTCTAAAGCCTAATAAGCACAAAGTCTGGCACAACAAGCTACCTCTATTGGTGCACTAGTGGCACCATTATCTGGGGAGTAATCAGCAGCTCTATAATTGAAATTAAAGCCCTCTGAATGGGAGTGAACTCATGGGTGGTACTGGAATTATAGCCTAATATACATGATTGAAGAGGTCCTAAAGACCATATCTCTACACATATGGAATTTCTTACAATATACTAAATATGGATCCTAATATTTACAGACAAGTATACTATATACTACTCATGAAAGAAATAATTTTTTGCCATAAATGGAAGCTATTAGAGTTCCACAACTGGTCACACACAGAGAGTATACATCTGGGAGATGCCCGGCCCTAGGTGACATATCTACAGTGGAACCACTTTGATTTCTTGAATAGCTCAAGAATTTTGGCATTAATTTTTTAAATGATTTGTGGAATTCAGAAGTGACATAATCAGACTGTGGGCTTTACTTTGACCTTTATACAAGGTCATGCAACATGTGACAGAGACAGAATTCAACCCAACTTTTATGATAGTACAACCCAAGGTTGTCAGGGTTGTTCACATTTATGAACTTGTAACTTCCTTTCTTCCTGTATTAAATTAATGGATAACTCAGTGTCTTGATTTCCTCCCTTATGCAGAAGAAATATTTCTATGTCTATTAGAGTATCTGTGGTGCTTAGCTAAAATGCATGTAGATATCTCTGTAAAATAAAATGTGTTCTATACTGTGTGTGCATGTAATTATTGTTACTGAGTTATACTACCAGATAGCTGTGCAAATTCGGTCAAATCCATCGGCATCTCTGGCCTCACAGATGTCATCTAGAAAGTGAGAGTTGAGAAATAAATGCCTCCATCCTTTCCTGTGCAAAAAGTTCCAATGTCAGTAAAGTTAGAACCCAAGAAGTGGCATGACCTCAGGGAAGGAGGGAATTGATTCACATGGCAAAAAAGACCTGGAATCAGCAGGGACGATCTCCATGACAACTATGATACCACAGAGCAAGTATCTGCACAGTGTTCATGCTAATTGGCTTTTCTCCTTCACCTCTGAGCTCAATGGCACATTTAAGAGGATGCCCAGTGTCCTTAGCTTCCTTGCTGTGAATGGACAGCCAGATGCAGGGCCAAAAGCATCCACTTAGAAGCATAGTAAGGCCCTCCTGGAAGATACTTTGGACAATATAGGCAGTTTCAACCTTTAACAATAACTGTATTTTTGTAAGGTCTGGTGAAAATAAGAGGGCTAGATGTGGAAGGAGGAATCTGCTATCCAAATATCCCACCACTGTTATAGAAGAACCTACAGTTTAACAAGGTTTATGGAAATTAGCCTCTCTCATTCTCCTCCTGTCTCCTCTACCTACTTCCACACCCTGCAGCTATGGTGCCTTTCCTCAGTTTCTTTCTGCTTACTCAAATATCTGCCCTTCAGAGAAAATAATATCGCCATACTTTAAATTTCAAGAATTACTCTGTGGTGGAGGGTGGTTATTGAATTTGTAAGTACATACATTAAATCCTGTTACTTTCAGTTTTGCTACTTTTAACAATGACTAGACCCAATGAGATTCTCTATAAAGCCTGGACTATTTTAAAACTAAGAAATTTGGATTTGAACAAAAATATTATTTACTGAGTTTTGGATTTCATAATGTCAAAGCATGCTTATGTTTCCAAATTCCTTTTTTTCATTTTGGCCCACCAGGATTTTATCTTTGAAAGAGATATTTAGAGCCACAGTTTTGGTTTATTAGTTCTAGTTATAAGAGAATTATCACGTCTTAAAGATATGATAGAGAACTCATGCACAATTCCTCTAGATCTTTTGCAGTAATCAAAAAGCTCTCCAGTGTCACCTTTGGTGGACCAGTAGTCTTAGAGACATTGGCTTTGGCAGTACAAAAATATCAGAGATGCCCAGACCAGGCACAGATAATGTTGATCTGTTTAAATTTCTACCCCTCATATATTTTACTCATTCAGCAGCATTCTTGCCTGTTACTTAGTATACCAAACACATTTCATTAGACTGATCATGTTCTTCTTAGATCAGATTTGATTATGTATATCTATATGGTAAAATTGTCAACCAATAATTAAATCAAATATATTTTATTCTGCAAATTGCCTTGGGAGATTGTGGACATATCAAAACATTAAAGAGTGAGTATGTTCCTTTTTATATCCTGTAACTTAGAATACTTTAACAATTTATTTGGAAAAATGTTATAAATAAGAAAAATAATCCCCAGTTCTTCAGTTTTTCTAAAGATGGTGGTTTATACAGAATACATCTAACCATGACTGATTTTATCAAAGGAATGAAATGAAACAGTACTGGAATTTAGAGCAACTAGGGGAGTTTCACTTATTTTCATTGAGTCAACCAATTATAATTGTGTATATGCTAATTTATAATTTCAGAATGCTTTTCATTAAGCTTAATACAACTTAGATAAACTTAGAAATAATATGGGTAGCATCTGTTCTAAGAGTAAACAAAAACATTGCAAGTTCATAAAACTATAAAGAAATTGAGCAAATGTAAGAATCTTCATGTCACATCAAAAGCTAAGTGGAACGATCATCTATTACAGCACTCAACATATACTTATGGAGGGATGCAAATGCTAGCGACACGATGCTTGGCAGTGTTGGATTAGCATCTCTGGAGTCCATCACTGTCAGTGCTGACTGCTGGAAGGTACTTGGTGGTGGAAAATAAAAGCAGCAATAGAAATTGGCGAACCATCTGGGAGGGTGGTTGCACAGTAGAGATAAAAATAGATGTAAGTATTTCTTAGAGATATTAATTGAAACCAGACTCAGAAATTCTTTAAGAAAGGTTGCTGATTTCTTATGTGTATTTTTATTGAATTTTTGTGCATTTCATGCAAAACATCTTAGTCATCTTTTATCCCCCTCCCATACAGACCCTCCCACAGCCCACCCCACCAGATTTCATGCATTCTGTCATATGTGCTAAGGCCTATCAAGTCAGGGTATTGTACCCAGATGTCCCTCAGTGCAAGTTCATACACTTGGGTCTAATCACCCAACCTAGAATCTCTCTTTCAAAGAAGATCAACTATCTTGTACAAAAGAAGCTTCTTTGATTAAATTCTTTATGTAAAAACTGTATGAAGAGCTCTGTAGTCTCTCATTGTTTGCTCTGCTGATAAAACCTTTGCAGAGAGAAGCAATGATATGAGCAATGACTGCTGACATTTGTCCTGATTTGGCAAACCTTTTTTTTGTCATCAATCACTTGAACAACACTCTAAGGTGGTAAATTTCATTATATATTTATATAATGTGGTGGTAAATTTTATTATCTCTGTTTATACATGAGTCAACTGAGGTAAAGAGATGATAATAATATCACAAAAAAATCACTCAACTAGTAGGCAAATGTCAGAAAAAGAGAATATCAGATCTGTTTGTGTGTATGTGTGTCTTTCTCTCTCTATTAAGAACTTAGATATCTTAACATCTTCTATTAAAATATAGCTGTTGTAGAAAACTGAGAATATACAATTAAGCATAGAGATGAAAATAAAAATCACATTACCATTACTTTTCAAATCTTTAATGTGGTTAATGGAAATGGTTCACATGATGTTCATATGCATGTATGTTTGAAAATAAGCGGGTTTGAAGAGAGAGAGAGAGAGAGAGAGAGAGAGAGAGAGAGAGAGAGAGAGAACCAAGCATGAGAGTTTTTACACAAGAAAAAAAATCTACTCCAGATAAGTAGAATATTTTTTTGCACTTAGAAATGTTGTAGGTACCTACTTCTTGTGGACTTAGAACATATCTTGCTCATTAAAGTCATTACTGTTTTTGATATAACTATATTCAATAATATTTCAGTTATTTGTTGATTTTTCTGTTAATCTGTTTCATTTTTTCCCATGGCATTCCAGTTTTTTCTCAATGTAGTTTTCATTGAATTTTTGTGCTTTTCATACATCTTAATCATATTTAGACCACCCTTTCCAATTTACAACCCCCCCATAGCCCACTCATAGGACTTAGTGCATTCTGTCATATATGTTAAGGCTGATCGAAGCAAGTTTGTGTACCCAAATGTCCCTTGGTTTCAGTTCATTCACTAGAGTCTGTTCAGCCTCTCTAGAGACTCCTTTAAAGAAGATCAACTCTCCCTCAACCATCAATGATCAGCTGCCAAAAGTTCCTTGGCTAAGGTTGGGGTCTCCTGCCAATTTCCCCAGTTCTATGCTGGTTTTCATCTGACTGAGTTTGCATGGGTCTCGTGCATGCTGACACCATTGCTGCAAGTTCATATGAGCAAGTTCCCAGACGCCTGAAAGACTCTGTTTCCTTGTGGCCATGTACCACCCATGGCTCTTACACTTTTTTCTGCCCCCTCTTCAGCGTTGATCCCTGAGCCCTGGGTGGGTGAGGTTTAATACAGTAGTCCTATCCAGGGACACACACTCTGCAGGCTCTTATTCTCTACGCTTTGGCCAGTCATTCCTTTTGTTTGGGCACTATGCTCCATTCCAAGACTGCATCAGTGCATAACTATTTATTCCTCTAATGTTTTTCCTATAAATAGTCAGATCTCAGAGAGCATTTATGAAAGTTCATCCTTTCTCCAGTAAAATAAAATTCTAACCTCATGATTTTAACTATGTTGCCAGTACTTACATCTTTTTCTCAAATGTCTATTTGTTCTTTTTGTACTTGTCTGCCTTCATAAAAATAATGAGTTAATAGAACTGATAGTATTATTTTATTACTTACTCATCTTTTCATAAATGTTCTTATATATAGTGGGTATTAAGTCTTATGAAATTGTTAGAGACCTCTTTTTCATTGTCAGTACAAAAACATAATTTCAGATACAACATAATTGTCTTTTCTGTGTCAAGATCCATCAGTTAATTTTGACCTTTTCTGAGACTTGTGCACCCAAAGTCAAACAAAGTTCAAGGATAATTCTTTTCAGTTGATTTCATTGTTCCTGGGTGCTTTGGTTTCTCACTGTCTGTAGGGATTATGATGTATAAGATTTCTGGAGTCCTGGTATTGCTCTCCAGAGGGACAGTTGTCATTTGTTATTGTCAGCAATGGGGCATTATAACAGTAAGTCTAACAATCACTATCTATCCGACTGTTGGCTGAGCTTGTACATAAGTTGCCGGTTGCAAGAACTTAGCAACTTCTATTCAGGAGCTTCTGATGTCCTCCCTTTACAGCAGATAATAAAGTTTCCTGTGTTAAAGCCACTGGGATAATTTAACAGAGAATAAGGGAGATCTGAACTAAATGAAAAAATACTAAAATCCTTATGACTGCCCTATTGTTTAAGGAGAAAATATGCCCCCCCCCCAAATTGAGGCAGTCTTTGGGATCCATAGTAGACTCCATTTGCTGCCTCCAAGGGTCATTCATATGAAGATTCCATAGTAAGATTTCTTTCATAGTTTACCGGGAACATATGTTTATACCCCACCAAAGTATGTTAGAATAACAATTATGATATGATGATCCAGGTCAATTTGGAACTATCATTTTATACAAATTTGAAACACTATGGAGAAATTATTATAAATAACACAAATCATTTTTCTTAAAGTTCAAAGAAAGCTTTTAGGTCAAGTTCAGTAACAATCTAGGATAGAAAGCAAAATTTACTTTGGGAAATGAAACATCCCATTTTTCTTATAAAACATCAAAAATATGATGAATTATCAGAAATCTATTTAAGATTTTTTTAATTTTCCACCTGTCCCTTATATACTCTTCTCACATCACTTCTCTGAGTGTATGCGTGCACACATGTTAATGAGTGTACTATGAGTTTATGTTTTTGTTTATGTTTTTGTGTGTACCTAGATTTTTGTATGTGTGTGCAGGAATCACAGCATTTCTATGGTGTTGTTTTTAAATCTTCCATTTGAAGTTTTAAGTATCTCTTGTTATGATGTGGATTTTACATCCTCCCCAACACCTAGTGGAGGAAAAGATGGATAAGATGAAAATAATGCTGCTGTAGTTTCCTCTGATTCAGAAATGCATTCTTTTCTCTCCTTTTTGACACTAGAACACTGAGGCAATGATTGGAATAAGAAATATTACCAGGATCACAGAATTCATCCTTCTAGGATTCTCAGATTTCCCCAGAATCATAATTCTGCTTTTTGTTATATTTCTGCTCATCTACGTCACAGCTCTGACCTGGAACCTGTGCCTCATTGTTTTAATAAGGATGGATTCCCACCTCCACACCCCCATGTACTTCTTCCTCAGTAATCTGTCCTTCACAGACCTCTGCTATATCACCTCCACAGTCCCTAAATTGCTCTTCAACTTTTTCCAGGAAAGGCAAACTATCAACTTTGTGGGCTGCATAGCTCAGTACTTCTTCTTCTCCACTATGGGACTGAGTGAATCTTATCTCATGACAGCCATGGCCTATGACAGGTATGCTGCCATTTGTAACCCACTGCTGTATGCATCCATCATGTCACCCACCCTCTGTGTTTGGATGGTGATGGGAAGCTATTCAGCAGGTCTCATGGGTTCTTTATGTCAGACATGTGCCTTGCTGCAGCTCCACTTCTGTGGACCTAATGTCATCAGGCACTTCTTCTGTGACATGCCCCAGCTGGTGCATCTGTCCTGCACTGACACTTTCTTTGTCCAAGTCCTGCTTGCTATATTAGCAATGTTTTTCGGACTAGTAAATGCATTAGTTATTGTGATATCCTATGTATATATCGCCATGAGCATCATGAGGATAACATCAGCTAAAGGCAGATCCAAGGCATTCAACACCTGTGTTTCTCACCTGACAGCTGTTTCCCTCTTCTACACCTCTGGTTTGTTTGTTTATTTGAGTTCAAGTTCTGGTAGCTCCTCCAGCTTTGACAGATTTGCTTCCATGTTCTACACTGTGGTAATTCCTATGTTGAACCCCTTGATTTACAGTCTGAGGAACAAGGAAATCAAAGATGCCTTGAAGAGACTGCAGAAGACACACCATTGCTAAGGTTACAGATGAGGAGATTTTTGAGATATTAGTTCAAACGCCAAAATAATGTGCACATGACTGACACCCTAAAAAGTTCATACAGAGTTTAGACAAAGTCTCAATTTGATGTAAACAATGATGCCAATCAATATAGAACAATAACTGTCTCGATGCCACAGGGAATGTCTAAGTTCTGATGATTCATCATTACTTCAGAGGAGACTTCACCCTCAATTTTCCTATCTACAAGTATTTGTGAATTATCAAAGTTTTGAACTTTTGCTCCCTTTTACTTATGAGAGAAAGTGCTTTTCAATACAAAGGGAATCTATAGCTCAAAAAAATAAAAAAAAAACAAAACTGTACTTCGGCCTAGTGATGCCTCATGAAAAGGCCAAGCTGATACAACTAAGGTTTGTCTAAGGCATCTCTGATTGTCAGTCAGCTAACACATTTTGGGCCATATCTTTGTCTCTACCTGATGTGGCTAAATGAGGAAGAGATTATCTAAATCATAAAGGGTGATGGATAGAGGTATATCACCCTTTCAGTGCCAGTTACTAACAAGTCTGGTAGCTTGAACTTTTCACACCTAGTGCCGATGCCGAAGCCAGTAGTAATAACTGATGTACTTTGACCACCTCCCATTGTATCCAGATGAGTTTTTCTTGATAAATCCAAGTAGATCTCACTGTCACATTGTTTTAGATATTTCAAAGACCTGTTTGAGGTTTGTTTATGAAAACTTGTTTGAAGTCATTGCAATGAGTTACAGAAAAATCAAGGTTTCTATAAATACTCTAATAAGAGATACTAACAAATGCGGGAACCTGATATACATTATTATTGCCTATGTTCAATAGCTTATGTTCCAGATTTTGTCAAGTAGTTTGGGTGGCATTTTTAGAGTTCTCTACATGTAAAGCCATGTCATCTGCAAATAGGGACAATTGAACTTCTTCCTCTCTGATTTGGATGTTCTCATTTTTTTTTCTTATTCCTAACTACTCTATATAGTATTTCCAATGCTGTGTTTAATAGACATACTGGTTATGGATCACTTTGCCTCATTCTAGTCAGTGTAATAACAGGCATGACTTGTCATAAAAGGACTTTATTGTACATATGTAACTTCTCTATCTAACTTGTTTGAAAAATTATCCATAAGCAATACTTAATTTTGTCAAATATTATTCCTGTCAAATGTTCATATACTTTTATCCTTTGGCAATGTGATATACAGTTAATTGTAGATGTTGATAGTTGATGTGCATGTGTTCAACTGTCCTTGCATCTGCAGGATGAATCCCATTTCCTTGAGGTGGGTCATATTTTTACTGTGCTGTTGAATTTGGTTTACTTTTTTGCTAGCATATTTACATATATGTCTGCTATGGATATTGGTCTAAAATATTCTCATTTGTCATGTCTTTGGTGGTGTTAGAACAATACTGATTTCATGCAATGAGTTTTTTCTGATGCTTTCCTCTTTGATTTCTTGAATAACTCCAGAATTTTGCTATTAGTTTTTTAAATGACTTGTAGATTTCAGAAGTATCGCAATTGGGCTTTTCCTTATTTCAACATGCTTACCCATTGATTTCTCCAGATTTCTATTGCTTCAAAATTAGGTCTCTTGGCTGTATTAGTTCAGAAACTTCTCCACATCTTCGAAGGTCATTGCCTCATGGTTTGCTTTCTTCTCTTTGGGTCCTTAATGTGTCCAAGTTGTTGCTTTTCCAGGGTCTCTTTTGTCATATCTGACTTCATGTGTTTGAGAATTATCTCATGTTGTTCCCGTAATTTGTTAATTTTGTCTTTTCACAAATCCAAATCTTGACTTTATTGATTGCCTTCTATTACTTTTATAAAACTAACTTATTCTTTGTTGATATATAAAAACATTAAGTACTGATAAGTCATATATTAATGATTTGGGGATATATGTATACACTCTTTAAATTTTTTTCTTCTCTGATTTTTATTGAGTTTTCGTGCATTAGGTATAATACATCTTAATCAAATTCAGAGCCCCCTTTCCTGCCCCTCATAGCACCCCCACCAGATTTCAGGTATTCTGTCATATATGTTAAGTCCTCTTTGTATCCAGATGTCCCTCAGTGCAAATTCATCCAGTGGAGTCTAGTGAGCCTGTCTAGAGTCACTCCCTTAAAGAACATCTACTCTCCCTCACCCCACAGTAATCATTTTCCAATAGTTCTTTGGCTAGGGTTGAGGACTGCTGCCCATTTCCCCTGTTCTATGTTGGTTTTCTGCCTGATTGAGTTGGCGTGGGTCTTGTCATGTTGTCACCATTGTTGGAAGTTCATATGAGCATGTTCCCAGAGGCCCGAAAGCCTCTGTTTCCTTATGTTCTTGTAGCAAGCCCCCTGGCTCTTACAGTGTTTACGCTCCCTCTTCCACAATGGCCTCTGACTCATGGGTGGGTGAGGCTTAGTATTTAAAGAATGTATGCATATGTATATCCTCAAATACTTTTCATGTTATGCCAAAAAATTAAACTCCTTTCTCTAATCTCCATTTATTTGAGATATTATCTTTATTATTTCCTTAGCTGTAGGATGTAAGCTTGTTCTTATTTTTCTAGTTCTCTAAAACATGCTAAAATGTTTGTTTGAGGGCTAGAAGCATGGTTCAGTGAGTAAAGATGCTTGTGGCCAATCCTGATGGCCTGAATTCGAATCCCAGAACCCATGTGGTTGAAAAAGTGAACTGATTGCTACAAGTTGTCCTTCTGACACACATACTCTATGGCATATGCACATACATTAATTAATTAGTTAACAAATAAATAATAACTAGCTGTAAAGCAAAAATTAAAAATGTTTATTTGACAGGCAACTTGGCCAGATATTTCCCTTGCTTGGCACTGTGATTTTTGTTATATAGCCTTCAGCTTACCCAAGGTACTTACATTTATATTATATGCATATTTTAATAGGTTTATTAAATGCTGTATTTCCCTTTGACTTTTCACACCACCCAGAAATTATTTATCTCTCTTCCTCTCTCCCCTCCTGTATTGTTCTCCCTCCTCCTTCCTCAATTAAAGCGATCCCCATTTTTCCAATTTCCCCTCAATAATACCTGTCTTCTACTATCCCCTCTCTCAAGCTCTTTCATCTCCTCTTCCACCATGGTTCCTTTCCCTTTTCCTTGTTGCTATAGTTGCCTCAGGATATATACTCATGTCTAACTATCTGGAGCTAGGATCCACAAATAAGAAAACTTGTAACTTGTTTTTTCTGAGTCTAGGTTACTTCATTCATTTATTTAGTTCCATCTCTTTCCCTGAAAATGTCATGATTTCATTTTCCTTTACTGGTGACTCCATTGTGCAAATTTTCATTATCTATTCATAAATTGAGGGACTTTTAGATTGTATCTGTTTACCAGCCATTGTGAAAAGAAAAGCAGTAAATATGGCTAAATAAGTACTTCTGTAGTAGGATATCAAGTCTTTTGGGTATATGGCAAGGAGTGTACAGCTGTTTCATATGGTAGATATATTTTTAGTTTAAGAGTTCTCCATCCACACTTATTTCCATAGTAATCTAATCCCAGTAGGCAGTCCTAAACATAGGTACACAGGAGCACCACTATATGTACTCAGTGCATTATCTATGTATATTTATAAATGTATGTGTGTAGATGTACCAGTGATAAAGAAGACAAGACATTGCGAAGGAGTGGGGGACATGGGAAGAGCTGGAGGGGGACTTGGAAGGGTTGAAATTATGAACTAAATGTCCACATATGAAATTTTCAAGAAACTTTAAAAAATATATTTATTTGATATCTTTATTTTTTCATATAGACCTTTTGCCATAAACTTTCCTCTTAAACTGTTCTTATTATGTCCCACGTTATTTGATAGTATACATTTCAATTTTAACTTGTCTCAATGAATTTTTTATTTTCCTTATAAATTCTTCATTGATTTTTTATTGAGTAGTACTGTTTTCTAGTTTTCCTGTATTTACAAATTTTTCAATTTTTGTTATTGACTTCTAGTGCTACACCTTGTACCATTATGATCAGAAAAGATAATGGCAAAATACTAAGCTTCTTAATTATATGTGTGTGTGTGTGTGTCTGTGTGTGTGTCTGTGTGTGTGTCTTATAACATGTGATGTGTGCAGCCGAGGAAAATGTGTACTTAGCAGCTGTTGGAGAGAATTCTCTGTAAAAGTCTGAGAGGTCCATTTGTTCTAGAACATAACATCTGTTGATGAAAGTGGGGTGCTGAAGTTTCCTAATATTTGTATTGAACTGTGTTGCTTTTGTTGTCTTGTATGGGGGTATATCTATTTGTAATTACTACATTCCATCCTGAATTAACTTCTTTATCACTATATAGTATTCTTTATCCTTTTGTACAGTTTTGCCTTGAATTTTCTTTTTCTGATAGATATAGTTATTCTTGTTAACATTTGAGACTAAGGCATGAAATATTTTATTCTATCCATTATTTTTTTCCTATGGGATTTAGTAAGTGAATGGAATCTCTTAGAGAACATAGACTCAAGTTTTAAAAGTTCATTCAGCTATGAGAAATCATGCAGTTGAAGTAGGTAGCCCATTCTTATTCAATGTTGTTACTTACTGATGCCATTCTGTTGTTTTGTGTTGTTTGTTGATCATTTATACCTCTATTATAATTGTTTTGTTTACCACTGTGATTGGGTGATTTTCTGTAATGCTAACCCTTGATTGCTTTCTCTTCCTTATTTGTATATTTGCTATATTACACTTAGACTTTACTATAAGACTTACATAAAATATCTGTTATTTTTCTGGTTGCTGTGACAAAATATCTGAAAAGAGGAAGCATTTATTTTCAGTAACAATTTCAGGAGATTTCACTGCATCATGGTAGGGAAGGCATGGTGACAGGAGCAGCTCAGTCCATGTAGGTAGGAGTTTGAGACAGCCAATCCACATCACAGTGGCAGACAGGAAGTGAGGGCTGCAGTGGGGGTAGGGCCAGGTTAAAGAACCCTCATTATTATTCCATAATGACCCATCTTAGGTGGCTGATCCACCTCCTTAAGGTTCTGCAACTTCCCAAAACCACCACAGAGCTTGGAACCAGACATTCAGATACACAAGTGTCTAAGGAGACATTTTAAATTCAAATCACGTCTTATAGTTAGAAGGGGCTGTGCTAAATTAACAACCCACTCTGCTCTACATAAGGATTCTAGACTCCCCTTTCTACCACAATTTATTATTATGCAGCATTAATTTACATCTGTGTTGTGATGTGTGTTTAATAGTGACTTATTGTAGCTATAGTTATTTTATTTTTACATTTTTGGTGCTTATTTTATTTGACTGCTTAATGGCAGAATAGAGTGGTTGAAAGAAAATACCCTGGGGTAGGCGGATGGAAAACAGCAAAGTGTGATGACAGAGACACATGAAGAAGCTAGTTGTTCTGTGTGCAAACCTGGAGAATAAAGCAACATCAAATACAAAGTAGACAATAGTGTCAATCTGCCTGGGTTACAATCTTGCCTGCACTTTTTAGCTTTGTGACTTTTGACAAAACATTAAACTCTTCTATACCTCAAAGCAGTAACTTTGTAAAGTGTCTTTATTTGTAGTATGCTGTAAACATAATTACTTCATAAGTTTTTGTCTATGTGAAGATTAAATAAGCTTCTCACAAAGAAAGTATTATATTATAATGATTTCCTGGTGCCTCAGATGACATCCTTCTTGAAAACCTCAGTCTTTTATTTCTCCCTCTAATGGCTCCTCAGTTCCATCTCCTGATTTCTAATCTAATCCTTTTTTGTGATGGTTTGAATAAGAAAAATTTCCCTTGGGCTCCCATTTTGAACATTAGGTCCCCAGTTGCTGTTGCTGTTTGGAGAGGTTATGGAACCTTTAGGAGATACAACCTTGCTGAAGAAAGTATGTCACTGGGTCAAGGGTGTGAAAGTTTATAGCCTCTTTCTACTTCCAGTTACCTCTGCTTCCTGCATGAGGATGGAGATGTGCCTGCTCAGCTTCATGCTCCAGCCACCTATTACCATGCCTCTCCTACCATTATAGACTCTACCTACAGAATCATAAACACAAGTCAGCTCGTTCTTCCTTAAGTTACCTTTGGTCATGGCATTTTATGATAGCAACAGAAAAGTTGCTAATACATTCTCTAATAAATGTTTCAGACTATAACCAAAATAATTGAAACCGTATATCTGACACTGCCCTGTGCCATAGCAATAGTAAACTATAGCCCCCTTAGCATGGTCTACAAGAACAGCAGTCTAGTTTCTCCTACATGGAGATCACTGTGTTCTCCTGAGTTAAGCCGAACAAGGTTAAATTTCCTAAATGCTCCTCACTTCCTTTATAAGGGCCTTTCACATGACATTGGCTCTGTATAGAATACCTATCCTACTTTTCATTATACCTTGACACTGTCAGGAACAAGGGGAGATTTAGATTGAGTAATACCAGAACTTGCTGGACTTCAAGTTTCTATTAATTTTTGGTACTAATCTCACAGCCCAGGTAGCCTTCCTAAAATAATCTTAATGAATAATGACTTTGATCTTTATTTTTAAATACCATTTATGGAACAGAGTTGAAAGCCCTTAAGAAGATAAGGCACTCAGGACTTTAGGACTGCTACCAGTGTTTAGGGTATTTACATGGGCCAGGAACTCAAGTGTAAGAAAATATTAAATGGGATGAACCCCCACCCTGAGTCTCTATGACATTTAGCTACTTCAAAGACAAATTTGAGTTCATTACATTAAAATCCACAGTTGAGGAGTAAGAAGATTACTCAGTCAGTAGCATGAACTCTACACAGCATAAAGTCCTGAGTTCTGATTCTCTGTCAGTCTCGTAAAAAGCTAAGTTTGGCAGCAAACACTGAGGGCACATGGAGAGAGGATGATCCCCAGAGTTTTCTGACCAACAAATCTAGTCAATATGATAAGCTGTAGGTTCAGTGAGACATCTTGTCTCAAAAAATAAGGTGGAAAGTGATCAAAGAAGAAAACTGACATCAATCTCTGGCCTCCACAAGTGCATAGACACACACACACACACACACACACACAGATCCATGCACACTCATATGCACAAACAGCCACATGAACATATATGCACATCACAAACACACAGAGAGAAAATAACAGCTAAAATAAAAAAGTAAAGTAAAATTCAAATTTTCATTCTTGTGTTCCACGATTCTGATTGACAACCCACTGAACAGCCAGCTCAATAGACCTACATGCCACTGGGAAATCCACTTTTCTTTTCTCATATTAATCTAGCAAAAAGAAACTCAAGAATGTCTCTTTCACCTTCTTTATAAGGCCCACTAATCAATGACTTCTTACCTCTCACTTCCCTTAAACATCATGACTATCACAATCAGCTTGCATGAAACTACCATTAAATTACAGATTAAAAAATATTTATGAGTGGGGATGGAGAGATGGCTCAGCAGTTAAGAGGGCTGACTGCTCTTGCAGAGGACCCAGGTTCAATTACCAGCACCCACATGGCGGCTATGAACTGTCTTTAACTCCAGTTTCAGGGGAATCCGAAGCCCTCTTCTGATCTCTGCAGCATTGCACGATATGGGTATACTCATATACACGCAGGCAATACAGTCATACACATAAAATAAAAATAATAAATAAAATACTTTTTAGAAAAGAAAAAAAGGCAGCTTTAAAAAAATTTATGAGTTCTAGCTCCTAGTCAAATTTGAACACAGACATTCTTGTTTTCTTTTCATTCTTACAACAAACCCTGATGACCTTGTCTAGAAAACATTAGTGATGGAGGGTGACCATTTCTTTGGATGTATATGATATTGCTAAATCACTGTATACTTATTGGAAATAATCTATAACTCTCTTTTTATTCCGATATGATGGCTTGGTTACAATAGGCAGTTTAGCTAACAGTACAGTCTAGAATGTGCCACTGTACCAAATTTTCAGGACCAAGTCCAAAAGTGTTCTCTCCTTCACACATTTCTTTCTCTAAATTAATATTCTAATGATAGCACCCATCACAACCTATGGACAACAGTTCTTCAAAACAGCCCATGTGGTCAGGTCTCAGAAGATAACACCTCACAAGTATTTCACTCATCCACCATAGTTCTCAGAAGGCTAAGTTTAAATCTTATAAGCAACTCCTGTTCATCATCTCCTTGGGTATATCTCATCCCAGCAAAGGACGGATCCATGCACTACTATGGAAATAGCTGTGGTAAACACTAATGGAGGTTTTTCAGTTACTTGGGTCTCATGGCTCATTGGCAGCAGACTTCTCATGCCTTTAAACATCTTTAAAAAACAATGGTTCAAAGCACATGACTATACTTGTGTGGGTGGACACATATCTTTTCATACTGCATTATAACCTTCACAAGGGGTGTTTCATATCATCTCAGAAATTCTACAATACCCCCTCTATTCTCAATTCTGGTCACATGGCAAGATTTCAATGAAGATTTGACATGGTTTCCAAGTATCTCCTGAGATTCATCAAAATTTAGACTCCAAGACAACTTTAAAATCTAATGACTATTTGGTGATAACAGGTAAATATAATAACACAGATACTAGCCAGTTTGTTTAAACTTAAGTAATAAGGCAAATCAGTAGTCATTGTTGTTTACACATCACCGTCCTGTTTTAAACCAGAGACCCAGAACTACAAGCTTTGTGTTCAACTTAAGATTGCTGGCCAGAAATTGCAGAGAATAAGAGACTGAAGAGAATTTATCCCTGAGCAGGACACCTAAACCTCTGCCACCAAAAACTCAGGGATCATTGCAGACAAGGGGGCAGAAAGATTGTAGGAGTCAGAGGTGGTTGATAATCACAAAGAAACAAGAGTTTTCCAGACAACGGGGAAGTTACTTATATGAACTTACAGCAATGGTAACAGCATGCACAAGACCCATGCAAGCTCAAACCAGACAAAATGCCAGCATAGAAGTAGGGAAGTGGGGAAGAATCTCCAACATTAGCTGAGGAACTTTTGGCAACTAATAATTATTGGGAGAGGGAGAGCTAGTTTTCTTTGAGTGTGTGATACTAAATAGGTTAGCCAGGCTCCAGTGGGTGGACGCACACTTAAGGACACTTGTAGACACAAACTTGGCTTGATAGGCCTTAATATATATGATAGAGTTTATGAAAACTCATGCGGGTGTGTAAGAGGTATGTAAATAGGGGAGGGGTCTAAATATCAATAAAATAAATTGTAGAAAGCTTGAAAAAATCAATAGATTTTAAAAGATTTTATTTATTCTTTTATTTTATGTATATGAGTGTATTGCTTGCATGTAGGTAGGTGCACCCGTGTTGTGCAATGCCCACGGAGGTCAGAAGAGGGTGTTGGAAATTCTGGAACAGGAGTTACAGATGGTTGTTAGCTACGATGTGAGTCCTGGAAATCAACCCTGAGTCCCCTGCAAGAGTAGCCAGTGCTTTCAACTGCTGAGCCATATCTCTAATCGCAGTAAAAATTTTTTTTAAAGATTCCTGGCCAGAAATGGAAATGAAATCTGTACATCTACCCATAGCCACTCCTGGTGCTTAGAGCTTCTTAAACATTGAAAGACATTTCATAAGAAAATGTAAATAAACATCTACTCACTGCAGAAAGAGAAGGCACCAACAGGCTAAAGAAAGGATTCCATCCAATTCCAGTTTGATGAAACAAAGCATTTATTAGATTCACTTACAGGAACATGGATGAATCTTGAGCCACCACATCAAAAAATCCCCTTCCCAATCATGTTTGATTTATAGGCTGCACCACTGGAGCTAGTCAATCACATGCCCTATATACACTAGCAACAAAATGAGCATGTGTAGCAGTTATGTGAACCTGGGGTGGTGGAAGTGGACTTTGGTATCTCAAGGGAGGGTCTTCTGATCCTCTCTTTCTAGGAGGAGTTTGTTTGCTAATATGTTCATTCATTCATTTGTGTGTGACATGGTCACACTCTATAGCATAAATTGGGCTGGAACTAATTATGTAGCCCAGGTTGGCCTAAAACCTATGTTAATTCTGCATCAACCTTAAGTACTGGGATTACAGTTATTTACTACTGCACCTGGCTCAGTAGAGGATGTTAATTCCCTCACTACTTTTACCATTTCCATAGACATTACTGCATTCTTCTGATTATTTGGTTCCCATAACTGTGAGCCACTGTATTCTGTAGGGCAATATAGCCACTCAGCTTCATGGGGTAGTGGTCATTTTATACCAGGTGGTCATGTCAACTACAGCACTGTAAAATATCAGTTTAAACTTTTATTTTTTCTACTATATCCATTATATCAATCTCACACAACTGTAAAACACTAGAATGAAAAAGGCTGAATACACATACAGCTTAAGAAAATGCCACTCTGTCATGTGTCATTGATCTCTGCAATGTTGAATATTCTTGACTAGTATGAGAATTAAATCACATAAGTCTTCTTAAACCAAACTTGACCAGATGACTGAAATATCAAAATATATTTGATGGACTATCTGATTGGCTGTGTCAATCCCAGGATATCTGTTTTGATGTAATGTAGGAGAGTAAGGGAGGTCAGGGTCCCATCACCACAGATATTCACGGTGTCCCATAAGATATTGCTATAACCCATGACATTTCTAGATGCCAGAAATTAAACCATCAGAATACCAAGTACATGCACTGAAGAAATATCTTTCTTACCATCTTTCTTCATAAATCAAACCACTTCCCCGTCCTCAAGCTATAACTGGTGGAAACAATCATTGCCCCCCAAATTACTAAATTATTAGTAGTGACTTCCTTGGACAAAAGTTAGGTGTTTCATATTGGTCTTTCTACAAGGTACAATAAAATGAATGTACAGCTCTATTTGTTTTTAAATAAGTCTGCTCAGTATGTTCATTCTCACCTGCTAAGAAACACAGATTAATCAATGGTCAATACCAGGTCTATACTCACTGTATCACAATATTTGTGGGACAAGGTTTTTGGACATTGGAAGTCTCGTACAGGATTTGTCTTCAGGGGTAGAGTTCTGAGAGTTAATGTTCTTCAATCTTACACAAAAGTTTCTAAACATTGATTTTTTCATAAATATCTGTAGATAAAATGATGTGTGATGAGACGATCTTTACATAATATGGTCACTATGACCCTGAGATCTTAAAGATTTAATGTTTCTGTATCAAGTCAGATGTTCATCCAACTGGCATATTAGCAACTTCAAATCACCTGACAGCTGTTTCCCTCTTCATCCAAGAAAGACATCTTCATCCAAAGTCCCATGAATTCTGCAGCATCCCAGTTATGTGCACAATATAGTAGACAGCAATGATTCCAACTAGACACATTTTAGTAATCTCAGAATCTGTGACCAGAATCTCAGATTCTGTAATCTCAGAATGTAGCAACCTGTCTTCTTATGCCACCTCTTAACGGTGTCTTTGATTTCCTTGTTCCTCAGACTATATATCAAGGGATTCACCAGGGGAATAATCACAGTGTAAAAGACAGATGTAAATCTGTCAAAGCTGGAGGAGCCACCAGTGCTGGAACTCAAATAGACAAATATTCCAGAACCATGGAAGAGAGAAACAGCTGTCAGGTGAGAAACACAGGTGTTGAATGCCTTGGACCTGCCTTTAGCTGACGTGATCTTCACGATAGAGAAGATGATATGAACATATGATATCATGATAGCTAATACATTCGCTATCCCAAACATCATTGTTAATATCACAAGCAGGACTTCTGCAAAGAATTTGCCAGTGCAGGAGGGATGTACAAGCTGGGATATGTCACAGAAGAAGTGCCTGATGACATTAGGTCCACAGAAGTGGAGCTTCAGCAAAGCACAAACCTGAGATAAAGATCCTGTGAGTCCAACTGTGTAACTTCCCATGACCATCTGAACACAGAGGGTGGGTGACATGATGGAAGAATAGAGCAGTGGGTTACAAATAGCAGCATACCTGTCATAGGCCATGGCTGTCATGAGGTAAGATTCACTCAGTGCAAGGGTGGAAGAGAAGAAGTACTGAACTATGCAGCCCACAAAGCTGATAGTTTGTTCTCCCTTAAATAAGTGAGAAAGCACATTGGGAACTGTGGTGGAGATAAAGCAGAGGTCTGTGAAGGACAGATTACTGAGGAAGAAATACATGGGGCTGTGGAGGTGGGAATACATCCTTATTAAAACAATGAGGCACAGGTTCCAGGTCAGAGGTGCGGTGTAGATAAGCAGGAATATGTTGAAGAGCAGTGCTGTGATTCTGGGGAAATCTGAGAATCCCAGGAGGATGAATTCGGTGATCTCAGTAATATTTCCTCCCCCAGTCATTGCCTCTGTGCTCCTAATGTCAGAAAGGAAACAAGAGCATTCACTGGAGACTCAGATTAAACTAGAGCATTACCATTTTCTCATTCCTCATTTTCTTCTCCAATGAGCTCTAGTAAGGGACAAGTACAATCTAAACCATAGCAAGAGATACTTAAAACCCAATGACTTTTTTAAACTGCTCAGGGAGAGAAAGTCTTTATGAAAAAAATATCATACTGCTTTTGTACACCCACATAGAAGTGCATGTATACACACACACACACACACACACACACACACACACACACACATGAATACATATGTGCTCTTTCCATCCTGGATTGTTACTGAAGTTGATTTAAAAATGTTCTTTGACTATTGAGAAAAATTATTTCCCCAATTTATAATTTTCCCTAATATTTACAACTTTGTTTAACATGACATCTCCAAATTGGCTGGAATAATATCATATTCATATGAGGGATTCCTAAAGGAATAGCCCACTCTGGATCCCAAAGTGTGTCTCAATTCGGGGGCATTTTCCTTGTAGTCAACTGGGCACTCACAAGAATTTTAGTAATTTGGCATTTTATTTACAATCCTCTTTGCTCTGTATTAAATTATTCCAGTGGCTTCAACACAATAATCCTGATTAGCTACTGTAAAATGAGGACAATGGAATCTTAGAGGGCTACTGAGATACTACACATAGTAACTCATGAACAAGCTCAGCCCACACTCAAGTACACAGTGATTGTCTGTTAGAGTTAGATTATAATTCTCACTAATTTCTGACAACCACAAATGTTAAATGCTCTTCTGAAGAGTATGCTATCATATAATTAAGGCCTGTTTTTTCTCTCATGACTACAAGTCACTAGCTAAAACATCATATCGAAGTAAAATAGAACCATTATTACTTTAGAGATTGAATCCTGGTAAGCAAAAATGAAATGAAAAGAGTTCTGGGGAGGTATGAAATTGGGAAACATGGAAAAGCATGTTTTCATATTAGGAAACCAGAAACTCACTAAATATTTAGTTTGTCCAGATCTCAATTTCTGAGTTTTAAAATCTTACAGGCTTGTATATAATCTCTTTTCCTTCTAGCTGATTCTATTATCCCCATTTTACAAGTAGAAAATAGAAAATAACAGAATTTAAGGCACATACATTGAAATTCAACCACAACCTTTCATTCCAGTCTAACACCTGCCAATTTAAGTTTGAAAGTGTTCTTTTCTCAAGGGGGCAGAGAATTTGGATAAGAAAAAAGAAAAACTGAGAAAAAACACAAATTTTTAGGGTGTAGAATTGAGGGAAATAGATAGGCAAAGAATGGGAGAGACTAATTTTCATAAACCATGTTGAACAGATCTGACTATAAAAGTGACTTATCTTGAGGTAGCAGATTCCACCTTGCAAGTTTCTTCCTTTGACTTTCACATAGATCTTTCAAGATGACAGAATTCTTGTCAAGGTTGAAACTGTCTATATTTTTACAAAGAATTTCACATAGTGTGCTATTAACTGTATGCATTGGATCATGAACCTGCCTAACCAGTCACAAAAGTGAGATAGCAATATGGGATTCTCTTAAATATGTGGCTGAGATTAGAGGTGGAAGGACAAAAGCCAATTAGAGAGAATATTTGCTCTCTGGTAGCCTGGTTATCATGAGATTTTCCACATTGAACCCAGGCCTGCTTTGCCATGTGCACCAATTCCTTACTTCCCTGTGGTTCTGTCAAGGTCTCAGGACTATTTTATGGGGCTATGAGCTACTTCAGCTGAAATGACATAAGGATCTTCTTGTTCCCAATTTTCAGCTTCTAGAGGTCAGCATGATCTGAAACATTAAGGGATTTGCTTACCTGTTGCCTGTTTATTTTTATAAACATAAAAATTCTTAATAAAATGCTTGCAAACTGAATCAAATACATATTAAAGAGATGATACATCATGATTAATTTGGTTTCATCCCTTAGATACAAGATTTATTCATCATATGCAAATAAAGGTATGAATATAGTTAAGGATAGAAACTTCATGATCGTCTCAATAGATACAGAAAAGGCATTTATCAAATGTCAGCATGTCTTCATAGCAAGGACCCTGAGAGAAAAAAGGAATAGCATAAATAAATCTGAATACAAAAAGCTGTGCATAACAAACCTATAGTCAACATCATACTGAGTGGGGAAAGACTGAAACCATGTTCTCCCTAATGTGGAATGAGACAGTTCCACTTCCTCTATACTTATTCATCGTGGTGCTCAAAATCTTAGAGCAATGACACAAGAGAAAGAAACAAAAGGGACATAAACAAGAAAGTAGGAAGTTAAAGTACCTGTATTTGCAGATGGCATAATCATATATTTAAAAGACCCTTAGGATGCTACCATAAACTCAGATCTCATAAATATTTTCAGCAAAGTAGCAGGATACAGAGATCAGTAGGCTTTCTATACACCAACAACTAAGTTTCTAAGAATACGTTCGGAAAAATATTCCACTCTCAGTTGTCTAAAGTGAATAATAAAATACCTAGGTACAAACCTAACCAAGAATGTAAAAGACTTCTATGGTAGAAACTTCAAGACGCTAAAGCTAGAATTTGAAGATCCTAGAAGATGGAAATGGGAATGGCTGTTACCAAAAGCAACTTTCAGACATAACTCCTGATATTAGCCCTTTATCTGATGGCAAAGATTTAAAGCTGGTAAAGATTCTCTCCCATTCTTTAGGCTGGCTGTGTGCTCTGCTGATAGTTTGCTGTATAGAACTTTTTATTTTATATAGTCATATCTGCTGATACTCAACGGATATTTCCTGTGTTATTGATATTCTGTTCAGAAAGTTCTTACCTACACTATTTAGTATTCCCTATATTTTCATCTAGAAGTTTCAGGGTCTGTGATTAGTTTCTAATTGACTTTTGTACAAGGTAAAATTTGGGACTCTAATCTCATTCTTCTGCAGGTGGAAACCCAGTTTTGCCAGCAACATTTGTTAAGTAGGCTGTATTTTTTTTTCCTCTGCATATGTCTGCCTCCTTTGTCAAAATTAGGTGATCATAGCTTTGTCTATTTATTTCTGGGTCTTCTCTTCTTTTCATTGGGCTACCTGTCTGCTTTTATGCCAGTACCAAGCTGTCTTTATCACTATAGCTTTTTATTTAAAGTTGGGTATTGTGATGACTCAAGCTGTGTTCTTACTCCATTGGATTGCTGTGGGTATTCCTAGTCTCTTATGGTTTCATATGAATTCTTGACTTGTATTTTTCCTAGCTCTATAAAACATGACATTGGGATTTAATAGGTATTACATTAATACATATTTAATACATCTTTGCATTAATTTTGGAGGTTCCTCAAAAAATTCAAAATAGAGCTACCATATAATCCAAATTACTTGCTCTTGGGCATATACCCATAAAGGTCCATAACTTATCACAGATATAGTTGCACCCCCAGGTTTATTGCTGCTCTGTTCAGTAAAGCAAGAAATGGAGCCAATCTAGTTGTCCATCAACAGATGACTAGATAATGAAAATCTACTACATATATAAAACAGAATAGTCAGATCTAAAGAAAAGTGAAATCACATTTTTTTAAGAAAATGGGTGGACCTAGAATATGTAGTATTAAGATAAGTCACCCAATCTCAGAAAGAAAAAAAAATTACCTCATATGCAGATCTTAGCCTATAATGTGTACATGTGAATACATAAACAAATGCAAGTGTTATTATACTATAATATCTAGAAATGGAAATAAGAATGGATAATTTAAGGCATAATAATGAGTTCATATATATAGTCCACTTCATGTACATTCTTTGAATCCTATCTCAATATATAACACATTTTTAATGCAAAATAAATTCTTATACAGATATTATTCATATTTAATTCCATGAGAGATGGTTATCTGACAGGGAAATCTAAATTTTAAATTGAGTTTTTTTTCAATCTTTGAGTACTTCTGTATCCTGTAGTTTTTTTGTAAAATACTAATAAACTTTTAAAAAATGTCTTCTCAACAACTTCAAGTTGTTAGTCAAGGTCATCAAAGAAACTTCCAAAATAACACAGGTTATAACCATAGGCTTTGCTTACCTCCCAGAACTTGAAGGTAAGATTCTATTGCTGAAGACAGGAAATAATTCAGACATAGGATTTGGAGCAATAGAGCTGGAACTAACCTGGAAGCCTTCTCTCTGAAGACTAACTCTCATAGTTTTGGAGTATACTATGCAAGCTTGTAAAAGAGAAAATCAATCGGTGCTCCAATCCAGCTCTAAAATTCAATAACCACAACAGCTGGCACAACAAACTATCCCTATTGGTGCAATAGTTGCACTTTTATCTAGAGGGAAATTAGCAGCTATCTAATTGGACTTAAACCCATCTCAATGGGAGGGAACTCATGGGTGGCATTGTAAATATAGGCAAATACACATTCTCAGAGAGGTCATAGATCCTAGAGAAATTCCTCTCTGTCATATCTCAAGTGAAATTTCTTACCGTATGCTAAATATGTATCCTTATATTTACAGAGAAGTATATTGTACATTACTCATCAAAGTAGTTGCTTTTTGCAACAGATGGAAGCTATTACAGAGTTTCACAACTGGTCACACATAAAGAATGTACATCGGAGAGACACAACACCCTAAATGGCACATTTACAGTGGAACTGCTACATCTAAGGCTCATGGAGCAGAGTGGAACAGGCAGTAGAGAAAATAACAGTACATCCCTCAACCAGCTAAGCTTCCTCATACAACAAAGTGTGATTGTACACAGAAAGCCAGAACCGGATAAGTTTTAGAGAGCAAGAGACTGCAGAGTGTGTCTCCATGAATAGGACTCTATATATTAAACCTCACCCACCCACATCCAGGGACCATTGTGAAAGAGAGGGCAGAAAGATTGGAAGAGCCAGGGTTGGTGCATTGGTGCATGAACACAAGGAAACTGAGATATTCAGGGCACTGAAAACATTCTCATACAAACTTGTGACAATGGTGATAGCATGGGTACGACCCATGTTGACTCAGTCAGACAAAAACCCAGCATGGAAGCCAGGCATGGTGGCGCACACTTTGAGTCCCAGCACTTGGAAGACAGAGGCAGGCAGATTTCAGTGAGTTCAAGGCCAGCCTGGTTTCCATAATGAGTTCCAGTCCAGCTGGGGCTGTAGGGAGACTCTGTCTCAAAAAGACAACAACAACAACAACAAAAAAAAACAGAATAAAAAGAGGGAAATTTGCAGCAGGTCCCAACCCTTGTAGAAGAACTATTGGCAACTGATTACCAGAGGGCGAGGGACGGAGAGTAGATCTTTAAGGGAGTGGCTCTAGATAGGCTGACTAGACTCCAGTGGATGAATTTGTGCCTAGGGACATCTGGGTACAAATGTTTGACCAGAGGACTTAGGATATATAACAAAATGCATGAGATGCGGGGATGGGGTATTGGAGAGCATGGGTGGGGAGGGGATCTAAATTTGATTAAAATTATTGGATTAAATGCACAAAAACTCAATAAAAATATTAAAATAAAATAAAAATGTTTTTCCCAATTGAAGGAATCAGAGACAGACATCTCCCTGACTACCATGCTGTCCTGCACCCTTTGGAATTGTAGATTCTCCTTTCCTTTCCATTAAAGTCTGGGCCTGTGGAATATCATTTCTACCATACTCTCTTCTTCACTGTCCATTTTTAAGGTCCCCATCTGCATGCTGAATCACAACTTTTCCTCTACTATTAAAAGTCAGACCTGAGAAACAGCTCCTATCATTTCTACTATGCTCAATCTTCACTGTTCAGTTTATTTCAAAGATTTCAGTTTTAATCCCAGACAGATCACCTTCATAAAGCTCTAACTTGTACTCTCTTTCAGTCTTTCTCTTTTGAATACCAATTGTAAGAAATGGCAAGCTAACACTACCATCTCATCATCTTCTTTATCCAATTTATTCATTAAATCAAAGTCCAGTGTGAAGAATGTTGGCCACTGGTCCCTCTGTCATTATAAGTTCTCCCTTACACAACTAATTACTTCTGGGCAGCCATCTTGGCCTAAGTTGCACATCTTATATATCATAACAGTGGTCACACAACTGCTGTGACTTTTGCTTACGTTCTTGTTCCATGTATGCCCCTCTTGAGAGATGCAATATGTTCTCTAGTCCTTTGACTATTTCCAAGATCCCCCAGTACCCACATATGGACCCCACTGATCAAGAAATCTACCACTCTGTACAATATAGAAGAAGATGGCCATCTTGGACTTCCTCCCAAGGATGTTCCAGCCTTAGTTGAATGTCCTGTCACTCACTGCAGGGGACGTTCAACCACCACTGCAGCAAGTAGGTACATCATCCCATACCACATGGAGAAAGGTAGCCATTTGGGATTTCCTCTACAAAAGCTACACCCCTACATGAATCAGCCTTAGTTGCATGTTTCAACATCCGTTGCTGGACCCATGCAACATTCCTCCTTCACTCCTTTTTTTTCTGTCTCCCCTGTTTTAGTTCCAACTGTATTGTGTGATTTTTCATGGGGAGCTGTGAACAAATGTTTCTCACCCCAAATAGTAGACATGAGACCAGCATCAATTCCCCCAAAGCCCAACTTCACCAAACAGATTTTATTGGGGTTACTCATGAAATTATGGATGAGATTATTTTTACAAGAGCATGGATGGCTAAAAGTAGCTGAATCACCAAAAGGTAAGTCTAGTATGGGTGATAGTTCATGAAAGCTCCATCCCTAGAGTTCTAACACAACAGCTTGGCTGGTCAGAGAATCTCTCCTAATATGATCTTGGGAAGGGAAGTGGTGAATTTTACAAATTTCAGATTTTTTTTTCTAAAACAAGAAGTTTTATTTATCCTGAATTGTGAGTTGTTTCCTTCTCTCCATATTTCCCTAGCTGCACCCCATTCCCAGTACAGGTAGGAAGATATAGATTCGGTTTCATTCAGCTGCATGTAGATAGCCAGTTTTCACAGGACTATTTATTGAAGAAACTTTTGATTTCATATGGTATGTATTTGGTGTATTTGTTTTAAAAACAATTGACCATAGGTGAATGACATATCTGTGTTCTCTCTTATTCCATTTTTAATGTGTCTGTTCTGTTGTCAGTATCATATAGCTTGGATGATTATAATTCTGAAATACATTTTCAACTAAATAATAGGATGCCTCAAGAATTTAATTTTTTTATTGAAAAATCTCTTAAATTCTTTGAAAAGATTTTGTCTTCATTTGAATTTGAATATTATTTTTCTATTTCTGTGAAGAAGAGAATTTTGATAGAGATTGCAATGAATATGTAGTTCACATTAGGTAATAAATTATTAATATTTTCATTAATGAACACAAAGTACATTTCTTTTTTTGGATAACTTTCATTTTCCTTTAGTAATGCTTTGTATTTTTAAGTGTACATATCCCCCATATCCTGGGTTGCATTTAATCCTATATATGTGTTTAGTATTAGGAAAGATGGAATTCTTTCATATCTTTGGGTTATTCATTGTCAATGTATACAAATGATACTGATTTTTATAGGGTGATGTTTGTGACCTGCAATTTTAAAATTTATTTACCAGTTCTGAGTATTTTGGGTGTAATATTTAAGGTTTTCTATACATAAGACCATGTCTTCATTGAGAAAAGTTAACTTTGTCCTCCTCTTTAGATATAGATTTTGTCTTGTCTAATTGTTCTGGTGGGATTGCAAACTCATGAAACCATTATAGAAAGCAGTGTGGAGAACTCAATAAATAAAAATGAGTCTATGGAAGAGCCCTCTAGGCGGTGTTCCACCCTCATCTCCCTTTGCTTCCTGGGCTGCACAGCCTCCAGTGTCCTGGTACCAGCACCTTCCCTGGGTAAGTTCAGTGCAGCCACCACACTTTGATTCCCCCAGCCTCTTTCACCCTTCCAGCTCCCCCCACTGAGTCTGGGTACAGGCCCATTCCTTGTCTTGGCATCCCAGACACCAAGGCTAACTTCTCTGCCCAGAGCCACCACTGCTTCCTGATCCTTTTCATCAGGACCAACCCAGTTCATCCCTGAGTGGGCCCCAAGTAACCCTCTAAGCCTGGTCCCGCCCTCACCTCCCTTTACTTCCCTGGGCTGCACAGCCTCCAATGTCCTGGTCCCAGCACCTTCCCGGAGTAAGTCCAGCAGGCCCACCATGCCTTGACACCCCCAGCCTCTTTCACCCTACCAGCTCCCCCACCACGTCTCTCCTCCTAGCCTGGGTTCAGGTCCATTTCTTGTCTTGGCACCCCAGACCTCAGGGCTAACCTCTCAGCCCAGAACCACCACTGCTTCCTGATCCTTTGCATCTGGACCAACCCAGTTCCTCCCTGTGGCCCCCAGAAACCCTCTGGGCCTGATCTGCCCTCACCTTCCCTTACTTCCCTGGGTGGCACAGCCACCAGCTTCCTGAGACCAGCATCTATACTGGGCCTTTCTCCCAGGCTAGCCCAGCCCCCAAATTCCTGAGGGCAGCATCTTTCCTGGAGGGACCCAGACCTTAGGAGAAAGTCTGAGAACCTCTGAGCCTCATCTCACTTGGACCTCTGTGGGAAGCCTGAAGACAAAAGCAATCTGGCTACTCCAATATAAAATCAAAAGAGAGAACCTGAAGCCTAGACCATCAGCTTTTCATGATCAACCAGCTTTTCAGTAAACCACAAAGGCACATAAAGTTTACAAAAAAGAAGCAGATCTAAACTCAACAAAGGAAGGCTTGAGTCTCCAGAATCAGAAACTAAGAAGGAAATTCACATGACAAAGTCACAGAGAAAAAATAATAACATGAAAAACAGAAAGAATATATCCCCACCAAGTACCAATAGTCCTCTAGAAGAGTACAGTGAGAACTCCCTAGAAATAACACAGGACATGGAACTCAAAAGAACAATTATAAACATGATAAAAGAATTCAGTGAATTTAAAGAACACACAAAGAAATGAAAGAACTGAAGGAAGATATGGATAAACATATGAATGAATTCAGAAAAGAGTTAGAAATATTGAAGAATACTCAGGCTGAAATGAAGAAAGAAGTGAAACACTCATTAAGCCATTAGAAATGACAGGAGAAAGCCTCACCAATAGGATGAATGAAATGGAAAACAGAATATCAAGACTGAAAGATAAAGTGGGTGAATTAGAATACTCAAGCAAAGACTATGAAAAATTTAATAAAGCACAAGAATGGAATATGTAGAAATTGTGTGACACCATAAAAAGATGAAACTTATGAATCATAGGCATACAGGGAGAAGAATCTCAAGACAATGGTATGGACCAGATCTTCAACAGGATTGTAGCAGAAAATTTCTCAAAATTTAAGAAAGACATGCCTATACAAATACAAGAAGCATATAAAACACCAAATAGACAGGGCCAGAAAAGAAACTCTCCACAGCACATCATAGTAATAACACTAAAAGTTCAGAACAAAGAGACAACACTGAAAGCTGCAAAAGAAAAACAAGTCACATATAAAGGAAAACTCATCAGGATTACAGCTAACTTTTCAGTGTGTTGCAATTCTAATATCTGATAAAATAGACTTTGGGTTAAAACTGATCAGAAGAAACAAAGATGACCACTTCATTCTGATCAAAGGAACAATAAACCAAGAAGATATTACAATCATGACCAAATATTCACTTAACTCTGGTGCACCCAACTTTGTAAAAAAAAATACTACAGGACTTTAAGACCCAGATTAATCCCAACTCATTAATAGTATGGACTTCAATACCCCACTGTCTCCATTAGATAGGTCAACAGGGTAGAGAGTTAACAGAGAGACATCTGAATTAAACAATATCATATATCAAATGGACCTAACAGACATTTAGTAAATATTCTACCCAAGTACCAAAGAATATACTTTTTATTCAGCACCCCATGAAACCTTCTCCAAAACTGACCATGTATTGGGGCACAAAAAAAACCCTCAACAAATACAAAAAGATTGAAATAATTCCATGCATTCTGTCAGACCACAAAGCAATAAAGCTTAAAACCAACACCAAAGAAACCCCAGTAACCACACGAACACATGGTGATTAAACAACACACTCTTGAATGATGAATGGGTCAAAAGAGAAATTAAGAAAGTAATAAAAGTATTCCTGGAACTAAACAAAAAGGACACTACTACACAACAAATCCTCTGGGACACATGAAAGCAGTCCTTAGGGGGAACTTTATAGCTCTAAGTGCCTACATTTAAAAAAAAATTGGAAAGAACACAAATAAGTGATTTAACATGGCAACTCAAGACACTTGAAAAGCAACAACAAATGAAACCCAAACCCAGCAGACAAGAATAAATAACAAAAATCAGAGCAGAAATTAATGAAATAGAAACAAACAATACAAAGAATCAACGAATCCAACAGCTGGTTCTTTGAGAAGATAAACAAGATTGATAGACCACTAGCCAGGGGAAACATCACAACAGACACCAGAAAGATACAGAACATTATAAGGGAATACTTTAAAAACCTATATGCTACCAAATTCGAAAACCTAAAAGAAATGGATGCATATCTAAAGGCATGGGAACCACCAAAACTAAACCAAGAAGAGATTAACAGCTTAAACAGACCCGTAACACAAAAAGAAATCGAAACACTAATGCCAAACCTCCTGACTTAAAAAAGCCCAGGACCAGATGGATTTACAGCAGAATTCTACCAGACATTTAAAGAAGATCTACATCCAATACTACTTAATTTATTCAAAAAAATAGAAATGGAGGGAAAACTTCCAAATTCCTTCTATGAAGCCAGCATCACTCTCATACCAAAGCCTGGTAAAGATACAACCAAAAAAGAAAACTATAGACCCATATCCTTAATGAACATAGATGCAAAAATTCTCAATAAAATACTTGCAAACCGCATACAGACACACATCAAAAGGATCATCCACCATGATCAAGCTGGCTTTATTCCAGAGATGCAGGGATGGTTCAATATACGTAAGTCAATAAATGTCATAAATCACATAAATGGGCTCAACGACAAGAACCACGTGATCATTTCAATAGATGCAGAGAAGGCCTTTGACAAAATTCAACATGCTTTTATGTTTAAAGTCCTAGAGAGAATTGGGCTGGAGGGAACATACCTCAACATAATTAAAGCTATGTCCAACAAACCCTCAGCCATAATCATTCTAAATGGAGAAAAACTGGAAGTATTCCCATTGAAATCAGGAATCAGACAAGGCTGTCCACTATCTGCACTCCTCTTTAACATAGTGCTTGAAATTCTTGCAAGAGCAATAAGACAAGAGAAAGAAATTAAAGGAGTAATAATCGGAAATGAAGAGATCAAATTATCCCTTATTGCAGATGATATGATATTATATGTAAGAGATGTCAAAAATTCCATCAGAAAACTCCTAGAAATTATTAACACATTCAGTAAAGTGGCAGGTTACAAAATTAATCTACAAAAGTCTATAGCCTTTCTATATTCCAGTAACAAGCGGAGAAAGAGGACATGGAAACACTCCCCTTCACAATAGCTGCAAAATAAAATAACATATCTCAGAATAAATCTGACCAAACACATTAAAGGCCTCTACAACAAAAATTTCAAATCCTTAAAGAAACAGATTGAGGAAGGCATCAAACATGCTCATGGATTGGAAGAATTAATATTGTGAAAATGACCATCCTACCAAAAGCCATTTATAGATACAATGAAATGCCAATCAAAATCCTCATGTCATTTTTCACAGAATTGGATAAAACATCCTAAGATTCATATGGAAGAACAAAAGATGTTGGATAGCCAAAGAAACCCTTAGCACTAAGAGCAATGCTGGGGAGATTACTATACCACATATTAAACTGTATTATAGAGGTATAGTCATAAAAACAATATGGTACTGGCACAAAAATAAACATATAGATTAATGGAACAAAATTGAAGACCCAAATATGAGTGCATTCAATTTCAGCCACCTGATATTTGACAAAGAGACCAAGAAAATTCACTGGATAAAAGACAGCATGTTCAGCAAATGGTGCTGGTAAAACTGGATCTCCACCTGTAGAAGAAAGAAACTGAACCCCTATCTTTCACCTTGTGCAAAAGTCAACTCCAAATGGATCAAAGGCCTCAATGTGAAGCCTGAAACTCTGAAAAGTTAGAAGAATACATTGGCAATGGCCTACAAGATATAGGTGTAGGAAAGGATTTTCTAAACTGGACATCAACTGTGCAGGAAACAAGGTCAAGAATCAACAAATTGGACCTCATTAAACTAAGAAGCCTCTGTATATCAAAAGAAGCAGCCAAGTAAGTGAAGAGAAAACCCACAGAATGGGAGAAAATCTTCTTGAGCAACACATCTGACAGAGCTTTAACATCCAGTATATATAACGAATTCAAAAAACAACAGAATCAAGAAAGGAAGTAACCCAATTAAAAGATGGGCTAAGGAGCTGAACAGAGAGTTCTCAC